>NC_041728.1:170732824-171035854 GCF_004115215.2 Ornithorhynchus anatinus | reverse complement strand
ACTCAGGGAACCAAGCTTCTGACCCCAGCAATGATGTTGGAGTTCCATCCTCCCAAAAAGGCAGGGTCCTCTACAAATGGACCATATAGAAGGGGACCAACTATTCTAAGGCTGGCCAAACCTCAGGAACTGAAGAGCTTCAAAGCAAAAATGTAAAGTGACCAAAAGTAGCATGACCTAGTGGAAAAAGCCCAGGACTGTGAGTCATGGGACTTGGGTTCTAATCCCAGTTCTGCCATTTGCCTGAACTGTGACCTTGAGCGAGTCACTTAACTTCTCTGTGCCTCACTTTCTTCATCTGCAAAATGAGAATAAACTATGTGTTCCCTCTCCCTTCTCATATGCAAAGAGGATAGGTCCAATCAGATTATACTGTACATATCTCACGGTGGTGTAACCGATCCCAGATCCAAATTTCCTGACTCTTCACCACGAGACCTATAACAAGAGAAGGAGAAGTGACCTTGCCCCATTCTGGGCTCTTCAGCCTCCTTTAAGCTCTTCAACTCCTTCACAGTTGGTGTACTTGGGATTTTTCTTTCCTTTGTGCTTTTAGCCAACCGGGCAGATTCTGGCTAACCAAACCCACAAATCAACTCAACCTGGGAACAATATTTATTGACATTTGGAAATATTTTGTCTCTGTCCCTGTTTTTCTATGGTCAAACTCTAATTAGTGAAGCAGCATGGCTTAGTGGAAAGAGCCCAGGCTTGGGAGTCAGAGACTGTGGCCAACTCTGCCACTTAGCCACTGTGTGACCTTGGGAAAATCACTTAACTTCTCTGTGCCTCACTTTCTTCATCTGCAAAATGAGAATAAACTATGTGTTCCCTCTCCCTTCTCATATGCAAAGAGGATAGGTCCAATCAGATTATACTGTACATATCTCACGGTGGTGTAACCGATCCCAGATCCAAATTTCCTGATTCTTCACCACGAGACCTATAACAAGAGAAGGAGAAGTGACCTTGCCCCATTCTGGGCTCTTCAGCCTCCTTTAAGCTCTTCAACTCCTTCACAGTTGGTGTACTTGGGATTTTTCTTTCCTTTGTGCTTTTAGCCAACCGGGCAGATTCTGGCTAACCAAACCCACAAATCAACTCAACCTGGGAACAATATTTATTGACATTTGGAAATATTTTGTCTCTGTCCCTGTTTTTCTATGGTCAAACTCTAATTAGTGAAGCAGCATGGCTTAGTGGAAAGAGCCCAGGCTTGGGAGTCAGAGACTGTGGCCAACTCTGCCACTTAGCCACTGTGTGACCTTGGGAAAATCACTTAACTTCTCTGTGCCTCAGTTACCTCATATGCAAAATGAGGATTAAAAGTCTGTGAGACTCACGTGAGCAACATGATTACCTTGTATCCACCCCAGCTCTTAGAACAGGGCTTGGCACAGAGTAAGTGCTTAACAAATGCAATTATTATTATTATTGTTATTATGAATAATCCTCAGCAGTTCTGATTTTTCCTCTTCCCAAGGGTTTCCAGATTTCTTTCTGGCAGGAAGATGCTTTGAGTTATTTTGAGATAAATTTGATAAATATATCTGTGCAAGAATTGGTGTTTGTATGTGTGTGTGTGTGTGTGTGTGTGTCTGTGGGTATGTAAATGTTTGTGTGTGTGCACGCACACACACTAAAACTCCATCCTGTCTCCAAGTCATGGACCATTAATGATGTCTGGCTTCAAGACTAGGGAGGCCACTAAATATTACACTATTTATAAGTAATCTGTTGCCTACAGGCAATGAACTACTTAATGAAGTCTTGAATTAATGTATAACTTAAACAATAGGTCACTCCACAAATATAGGTTACCGGACAAGTAGTTCAACCTCCTGATAATCTTCATTTAAGCCCATGTCTCTGTGTGCAGGTGTGTATGTGTATGTGTGTGTTCCACTCTAACTAGGGCCATCTTTGAGTTCCGTAACATTAAATGGAATGATGTTAAAGTAAAGAATGAGAGAAATCAAAGCTCTAATATGTGTGTGTGTGTGTGTGTGTGTGTGTGTGTGTGTTTCACTCTGATTAGGGCTCTTTTAGAGTTCTGTAGCATTAAATGGAATGATGTATTCATTCGTTTGTGAATGTTCAAGCAAAGAACAAGAGAAATCAAAATATGTGTGTACACATGTGCCTGCGTGTGTGTTTCAGTCTGATTAAGGCTGCGTTTAAGTTCTGTAACATTTAACAGAATGATGGTTTCCTTCGTTTATGGATATTAGAGCAAGGAATGAAAGAAATCAAAGCCCGAGTGAGTGTGTATGTGTGTGTGTGTGTGTGTGCACATGTAAATAGACACTGGACTATCCACTGTGAACCTGATTCTGCTCCTTGAGCATACCACTGCCCAGCTGCTGGCCACAAGCTCGGAGCTGGAAAAGGGAGGGAAGCTGAAGGGTTGAGCAGCAGGGCTTTGCACCTTTGAATTTTTTTGTGGTATCTGTTAAGTGCTTACTATGTTCCAGGCACTGTACTAACTGCTGGGGTTAATACAAGCTAATCAAGTTGGATATAGTCCCAATTCCACGTGGGGCTCACAATTTTAACCCCCATTTTACCCCCATAGGTGAAGTAACTAGAAGTTCATTCATTCATTCAATTGTATTTATTGAGCGTTTACTGTGTGCAGAGCAATATACTAAGAAGTTAAGCAACATACCCAAGCTCACACAGCAGACAAATGGCAGAGCCAGGATTAGAACCTAAGTCCTTCTGACACCCAGGTCCAGGCTCTATCCACTAGGACATTCTGCATCTCTGGAAAGGCTCATCCTTTTGACTTAAATATGTGCCCCTTGGAGGTTTAAATTAAAGTTAGAGACAAACTAAAGATAACGATCCATCACTAGCAGATGGACTTTCAGAGTCAAGAACACGGAAACACAAGGGAAAGGGGGCTGCCAGACCCTGGGGGCATCAGTACACTGCCTCTCCCTGCCATTCAACTTCCTGCTCACATAAGGTCAAAATCTCCCCCAATTCTTCAGTCCACAGGTTGTGTCTTTCCCCATTCAGGAAAACTCACGCTTTAGTTCTTGCCTGCTGCAACACTTCCCCAGGATCACCAACCACTTCTTCTGACACCGTGGAGAGCTGTATACAAACAAGTTGGCTTTGTCAGCCTAATCTTCCTTAATGAGCTGACACCAGTTGTGCCGAACCATGGAGTGAAATGGCAGAACAAGAGTGCATCAGTTCAACTCCACAACTCTTGATTTGGAGGTGGGGTGAACATTCCCATAATAATTATGGTATTTGTTAAGCACTTACTATGTGCCAGGCACTATACTAAACGCTGGGGTATATATAAGCAAATCATTTGGACACAGTAGCTGTCCCATATGGGGGTCACAGTCTCTATCCCCATTTTACAGAGGAGCCAACAGAGAAGAAAAGTGACTTGCTTAAGGTCACACAGTAGCCAAGTGGCCAAGCCTGAATTAGAACCCACGACCTTCTGACTCCCAGGCCAGTGATCTATCCACTATGCCATGCTGCTTCCCCGACTCTGGCCCACATCCTGTCTCTGACCTGGAATGCCCTCCCTCCTCATATCCAACGAACAATTACTCTCCCCATATTCAAAGTCTATTGATGGCACAACTCCTTCAAGAGGGCTTCCCTGACTAAGCTCTCTTTTCCTGTTCTTCAACTCCCTTCTCGTGTTGCCTTGACTTTCTCCCTTTAATTCATCTCCCATCCCAGTCCCACAGCATTTATGTTTATATCTGTAATTTACTTATTTACTTTGATGTTTGTCTCCCCTGCTAGGCTGTAAGCTCATTGTGGGCATGGAATGTATCTGTTATATTGTTATATTGTACTCTCCTAAGCACGTAGTTCAGTGCTCTGCACACAATAAGTGTTCAATAAATATGTTTGATTGATATCACAGAGATGGTGGGTAAGTATGCACTTCTGTGTGTAAAAATATTTAACAGAAACTTATCCACCCTAACTGGACAGAACAATGTAAAGAAGATGACTTGCCAAAGGTCCAGAGATAGGCTTTCTTCTACCTGATGCCCAGGGAATCACAAGAATATTGGAATAGAGATGTTAGAATTTTCCTCCATTAACATTCTGACTGTTAGTAAAGCAGAGTTACCATGGCATGTTTCCTGAAAGCAGCATGCCCAGGCAGAGGCAGAATTCTGGGCTGTTTGGAGCGTTGACTGACCCATAGGTTCTTGTGCTCTCCAACTATTTTGGTTGTGGGTTTGGCCTCGTTGCCCGATCTGAGGATCACCAAAATGAAGGGGAGGGAGAAGAAGAGGGGCAGAGGACTCCCCTAAACCTAGCCAAAACCCAAGCCACCACTCTGCATCCCAGCTCAGCTTGTAACTGGCGCAGCGTGGCTCAGTGGAAAGAGCACGGGCTTTGGAGTCAGAAGTCATGGATTCGAATCCCGGCTCTGCCGCTTGTCAGCTGTGTGACCGTGGACAAGTCACTTCACTTCTCTGTGCTTCAGTTACCTCATCTGTAAAATGGGGATTAAGACTGTGAGCCCCACGTGGGACAACCTGATTCCCTCGTGTAGCCTTAACCCCAGCGCTTAGAACAGTGCTCTGCACATAGTGAGCGCTTAACAAATACCAACATTAGTAGACCAGGCTGTTGGCTGAGAAGGCGCGGTGGGAACTGTCCAACTAAAGTTCCGCTGAACGCTTTAGCTGACAACTTAAGTGCCCCTCGGCCACACAGAATGACAACACGGAACTGGCAGATCTAACGTCCAGGAGAAGGACACAAATCAACTGGTGGTGTCTACTGAGCACTTAATATGCAACTGAGAGAGCGCCATACAGCAGAATTAGCAGACACGTTTCCTGCCCCTAGTGAGCTTAGAGAAGCAGCGTGGCTCAGTGGAAAGAGCACGGGCTTGGCAGTCAGAGGTCATGAGTTCGAATCCCGCCTCTACCACTCGTCAGCTGTGGGACTGTGGGCAAGTCGCTTCACTTCTCTGTGCCTCAGTTACCTCATCTGTAAAATGGGGATTAACTGTGAGCCTCACGTGGGACAACCTGATTACCCTCTATCTACCCCAGCGCTTAGAACAGTGCTCTGCACATAGTAAGCGCTTAACAAATACCAATATTATTATTATCATTATTATTATTATTAGCCCTTTCATTGGCAACACAGATACGAATTAGTTAGGGGTGGCAAGGAGCTGAGATAAAGGAGGCAGGCCTGGTCACCCATACCCATCAGGGTGTGAACACTGTGTGTGGTGCTTGTTTAGCATTTAACTATGTGTTAAGCACTGTTCTAAGCACCGGGTTGGATACAAATTACACAGTTCCTGTCCCAAATGGGGGTCACAGTTTAAGTAGGAGGGAGAAGGATTTAATCCTTATTTTGCAGATGAGGTAACTGAGGCACAGAGAAGTTAATTGACTTGTCCAAGGTCACACAGCAGAGGAATGACCTCTGATCTCCCATCTTCCTGTCTCTCCCTGCTTCAGTCTATACTTCACTCCGCTGCCCAGATTATCTTTCTACAGAAAAGCTCTGAGTATGTCACCCCCCTCCTCAAAAATCTCCAGTGGTTGCCTATCAACCTTCGCATGGAGTGAAAAGTCCTCACTATTGGTTTCAAAGCTCTCCGTCCCCAGCCCCCTCCTACCTCGCTTCCCTTCTCTCCTTCTCTAGCCCAGCCCGCACACTCTGCTCCTCTGCTGCCGCTCACCTCCTCACGCTGCCTCATTCTTGCCTTGTCCCGCTGTTGACCCCTGGCCCATGTCCTCCTACCTCTGACCTGGAATGCCCTCTCCAGCGTGGCTCAGTGGAAAGAGCATGGGCTTAATAATAATAATGTTGGTATTTGTTAAGCGCTTACTATGTGCCGAGCACTGTTCTAAGCGCTGGGGGAGACACAGGGGAATCAGGTTGTCCCACGTGGGGCTCACAGTCTTAATCCCCATTTTACGGATGAGGGAACTGAGGCACCGAGAAGTGAAGTGACTTGCCCACAGTCACACAGCTGACAAGTGGCAGAGCTGGGATTCGAACTCATGACCTCTGACTCCAAAGCCCACACTCTTTCTACTGAGCCACGCTGGGCTTGGGAGTCAGAGGTCATGGGTTCAAATCCCGGCTCCACCACTTGTCAGCTGTGTGACTGTAGGCAAGTCACTTAACTTCTCTGTGCCTCAGTTACCTCATCTGTAAAATGGGGATTCATTCATTCAATAGTATTTATTGAGCACTTACTATGTGCAGAGCATTGCACTAAGCGCTTGGAATGAACAAGTCGGCAACAGATAGAGACAGTCCCTGCCGTCTGATGGGCTTACGGTCTAATCGGGGGAGACAGACAGACAAGAACAATGGCAATAAGTAGAGTCAAGGGGAAGAACATCTCGTAAAAACAATGGCAACTAAATAGAATCGAGGCGATGTACATTTCATTAACAAAATAAATAGGGTAATGAAAATATATACAGTCGAGCGGACGAGAACAGTGCTGAGGGGATGGGAAGGGAGAGGGGGAGGAGCAGAGGGAAATGGGGGGAAAAGAGGGTTTAGCTGCGGAGAGGTGAAGGGGGGCGGTAGAGGGAGTAGAGGGAGAAGGGGAGCTCAGTCTGGGAAGGCCTCTTGGAGGAGGTGAGTTTTAAGTAGGGTTTTGAAGAGGGGAAGAGAATCAGTTTGGTGGAGGTGAGGAGGGAGGGCATTCCGGGACTGCAGAGGATGTGGCCCGGGGGTCGACGGCGGGATAGGCGAGACCGAGGGACGGTAAGGAGGTGGGCGGCGGAGGAGCGGAGTGTGCGGGGTGGGTAGAAAGAGAGAAGGGAGGAGAGGTAGGAAGGGGCAAGGTGATGGAGAGCCTCAAAGCCTAGAGTGAGGAGTTTTTGTTTGGAGCGGAGGTCGATAGGCAACCACTGGACGTGTTTAAGAAGGGGAGTGACATGCCCAGATCGTTTCTGCAGGAAGATGAGCCGGGCAGCGGAGTGAAGAATAGACTGGAGCGGGACGAGAGAGGAGGAAGGGAGATCAGAGAGAAGGCCGACACAGTAGTCTAGCCAGGATTTAACGAGAGCCCGTAGCAGTAAGGTAGCCGTTTGGGTGGAGAGGAAAGGGTGGATCTTGGCGATATTGTAAAGGTGAAACTGGCAGGTCTTGGTAACGGATAGGATGTGTGGGGTGAACGAGAGAGACGAGTCAAAGATGACACCGAGATTGCGAATGAAGACTGTGATCCTCACGTGGGACAACCTGATTACCCTGTATCTACCCCAGCGCTTAGAACAGTGCTCTGCACATAGTAAGCGCTTAACAAATACCAACATTATTATTATTATTATTAGTTCTCTTCCCCCTTCAAAGCCCTACTGAGAGCTCACCTCCTCCAGGAGGACTTTCCAGACTGATCCCTCCTTTTCCTCTGCTCCTCCTCCTCTCCCCATCACCCCTACTCCCTCCCTCTGCTCTACCCCCTTCCCCACCCCACAGCACTTATGTATATTTGTACATATATCATTCTATTTATGATGTGTATATATCTATAATTCTAACTATTTTGATGCTATTGATGCCTGTCTACATGTCTTGTTTTGTTTTCTGTCTCCCCCTTCTGGACTGTGAGTCCGTCGTTGGTAGGGATTGTTTTTATCTGTTGCCAAACTGTACTTTCTAAGCACTTAGTTACAGTACTATGCACACAGTAAGTGCTCAATAAATATGATTGAATGAATGAATGGCAGAGCCAGAATTAGAACCCAGGTCCTCTGACTCCCAGGGGCATGTGCATCAATTTAATATAACAATTCAGTTGGTTCCCTCCCATTTCCACCAGTGAGGAAAGAAACCTTCACAGTCCTTATGCCATCATGTCTTTTGACTTTGATTCTCCTTCATTTGGCATCGGGGCTGATTATGACCACTATCGTTACAATGCAATGTACTTATTTTTTGCTTCCTAGTGAAAAGAAAACAGGCCGTAGGGTCAAAGAACCTGGGTTCTAATACTGGCTCTGCTTATTGTTTGCTACATGACCTTGGGAAAGTCACTTAACTTCTCTGTGCCTCAGTTTTTTCATTTATAAAATAGGGATGATATCTTTTCCCAATGATATCTTTTCCCCTTCCTATTTGGACTGCGAGCCCTATGTAGGATAGAGATTGTGTCCGATCCTAGTATCTTGTTTCTACCCAGGTGCTTAGTACATACACTGCTTGGTACATAGTGAGTGTTTAACAAATACCATAAATATTATTAATAATTATTCTATCCACTTTTCTCAGCATTCACCACTTTTAGGGGGTACTGGATGAGTTCAATGACTTCCATTTGCGATATTTGTTATTATTTGTCTTCCTTTCATTCATTCATTCAATAGTGTTTATTGAGCGCTTACTATGTGCAGAGCACTGTACTAAGCGCTTGGAATGAACAAGTCGGCAACAGATACAGTCCCTGCCGTTTGACTTGTCTTTTGGCTTCTGCTGTTCATGAGTTTCATAACTTAGTGGAAATAGCACAGGCTTGGAACTCAGAGGTCGTGGGTTCTAATCCTGACTCCACCATTTATGAGCTGTGTGACTTTGGGCAAGTCACTTAACTTCTCTGTGCCTCAGCTCCCTCATCTGTAAAATGAGGATGAATAGTGGGAGCCCCATGTGAGACAACCTGATTACTTTGTATCTACTCCAGTGCTTAGAACAGTGCTTGGTAGATAGTAAGCACTTAACAAATACCATTATTATTATCATCATTATTATTATTATTAATATTTAGAAGCCTCATTTGGTTGGTTGTCCTGAACTGAAATCATGCATTTCGGTCTGGAAAGCAGCACGGCCTGCTGGAAAGAGGGTGGACCTGAAAGTCAGGGGACCTGGATTCTTATCCCAGCCTCACCATTAACCTGCTGTGTCACCTTGGGAAAGTCACTTCACTTCACTGTGCCTCAGTTTCCTCATCTGTAAAATGGGGATTCAATCCCTTTTCTCTTTCCTTCTTTGACTACAAATGCTTCGTTGGACAGTGACTGTGTCTCATTTGATTATTTTGTATTGAGTTAAAGTGTGTGGATCATGTTTTGTACTTCCAAAAAAACCCAATTATTATTACTATTGTTTGGTGTTGTATGGCCTAGTCCCAACCCTCACTGTGACTTAAGCAGCATGGCTTAGTGGAAAGAGCCCAGGCTTGGGAGTCAGAGGGCGTGGGTTGAATCCCAGCTTGGCCACTTGTCAGCTGTGTGACTGTGGGCAAGTCACTTCACTTCTCTGGGCCTCAGTTCCCTCCTCTGTAAAATGGGGATTAAGACCGTGAGCCTCCCGTGGGACAACCTGATTACCCTGTATCTACCCCAGCGCTTAGAACAGTGCTCTGCACATAGTAAGCGCTTAACAAATACCAACATTATTATTAAGTGGTGGAGTGTGCATGTACCTTGCAGGGTAGACAATGGCCCAGAGTATGACCTAGCTGGAAAAAAAAGAAGAAAGAAAGAGAGAAGCAGGACAAAGATAAGAGGGTGAAACCACCTACCAAACTGATTGAGTAACTACTGTTTGCTCTTTCTAGACTGCACTATTTATAGCATAGGTCCCCCCTCTTCCAAAACCCTTCCCTGACTCATTATCAGTACCACAAGTCTTATCAACCCCTCAACTCTCTCATATGTTTATGCATTATTTGTTCATTTATTCATTTAATCATATTTATTGAACACTTACTGTGTGCAGAGCACTGGACTAAGCACTTGGAAAGTACAATTTGTCAGCAGATAGAGACAATCCCTGCCCACAACGGGCTCACAGTCAAAAGGGGGGAGACAGTCATCAAAACAAGTAAACAGGCATCAGTAGTATTAATATAAATAAATAGAATTATAGATATACACACATCACAAGTAAACAGGAATTAATAGAAATAAATAGAATTATAGTTATGTACCTATATGCACAAGTGCTGTGGGGCAGGGAGGGAGGGTAGAACAAAGGGAGTGAGTCAGAGTGATGGTGAGGGGAAGGGGAGTAGAGGAAAAGAGGAAAAGGGGGGCTTAGTCTGTGGCTTTGTCTATTTAGTCACCCATCCTCAGCAGCTACGCATAAAAGCATTTTTGATATTTCTATGTCAGTCTCTTAGCACTGTACTAAATTTCTGGTGAATACAACAGGAGGACAAGGCATCTTTCCAACCTTAAGCAGCGTGGCTCAATGGAAAGAGCACAGGCTTGGGTGTCAGAGGTCAGGGGTTCTAATTCCCACTCCACCACTTGTCAGCTGTGTGACTTTGGGTAAGTCACTTAACTTCTCTGTGCCTCATTTACCTCATCTTTAAAATGGGCATTAAGGCTGTGAGCCTCACGTGGGACAACCTGATCCTCTTGTATCCCCCCAGTGCTTAGAATAGTGTTTCGCACATAGTAAGCGTTTAACAAATGCCATCATTATTATCATTATTTAGACTCTACTGGGAGAGGTGGATATAGAAATATTCAGAAGCAGTGGAATCAAATCAATTATTAGAGTGTAAGTTCCTTGTAGGCAGAAAAGTACTCCGTGCTTTTGCTGTATCTCCCAATTATCTCTAGACTGTAAGGTTGTTATGGGCAGGGAACATGTCTGCTAATTATGTGGTACTCTCCCAAGTGTTTAGTACACTGCTCTGCATATATTAATAATAACAATTATGGTATTTGTAAAGTGCTTACTAAGTGCAAGCACTGTTCTAAGCGCTAAGCTAGATACAAGGTAATCAGGTTGTCCCAAGTGGGGCTCAGAGTCTTAATCCCCATTATACAGATGAGGTAACTGAGACATGAAGAAGTTAAGTGGAGTGTGGTTCAGTGGAAAGAGCCTGGGCTTGGGAGTCAGAGGTCATGGGTTCAAATTCCGGCCCCACCGCTTGTCAGCTGTGTGACTTTGAGCAAGTCACTTCACTTCTCTGTACCTCAGTTACCTCATCTGTAAAATGGGGATGAAGACTATGAGCCCCACGTAGGACAACCTGATCACCTTGTATCCTCCCCAGCACTTAGAACAGTGCTTTGCACATAGTAAGCGCTTAACAAATGCCATCATTATTATTATTGTCCAAGGTCACATAGTACACAAGTGGCGGAGCCGGGATTAGAATCCACGGCCTCTGACTCCCAAGCACCCTGGTCTTTCCACTAAGTCATGCTGCTTCTCATATAGTGAGTGTTCAGTAAGTACCACTGACTGATTGAAATACTTACTGCAACATATTATATTCATGAAGTGCCCAATAAATTGCATTACTAATATTCCTATTACTTCCACTACTACTAGTAGGCCTCCAGGTCATCTCCAAGCACCATTAATTCAAGCCACCTCATTTGCCCATTTATTAGTCTGGAGAATGGAAAATAAGATTTCCAGGTTTTAAGTAGAATAATTCATACACCTCTTTTAGAATTCACAATCTAAATCTAAATGAAAGGCAAAGAGTAATTTAACACTTTGGAATTGGAAGGGGAATTCAAATAAAATGCTAATTTTATTCAGATCAGCTTGGAGATCACAGTGATCATGATTCAGCTCTGTAGACAAGTCATAAATGCCTTGGGTTTAATATTAATAATAATAATAATGACATTTAAGTGCTCACTATGTGCACTCTTCTAAGAGCTGGGGTAGATACAGGATAATCAGGTTGTCCCAAGTGAGGCTCACAGTCTTAATCTCCATTTTACAGATGAGGTAACTGAGGCACCAAGAAGTTAAGTGACTTGCCTACAGTCACACAGCTGACAGATGGTGGAGCTGGGATTAGAACTCATGACCTCTGACTCCTAAGCCCATGCTCTTTCCACTGAGCCATGCTGCTTTTAGGCTTAAAGCCCAAATGAAGTTGATCAAATATGGCACCCTCTTATTTTTTATCATATTTGTTAAGTGATTACTATGTGCCAGGCAAAATACTAAGTGTTGGTGTAGATACAAGCTAATCAGGTTGGAAGTAAACCATGTCCCACGTGGGGCTCACAATCTGAATCCCTCTTTACTAATAATAATAATGTTGGTATTTGTTAAGCGCTTACTATGTGCAGAGCACTGTTCTAAGCGCTGGGGGAGATACAGGGTAATCAGGTCGTCCCACCTGAGGCTCACAGTTGATCCCCATTTTACAGAGGAGGCAACTGAGGCACAGAGAAATTAAATGATTTGCCCAAGGTCCCATAGCGGGTAAATAGCAGAGCTGGGATTAGGACCCAGATCCTCTGATTTTCAGGCTCGTGCCTTATCCACTAGGACACACTACTTCTCTTCATTTCTTGTTCCCAACAGATACCTTCAGGCAACTCTCTTCTCACCACTGACATCTCCTCTCTCTCTCTCTCTCTCTCTCTCTCTCTCTCTCTCTCCATACCCTGGTTTTCTGTCCTGTTTTCTTAGCCAGACCTTTAATTGCAGCCCTCATTTTCAAAGTCCTATGTCATTCTACCCAGATCTACCTGCTTTGGATGTCTCCTCATTCTCTGTTAGCTTGTTGAGTAGTTAACTACCAGGATCAAAGGCTTATTGAGGTTCCAGGGGACTCATGCCATCCTACGGCTAGGAACCATGCCCTCAAGGAATTTACAGTCAAATGCCACGTCAATGAAGTATATAGATATCTTTTGATGTCAACCTTGACTCACCCCACGTACTCTCTCATGACTGTAAAATCTGCTTGAATCCCTCTCCCAACTCCTCCTTGCCATTTCTCTTTCTCTTTGGCATCAGCTGGGAACCCGTGCCAACCAACCCCTGGAGGGGGAAGAGGGGAAAGGGAGAGGAATAAGAAAAAAGAAGACTTTATAGCTAAATAAGGAAGCAAGGCATAGTGGAAAGAGTATGGACTTGGGAGTCAGAAGGCCATGGGTTCCAATTTCGACCGCCACTTGTCTGCTGTGTGACCTTGGGCAAGTAAATTCGCTTCTCTGGGCCTCAGTTACCTCATCTGTAAAATTGGGATTAAGACTGTGAGCCCTACGTGAGACAATGTGACTACCTCGTATCTACCCCATCATTTAGAACAGTGATCAGCACATAGTAAGTGCTTAACAAATACCATGATTATTATTATTATTGTTATTATTATTATCCAAGTTTAAAAAATGGTCTGACAGGGAAGGGGTTAATCATGCTTGGCCACAGAATATGTACACCTATTGGAAAAAAAGCCTTTCTACCTCCTCTACTTCATGGTTTGACACCATTTTCAGGCTCAGGTTAAAATACAACCAGGCAGATTAATAACTCAGTGGTACAATTATGGCCTGGGGCATGGTTTAAATTTTCCTTCCTTAAAGAGAAAGTGGGAAAAAAGCTCTCGGAACAGTGAACTCTAGAACAGTCCTGGTCTTTTCAGGAGCTAAACTAGACTCTGCTTTTTGGGACTGCTGGAGTCTCTCATTTTTCACTAATGCTCATCTCCAGCAGCTCTCTTATTGTCTTAATGTCCAATAGCACCAGTTAACATAAGATTCCCCTGGACACCCATAAATGGAGTATGACACTAAAGGCCTCCCTTGGACCAAGGGTGTAAGAGCATTTTTTCTGGATATATATGTGTGGCTTCCTATTCTGTCTATGTCCTTCCTCCACACTGCTTATACTATTGTCTGCTGGTCTCTAGTGCCGTGACACAGCGGTGGCATTAAATTGTGGTCGATTGCCTATCAGGGAATTTGATAGATAAAACTCTCCCAAGCATTCTACAATGTTCACCAACACTGATGGCTTCTCGCTCATTGTACTCCAAGCTTGAAGCCCCATGTGGGACAACCTGATTACCCTGTATCTACTCCCGCACTTAGAACAGTGCTTGGCACGTAGTAAGCACTTAACAAATACCATCATTATTTAATATTTATTTAAGCTCATCGTAGGCAGGAAATGTGTCTACTGCCTGTTAGTTGTACTCTCCCATGTACTTAGTACAGTGGTCTGCACAGAGTAAACGCTCAGTAAATAAGATTGATTGGTCTCCTAATGGGGACAAGAAAGTGAGAGACCACTAATGCTGAATTCTATTCCTCAGTAAAGGTTCTCAGTCCCAGTGTGCTCACGACTGAACCAAAGCTCGTCCATTATTCACCAGCAGCAGAAGGAGCTTTGTGATTGACAACAAAGGCATCTTGACCTTTCCACAAATTTGAGCTTTCAAATGAAAGTCACCACTCTGCAAGATGATCCACAAAATCCAGCTAGTGCCATAGTGTTCACCCTGCTTAGGCAGTTCTTCCTAACCACTGTAGTGCATAGCTACAGCAGCAATCAGGAAATGGTTTTTCTGTGAGCATGAGAAACAGTGCAACCTAGTGAAAAGAGCATGGGCCTAGGAAGAAGAGGACCTGGTTTCTTCTCCTGCCTCTGCCACTTGTCTGCTGGGTGACCCTGGGCAAGTCACTTACTTCTCTGTGCCTCAGTGCCTACATCTGTAAATTGGGGATGAAGACTGTGAGCCCCACTGAGGCATGGTCTCTGTCCAACCTAATTAGCTTGAGTCTACTCAGGGCTTAGTACAGTGCCTGGCACATAATAAGTGCTTAACAAATACATTTGAAACTGAAAGAGCACATTGTATATAGGACCATGATTTGCTTAACAAATACATTTAAAATTGAAAGAGCACATTGTAGATAGGACCATGGATTATAGAGAGATTTTCTTAGCCTCATCTACAAATATGGATCTTGATCACATCAGGATTACTATCCTCAATTGTGAAATATAGTGATGTATTTGAGAGAAAAGAATGGCTCTCCTACCACCTAGGGTGCTACCAAGAGGCAACAAAAAAATAAATGGTTCCAGACACAGTGATAATGAATAACTATCCAGAGTTGGAACTAAATCCAGATGTGAGAATCTTGAAACTTGATGGCTAAGTAGTTTCTCTGGAGACTAAATTCACTCCCGCTTACAACTATTTGAATTACTCACCCCAACGTGAATTGCAGCCATCTCTGGAGTGAAGCAGAATGCTCATTTTTCACTAGTGACACCATCATGCCCCTTGCTGGCTTGACTAGCTTTCACCAAAGCTTGCTTGCTCTCCAGGATGCAGGATGTACAGCAAGGAAGAGGGAAGAGGGAAGAGGGTCCTTTTTTTTCACCTAATTGCAATGAAAGAGGAGGTTTGGAAATCTCTTTCCTTTGGGTATGCCAAAGTATTTCCATGACACTACCCCAATAGTTGAAGTACTATCAGCTAAAAAAGATACTGCTACAAACAATACTATGTATCCTATTCTTAATCTTTATTTCAGGTCTACTCTCTGTTTACACAGGAAATATCTCCCTCTTTATTTCTCTCTGCCCTTCCTTTGAATTCTCTAGGAATCCCTTTAATTCTCAGTGGGCTTACTATTGTCCAGCTAGAGATATTTTCTTTCCTGAAGCCATCTACATTTTCTCCCAGCTGGTTTCTCTGCAACCCAATCCAGGTGTTTCATTTTCATGGTATATGCACGGAGCTTGTGTGTCATTTCTCGGTTGAGGGAGCTGTAATTGCTCCCGAAGTGCATCATGGGGACGCAACATTGGACTGACGGCAATTATTCCATTTTGCATTCCAGCCCTCATCATTAGGGAATGTGGAAGGGTCACTGCCTCGTGGTGGTGGAATTTCCCCATAAATCATAAATATCCTGTCAGTAGTGGAGCTATCGCTGAGTCTTTCTCTCATTCGTTCATTCAATCATTCAATCATATTTACGGAGTGCTGACTGTGTGCAGAGCCCTGTACTAAGTGCTTGGGAAAGTACAACTCTCCATCCTTCATCTGGGCTGAAAGTGTTGTTCTTCAGGGTGAGAGATAGGAAGTCTCTGAATATGACGTCATTTCTTGGGTCAAGACTGGGAGGGCAAACTCTGAGAGGAAGAGACCATGCTCGGCTCCTCTGGTGCTAACCTTCTCACTGTGCCTTGCTCTCACCTGTCCTGCCATCTATGTCTTACCTCTGGCCTGGAATGCCTTCCCTCTTCAAATCCGCCAACCTAGAACATTTCCCCCCTTCAAAGCCATACTGAGAGCTCACCTCCTCCAGGTGGCTTAGTCTGGGAAGACCTTCCCAGACTAAGCCCCCCTTTTCCTCTGCTCCCTCTCCCCTCCCCATCACCCCCAATCACTCCCTCTGCTCTACCACCCTCCCTGCCCCACCGCACTTATTTATATGTATGCACATATTTATAATTTTATTTTATTAATGATGTGCATATAGCTATAATTCTATTTATTTATATTGATGCTTTTGATGCCTGTTTACTTGTTTTGATGTCGGTCTCCCCACTCTAGACTGTGAGCCCACTGTGGGCAAAGATTGTCTCTGTTGCTGAATTGTACTTTTCAAGTGCTCTGCACACAGTAAGCGCTCAATAAATATGACTGAATGAATGAACGAATGAAAACTCAGGAGAGCTTCATTTGTTCCTCAGATATCTGTTCTTTTGTTGTCACCATTTCCAACTCCCAGATTAGTGGTCCTCAAACCTGAAAAAACAGCCTAATTGAAAAAGTTCCTCTCTGTCTGTTAAAGAGTTGCATTTTCCACATACCGTGCAAAAACACATCCTTCAGTAAAGTCCTGCTCTTTTTAACAAGGAGGAATAACTGATTCCTGAAAAGTCCAACTAAGAATGGAATCCAATCCAAAGGCAGCAAGGGAATTAATAATGACAACAACAGTCTTTGTTAAAAGCTTACTATGTGCCAGGTATTGCACTAGGCATTGGGGTAGATGAGAAGCAGCGTGGCTCAGCGGAAAGAGCACGGGCTTTGGAGTCAGAGGTCACGGGTTCGAATCCCGGCTCGGCCACTTGTCAGCTGTATGACTTTGGGCAAGTCACTTAACTTCTCGGTGCCTCAGTTACCTCATCTGTAAAATGGGGATGAAGACTGTGAGCCCCACGTGGGACAACCTGATTCCCCAGTGTCTACCCCCGCGCTTAGAACAGTGCTCAGCACATAGTAAGCGCTTAACAAATACCAACATTATTACAAGCAAATTGGGTTGGACTCAGTCCCTCTCCTATGTGGGGCTCACAGTGTCAATCCCCATTTTACAGATGAGATAACTGAAGTCCAGAGAAGTGAAGTGAGTTTCCCAAGGTCACACAGCAGACAAGTGATGCGGCCAGAATTAGAACCCATGACCTTATGACTCCCAGGCCGGTGCTCTATCCACCACACCATACTATTTTCAAGGGGTCCGGGCAGGAATGTCCCCAAACTCTCCCAGACAGGCAGTGGTCTCACCTCACTAAATACACTTTGGGGAAGGAGCCTGTTCGATTTGGAATTCTACTGCCACATTTAACTCTCATGATAAGAGGAGTCCTTCTTTGTGGCTACTCAGAATCTCTCCCTTCTCAAGGTAAGCCTGTGTGGTCTAATGGAAAGAAAATGGACTGGGAGTTAGGAAACCCAAGTTCTGGTCCCAGATCTGCCACTGACCTCTTGCAATACGTTGGGCCTCAGTCATCACATCTGGAAAATGGAGAGACAGTAGATTGCAAGCCCTGAATAAACCAGATGGAAAATTGCATGTTGGATTTATTATTACCATAGCTAGAAGAAGTAAATCTCACAGCAGTTTGGGGAAAAAAAGAAAATAACCAGATATGGCCTGCCACTTACTGGCTTTCATGGCCCCCAGTCTCTTTTTCAGTCTGGCAAAAGAAAGATTGAAAAATAGAATTCTTGTCACAAACCAGTTGCCATCTCCTGGAGCAGTCATGTTGATTTGTGGAGACAAGGCAGCAGGTTCTTGAGCTGATCTTTTTCATAACGGGGAAACAGAATGGTATAGTGTGGACAGAGCATGGCCTGGGACTCAGAATATCATGGGTTCTAATTCCAGCTCCATCACTTGTCTGCTGTGTGACCTTGGGCAAGTCACTTCACTTCTCTGGGCCTCAGTTACCTCATCTGTAAAATGGGAACTGAGACTGAGCCACAGGAGGGACAGGGACTGTTACTAACCCAATTAGCTTGTATCTACCTCAGTAATTAGTACAGTGCCTGGCACATAGTAAGGACTTAACAAATATCATAATTATTATCATTACTATTATTGTTATTATTTCAAGGTTTCTGATTGGCTCGTAAATCCACATAATTGATGGCTGCTTCCTGCAAGGTGTTCCGGGGGAGCCGGGTCTAACAACCCTACCAACTCTACATCTAACTGCCAATTCGCTGGGCTTTAAGGATTATCCTGATGCCACTCAGCCTACCTAGAAAGGAAGACAGGAGTAGGAAAAGCTTCCTATTTCCTTTGTTAGGGTAGGGTAAGAAGCAACACAGTTGCTTCATAACTCCCTAACAATTCTTGCAGCTCTAATAAACAAATCAATCAATACTGAGTGCTTACTATGTGCAGAGTACTGTACTCAGTGCTTGGGAGAGTACTACAATAGAGGTGGCAGACAAAATCTCTGTCCACAAGGCGCTTACAGTCTAAAAGGACTGATGCAATAATCTGTTTTGGAAACTTGAGGGATTTTTGTGGACAGTGATTCTGATGCATTTTTCTTACTTCTCAGTATAGGGCAGTGAACCTGGCAAGCACTCTGTAAACATAATTACTACTTCTACTAATATTTCTGCCACTACTAGTACTGCTACTATTACTCTTCCTCTGCCTCCTATCCCCCAATTGAAGGAGATCTCTCAAGGTTCAGTTCTGGGTCGCCTTCTATTTTCCATCTACACCACTCCCTCAGAGAACTCATTCGCTCCCATGGCTTCAACTACCACCTCTATGTGGATGATACCCAAATCACATCTCCAGTCTTGATCTCTTTCCCTCTCTGAAGCCTCTCATTTCCTCCTGCCTTCAAGACATCGCTATTTGGATGTCCTCCCATCACCTTAAGCTTAACATGTCCAAAATAGAACTTCTTACCTTCCCACCAAAACCCTGTCCTCCCTGTGACTTTCCCATCACTGTAGACAGCACCACCATCCTTCCTGTCTCACAAGCCCATAATTTGGGCATATCCTTGACTCCTCTCTCTCATTCAACCCACATATTCAATCCACCACTAAATCCTGTGGGTCCCACCTTCACAACATTGTTAAAATCCACCTTTGCCTCTCCATTCATTCATTCAGTAGTATTTATTGAGCGCTTACTATGTGCAGAGCACTGTACTAAGCACTTGGAATGTACAATTCGGCAACAGATAGAGACAATCCCTGCCTACTGATGGCCATCCAAACTGCTAACATGTTAATAATAATAATAATAATAATGTTGGTATTTGTTAAGCGCTTACTATGTGCCGAGCACTGTTCTAAGCGGTGGGGTAGACACAGGGGAATCAGGATGTCCCACGTGGGGCTCACAGTCTTAATCCCCATTTTACAGATGAGGTAACTGAGGCACAGAGAAGTGAAGTGACTTGCCCACAGTCACACAGCTGACAAGTGGCAGAGCCGGGATTCGAACTCATGACCTCTGACTCCAAAGCCCATACTCTTTCCACTGAGCCACGCTGCTTCTCTAGCCACGCTATCCTACCTGGATTACTGCACCAGCCTCCATTCTTTCTCCACTCCAGTCCATACTACACTCTACTGCCCAGATCATTTTTCTACAGAATCGTTCTACAAAAACCTCCTCAAAAAACCCCAGTGGTTGCCCAATCACCTCCCCAACAAGCAGAAACTTGTAATCATTAGCTTCAAAGCACTCAGTCACTTTGCCCTCTCCTACCTTATCTTACTACTCTCCTTCTACAATCCAGCCCACACCCTTCACTCCCCTAATAGTCTCATTGTGCCTCAGTTTCACCTACCTTGCCTCCAACCCCTCGCCCACCCGTTGCCTCTGTCCAGGAATGCCCTCCCTTCTCAAATCCAACAGACAATTACTTGCTCCCCTCTTCAAAGTCTTACTGATGGAAGACACATTTCCTTCAAGAGGCCTTCCCTGACTAAGCACCCCCTTTCCTTTCCTCCCACTCCCTTCTGCATTGCCTTGACTTTGTCCCTTTGTTCTTCATCCCTCCCAGCCCCACAGCACTTCTTTATATATATATATATATATATATATATATATATATATATACATATATACTATTACTATGACTATTACTACCATTAATATTACAAGTACTACTATTAGTTCCCTTACTGGTACTACCCCTCTCAGGGTCACACCTGGGGGAGGAATGGGAGATGGGAAGGGGGAAGCTGCTCCATTCAAGGATGACCCCCATTAGGCCCTGGGACATGTAGTGACCCTGTGGCCCCAGGCCAGATTTTGAAGACGGAATACTAGTAAACAGATTACCGTTGTGGGCACACAGGCCCTATATGAGTCACTTGCTAGGTCGACTGGCTCTCTGGAGTGAATTTTTCTTCCCACTTTTGGGTGATTTTAGGACTTGATTATGTGTTACAATCCACCCAGTGCAAGCCTGTAAGCCCCACGTGGGACAACCTGATTACCTTGTATCTACACCAGCCCTTAGAACAGTGCTTGGCACATAGTAAGCACTTAACAAATACCATAATTATTATTATATTATTAGGGAGGACACAGTCCCTGTCCCATGTGGGGCTCACAATCTCAATTCCCATTTTAGAGATGAGGTAACCGAAGCCCAGACTAGTGAAGTGACTTGCCCAAGGTCACACAACAGACAAGTGGCAGAGTCAGGATTAGAACCTATGACCTTTTGACTCTCAGGCCCTTCCTCTATCCACTACACCATGCTGCTGCCATTTATTGAGCACATACTGTGTGAAGAGCTCTCTGCTAAGTGCTTCGGAGAATACAATATAAAATACACATCCCCTGTCCAAAGCGATCTTATAGTCAATACATACCAGATTCATTATTATTTTATTAGTAGTAGTATTAGCAATATAACTATCTGGAAGGTCTGTAACACAGTGTCAGAAAAAAAGAGTTTTCTCAGCTGTGTGCAGCCATGACCAAGGCTCAGATAGTATAACATGAGTTTTCCCCAATATAGCTTTGTCAAAACGCAGCCCCCCACAATTGAACCTAACAATTTTGAATATCACCTTCATTTTTCCCAAGTTTATTCACACCAATTATTGCATTTTGGCTTCACAACATCCTGGCTAGTTAAGAAGAGGTGGATATTATTTTGTTGATTTTATTGTTGAAGAAACCGAGGCAAAGAGTGATTATATTAGCAGGCCAGCAGCAAAGTTGAAACTACCAACCAAAAAAATCAATAGTATCTTTTGAGATTCATTCATTCAATCGTATTTATTGAGAGCTTACTATATGTAGAGCACTGTACTAGGTGGTTGGAACGTACAATTCGGCAACAGAGACAATCTCTGCCCAATAATAGGCTCACAATCTAAACGGGGGAGACAGCAAAGCAAAACAGAACAGAACAAAACAAGTAGTCTGGCATAGATATCATCAAGATAAATAGAATCATAGAGATATACACATCATTAACAAAATAAATAGAGTAATAAATAATGTATACAAATATGTACAGTGCTTTGGGGAGGGGAAGGGGAAGAGCAGAGGGCGGGAGAAGGGGGAATGGGGAGAAGAGGCGGAGCAGAGGAAAAGGGGGGCTCAGTCTGGGAAGGCCTCTGGAGGAGGTGAGCTCTCAGTAGGGCTTTGAAGAGGAGAAGAGAGTTTTTTTGGCAGATGTGAGGAGGGAGGGTGTTCTATGACAGTGGTAGGACCTGGGCCAGGGATCGATGGTGGGACAGGTGAGAATGAGGCACCATGAGGAGGTTAGCGGCAGAGGGGCAGAGTGTAAGGGGTGGGCTGTAGGAGAGAAGGGAGGTGGGTAGGAGGGGGCAAGGGGATGGAGAGCTTTGAAGCCAAGAGTGAGGAGCTTTTGTTTCATGCGAAGGTTGATGGGCAGCCACTGGAGGTTTTTGAGGAAGGGAGTGACTTGCCGAGAGGGTTTCTGTAGGAGGATGATCCAGGCAGTGGAATGAAGAATAGGCTGGAGTGGGAAGAGACAGAAGGAAGGGAGATCAGAGAGAAGGCTGACACAATAATCCAGTCGGGACATTATGAGAGCTTGTACCAGCAAGGTAGCAGTTTGGATAGAGAGGAAAGGGCGGATCTTGGCGATAATGTGAAGGTGCAGAGCACTGTACTGTTTGGGGGAATATAATAGAGTTAAATGACACACTTCCTGCCCTCAAAAAATTTACAGCCTAGAACAGGGAGACAGACGATTATGATTACCAAATCCATGCTCTTTCGGACCACTGTCATAACTAACATACTTAGGTGATGGGCCATTTGGAAACTGTCGGTGACATTTATTCACTTTCTGTGTGCAGAGCATTCTACTAAATATTTGGGGGACTTTAATACAAAAGAGTACATAGACATAATCCCTACCCACAAGGAGTTTACACTGCAATTTTTACTAACAATATTAGTAGATGGGCGGTCTGATCCTTTTTTGGGATCCTTGTTTTACTCCAACCTAATCCTCAAACTCTCAGCTGCCTTTAACACTGTGGACCATCCCCTTCTCCTCAACACATTATCCAACCTTTGCTTTACTGACACTGTCCTCTCCTAGTTCTCCTCTTATCTCTCTATCTGTTCATTCTCAGTCTCCTTTGAGGGGTCCTCCTCCCCCTCCCATCTCCTAACTGTAGGGATCCTTCAAGGTTCAGTTTTGGGTTCCCTTCTATTCTCCATCTATTCACTCCTTTGGAAAACTCATTCACTCCCACAGCTTCAACTATCATCTCTATGTAGGTAATACCCAAATCTACACCTCCAACCCTGTTCTCTCGCCCTCTCTCCAGGCTCACATCTCCCCCTGCCTTCAGGACATCTCTATTTGGAGGTCCTCCCGCCACTGCAAACTCAACATGTGCAAAACAGAGCTCCTTATCTTCTCTCCCAAACCCTGTCCTCTCCCAAACTTTTCCACACTGTAGAAGGCACAACCATCCTTCCTGTCTCACAAGCCCATAACTTTGTTGTCATCCTTGACTCCGGTCTCTCACTCAACCCACATTCCCAATCCATCACCAGATCTGTCAGTCTCACCTTCATGACATCACCAAGATCCACCCATTCCTCTCCATCCAAACCACTGCCACATTTGTACCATCACTCATCCTATTCCAACTGGATTATTGCATCAGCCTCCTTTCTGACCCCCCAACCTCCTGCCTCTCCCCACTTCAGACCATACTTCACTCCATTGTCTGGATTACCTTTCTACGGAAACATTCAGGTCATGTCACCCCCTTCTCAAAAATCTCCAGTGGTTGCCTATCCTCCTCCATATCAAAAAAAAGCACCTCACTATTGTCTTTAAAGCTCTCCATCACCTTGCCCCCTTCTACCTCACCTCCCTTCTCTCCTTCTACATCCCAGTCCTCACACTCCACTCCTCTGCTGCTAACCTTCTCACTCTGCCTTGATCTCGCCTGTCTCACCGCCAATCCCTGGCCCACATCCTACCTCTGGCCTGGAACACCCTCCCTCCTCAAATTCGCCAGACAATCACTCTCCCTGCTTCAAAGCCAGCAGCAGGGCGCAGTGGAAAGAGCCTGGGCTTGGGAGTTAGAGGTCATGGGTTCGAATCCTGGCTCTGCCACTTGTCAGCTGTGTGAGTGTGGGCAAGTCACTTAATTTCTCTGTGCTTCAGTTATCTCATCTGTAAAATGGGGATTAACTGTGAGCCTCATGTGGGACAACCCGATTACCCTGTATCTACCCCAGCGCTTAGAACAGTGTAAGCGCTTAACAAATATCAACATTATTATTATTATGAAGGTCTACCTCTTCCAAGAGGCCTTCCCAGACTAAGCCCCACTTTTCCTCAGCTCCTACTCCCTTTTGCATCATCCTGACTCACTGCCTTTGCTCTTCCCCCTTTCCCCGCCCCACAGTACTTATGTATATATCTATCATTCTATTTATTTTGTATTGATGTCTGTTTACTGGTATTGATATCTGTCTCTATCCCTCTGACTGTGAGCCCACTGTGGCCAAGGATTGTGTCTCTGTTGCTGTATTGTACTTTCCAAGCACTTAGTACAGTGCTCTGCACACAGTGAGTACTCAATAATATGACTGACTGACTGAATGAATGAATGAATAAATGAATGAATGAATGAGATCCAAACCCCCAGCATTGTCTAGCGGGTAGAGCACAGGCCTGGGAGTCAGAAGGACCTGGGTTCTAATCCCGGTTCAGCCACTTGTCTGCTGTGTGTCCTTAGGGAATTCACTTAATTTCTCTGTATCTCATTTACCTCATCTGTAAAATGGTTACCGTGAGTCCCATGTGGGACAGGGACTGTGTGCAACCTGATTAGCTTGTATCTACCCCAAAGCTTAGAACAGTGCTGGACACATAGTAAGCGCTTAACAAAAACCATTATTATTACATTAGATAATTCAGGGTTGTAGTTTGCATCACTTGAGAGTTTGTACCTTTTTTTCGTTTGTCTCAATAGAATTGTAATAATAATAATAGTAGTGGTAGCTTTTAAGCGATTACTATGTGCCTAGCACTGAAAAATGCTGGAGTACATTCAGTCAGATCAGACATGGTTTCTGTCTAATATGGGCTCACAATTTATTGTGGGGAGCGAACAGGTATCAAATCCCCATTTTTCAGATGAAGTTAAATGAATTTCCTGAGAGCTCAAAGCAGAGAACTGGCCAAGCTGGGATTAGAATTGTGGCCTTCTGACACCCTTGGTAGTGCTCATTTTATTCGGTCATGTTGCTTCCCCTGATCCTTATAGGAGTAGAGGGATATGAGATTAGTAAAGGAGGGGCTGAGAGAGGCTGAATCCAGGATTGTTTACAGTGCAGGATACCTGTGAAGAAGAAGAGGAGTTAGATGAATGTGGAGAGGAAAGTGTGACCTTGAGCCAAGTAATTTAATTTCCCTGTGCCTCTATTTTCTCCCCTGGAAACTTGTCTCCCTCACCCTTAGACTGAGCCCCTTGTGGGACTAGGACTGAGTATGATTGAATAATAATAATGATAGTAGTATTTGTTAAGCACTTACTATATACCAAGCACCTAACTAAGCTCTGGGGTGGATACAAGCAAACTAGGTTGCACACAGTCCTTGTCCTGTGTGGAGCTCACAGTCTCAATCTCCATTTTACTGGTGAGGTAACTGAGACCCAGAGAAATGGAGTGACTTGCCCAAGGTCACACAGCAGACAAGTGACGGGGCCAGAATTAGAACCAATGACTTCAGACTCCCAGGCCCATGCTCTACCCACTATACCATGCTACTTCCCTGATTGTATTGTATCTATACTGCTCACATTCACACCGGCAACTACCATTACTGTTATTACTATTGTTATTTTTATTATTTAGACATAAAATAGAGAAGGAGTAGCTATCAAGGAAGCCTAAGCATTGACCTACCAGTCCCCAGTGGGTAGTCAAAAATCTAATGAATAAAAATGCTAAAAGCAATGGTAAAAATCTACAGCCCAGTCAAGCGATAACAGAGCAGTGGTTCAGCGTCACTTCTGCTCTAAGAGATTTTCCATTCCAAGAGCAATTTTCGCCAGGCACCCGTCTTTCCTGAAATAAACCTCACCCACGGAGTTGACAATTGTTTCGAATATTCCAGCTGACAGGCTCCTTGGCTGCCTCTGAACTATTGTGAGATCCCAGTTCCTTCGGTCCCAGATCGAAAACCACTGTGGCAATCCTCCCCCACCCAGCCCCTAACTGAGAGAGCAATAGATTCCCCTATCTTTCTCAAAAGGAGGAATTTCTTCCTCAGGTCCTGTAGAAAATGATGATGTTATCTCAGCTGTAAAACTAAAGCTCTTTCTACAGCTCTGTTTTCCACCCCGTTTATCTTGTGTTCATCTCCGACGAGAGAGGGGTCCTTCCAATTGGCAGACGAAAAAGAATATTCGAGGTCTGCGTTCCCCTCCACCTGAAAGAGGGAGGAGAACAGGTGTCGCTGGAGCCATTGAGGCTGCTCAGCAAAGCAAATAAGTGGTTCTCCCTCCCCACCACCTCTAAGGCTCCTGAGAGGTTATTTTGGAACCAACCGACCTTGTG
Organism: Ornithorhynchus anatinus; assembly: GCF_004115215.2. Lineage (NCBI taxonomy): Eukaryota > Metazoa > Chordata > Mammalia > Monotremata > Ornithorhynchidae > Ornithorhynchus > Ornithorhynchus anatinus. The sequence continues at coordinate 171,009,833 of NC_041728.1, read as the reverse complement.
CTGTTTGAACCAGTTGCTCAACTATTGCAAAATTCAAGGGCAACAGCAAATAAAGAGCTTAACTGGGTAGCGGGTTGAAATCATTCTTTTGGAGGAAAAAAAAATTCATAGCAAATCCTCAGCTCGTAAAAGGTGTTGGATGGGTGACCCAGGATTTGGGAAGTCCTCCAGGATCAATTGTGGGTCAGCTACAATCTCCACAATGTCCCACTCCCCTGCCTTTCCTTTGAGATTTTATTGCTAGAAAAACGATACACCCAACAAACTGTATTTTCCATCCCATACACCTTGTATTGAGCAAAGATATTTAGTACTTGGGGGAGTATGAAATAATATACAATATAATATAATTTGCTGAATTTGCTGAATTGTTTTTTCCAAGCGCTTAGTACAGAGCTCTGCACACAAGTGCTCAATAAATACGATTGAATGAATTGAATGAATGAATGCATAATAGAGTTGGTAGACACATTACCTGCCTAAAAGGAGCTTAGAATCTAGAGGGGGAGACAGATGTTTATAAAAATTACAGATGTGTACATAAGTGCTGTAGGGCTGAGGGTGGGATTGAATATCAAAATGCTTAAAGAGTACAGATCCAAGTGCTTAGGTGACATAGAAGGAAAAGGGAATAAGACAATGAGGGCTTAGTAGGGGAAGGCTCTTGGAGCAGATGTGATGGTAATAAGGCTTTGAAGGTTGAGAGAGTGATGGTCTGTCGTAAATGAAAAGGGAAGGAGTTCCAGGACAGAGGGAAGACTTAGGCAAGGATCACTGCAGCTAAGCATCCACTAATACTTCCAATTCTGTTATAACACGTTTCTCATACCTAATTTAATGTAAGTATTAGGGAGCATTCTTTCCACCACATATAATATCAGCCACAAGTTGGTAGTAATAGATTTAGTGTAGAAAGAAGCCACTAAAGGCACTTAGAGCAAAGCAAAAAATGTCTGTTTCCCTCAGCCTTTCCGTTCTTCAACATATAGCATTTTGTGTTATTTGGGGCTTTTGCGACAACATTTTTAATAGTAAAATTGTACGTTATGGCAGGGGTGAAAATATTCTGCTGTTGGTGGATGTAATAGTTGGACAGAAATTTGTACTGACAAAATGTTATTCTTGCTGGTATCATCAGACCATCTACCTCTATTTATTTATAACCTATTTATTCCCATGGAATCTTTGAATTCCACTGAATGGTTACTATAGTACTATATTCTCATAACATAGGGCTTTTCAGAAACACAAGTCATGTTCTATTGAGAACTCCCTGTACTTACAATATCTTGACTTTGAAAAGTGTTTTTGGTTTGTTTTTCCAAAGCTCTAGCCTTGTGAGACAGGTCGATCTAGATGCTGATTCATTTTCTCAGAAGTTTGATCCTTACTTGCAGCCTTGTAAATAGGTTCAAAAATCTATAAACCCATGAAACATGTATTGCTATTATTAGTATTAGTAGTAGAGGTAGTAGTATATTTAGATTTATTAGACGCTTACTTATGGGCCAAACACTGTGCTAAAGCAGTGGGGTAGATGTTAGATAATTAAATAGAACCCAGTGCCTGTCCAACACAGAACTCACATTCTAATAGAGAGGAAGAGGAAGGTATATTAATCCTATTTTTCCCATAAGACATTTATTAAATCAATAATTCACTTCCAGAGTCTTCAATGGATTAATTTAGTTATGCTGTCTATGCTCCATTAGCTAGTTTAAATTCACAATGGCCTAGTCCTGTCAACCTAATAGTCAACCATGACACTCATTTTGTTCCTGTCCTCAGCATTTTGGAAGAATATGTCAAAGGCACCTTGACATTAAATTCCCTTACTACTAGAATAGTTCCCATGGGATATTATGGAATCTCCTTCCCTTGACAGTTATAAGAATAGGATAGGCAGTTATTTCTTCCATACAGTTTGGAAGCAGGGAGCACAGAAAAAACAACAGCAACAACAACAATAATAATGATAACAATATTTACGAAGCACTTACTATATGCCAAACATTGTTCTGAGTCCTAGGATAAATTCAGATGGGACATGCAAGACAGGTTTCCTGTCTACAAGAGCTGTCACCGTTCACTGGGGGAGCCAAGCATAAAATTTCTTTGAAGTAGAGAAATCAGAATAATTGACTATGAAATTGATTACAAGAGAAAGGAATTGGTGTGATGATCTGAGTCAAGCGCTCTGAGGTCCTGAGATGAAAGCCACTGGATCTTGATGTTTTGAGCAAAGATGAACTAAATGGTAAGGGAATCATCTGGGGGCAGAAGAGCTCAGTTCACCCACCCCTTTTCATCTTGCTGAAGATAAAATTCCTTCTGACTCTTAGAGCAAATCCAAAGGAGGAAAAACATTTAAATGAACCTCAATTAAAATTCTTTCACTGTCTGGTCAAATGTATAGTCTTGCTTTGGGCATGCCCAGTAAAGTCAAAATCATTTCAGGGTCTGATCCTGCCGCCTGTGCTTCAGGCAAGTTTAGGAATAGCTTGTGCCCTAGGCTTTGAAGTTCAGTGGGAGAGTTATAGGGTGCAGTCAAACTGGGTTTTTCACTGGGTTGCAAGATTCCAGGGAGTTTGGATGTTTTTAAATGGTAATTAACAAAGCCCTTCCATGGGGTTTGCAATTTACTGGATCTTTTCTGAAATTTTTAAGAAGTGTAGGGACTGTGTCACTATGCTTGAATCAATCATTCAGTAAATAGCATTTATTGAGCACTTACTAGGTAGGGAGAGCACAGTGATCGCTGTGATCTGCACTGGGGAGAGTACAATAGTGGGAGAAAACAGGCTGCCTGCCCTCAGGGAATTTACAGTCTGATGGGGAGACAGAAACAGAATAAATTCCAGTGAGGAAGAAGAAGAGAATGTCTCTTCATTTCCTGTAGAATTTGAGGGAGGCTCTTTAGATGCTGACTAGGTACTGTGATTAGGTGGGGAGATGTTGTTTCTGATTTCAATTCTACTTTAACTCATCATTATATAGTGATGTGGATCAACTTCACAATGCGCATCCTCCACACCTGTCCACAAGCTGCAAAACACTACTGGAGGAAATTTGAACACCTGGCTGATCTCATCTTCTCAAATTCATCCTTACTTGTTTTAACTCTGCCCTCTCCTCCACCCCGCAACAATTCCCCATCCTTACTGACTGCCACACCAATTTCCCAGTGCTAGCTGTTCCAAACACTTAATTCCTTTTTCAAACCTCTTGTCCTCCTCAAACCCGTCCCTTACCCCCCCCCCCCCCGAATCTCTTTCCCCTAATGCCCTGGTCACATACTTTATTGATAAAATTGAAACCCTCTGGCAAGATCTCCCTAAAATCTTCCCTGGTCCCTCTCCAGTCCCTCCTTCCTTCTGACCCTTTTTCAACTCTTCCAATGTTCCCAGCAGCATCACAGGTGGAGATCTCTCACCTCCTCTCAAAATCTTCTCCCTTGCCACCTCATTTTTTCCCTCCCCAACCATTCTTCATTCACTCAATCGTATTTATTGAGCGCTTACAGTGTGCAGAGCATCTTCAATCATTTGTTTCTCAATGGCTTCTTCCCCACTGATTTCAAACATGCTCATGTATTTCCACTACCCTAAAAAACCCTCAGACTTAACATGTCCAAAACAGAGCTCCTTTGCTCATTTTCCCATCACTGTAGATAGCACCACCATCCTTCTTGTCTCACAAGGTTGCAACCTAGGCATTATCCTTGACTCCTCTCTGTCATTCAATACACATATTTAATCCATCACTAAATCCTGTCAGTCCCACCTTCACAACATCACTAAAATCCACCCTTTCCTCTCCATCCAAACTGTTACCATGTTAATCAATCACTCATCCTAACCAACTAGATTACTGCATCAGTCTCCTTGCTGACTCCCAGCCTCCTCTCTCTCCCCAATCCAGTCCATACGTCACTCTACTGCCTGGATCAAAAAACATTCCAGACATGTCACTTCATTCCTCAAAAACTTTCAACGGTAGCCCATCCACCTCCGCATTTATTCTTTCAATCATATTTATTCAATCGTATTTACTGAGTGCTTAATGTCTGCAGAGCACTGTACTAAGCACTTTGAAAGTACAATTTGCAACAAATAGAGACAATCCCTACCAAAGGGGCTCACGGTGTAGAAGGGGGGAGGCAGACAACAAAACAAGTGGACAGGCATCAATAGCATCAATAAATATAAAAATAATTATAGATTTATACACATCATTAATAAAATAAAAGAATAATAAATATGTGCATATATACACAGGTGCTGTGGGGTGAGAAGGGGGGATACATAGAGGAAGGGAGTAGGGGAGATGGGGAGGGGAGGAGGAGCAGAGAAAAAACACAAACTCCTCACTACTGGCTTTAAAGCAGTCCACCATCTTGCCCCTTGCTACCTCACCTCACTTCTCTCCTTCCACAACCTGCCCCAAACACTTTGATCCTCTAGTGCTAACCTTCTCACTGTGTCACAGTCTCACCTGTCTCAACACCGATCCCTAGCCCATTTCCTGCCTCTGGCCTGGAACGCCAGAGGAAATCTGACAAATACTCTTTCTATCTTCAAAGCCTTAATGAAGGCACATCTCCTCCTAGACGCCTTCCCAGACTCTTCTCCCTCTCTCTTCTGTGTTGCCCTGACATGCCCCCTTTTCTCCTCCCCCTCTCCCAGCCCCACAGCACTTATGTAAGCTCACTGAGGGCAGGAACTGTGACTGTCTATTGTTATATCATACTCTCCCAAGCTCTTAGTTCAGCGCTCTGCACACAGTAAGCACTCAATAAATACAACTGAATGAATGAATGAAAACCTCCCTTAACCCCATCGCTCCCTCCAACTACCACTCCAGCTCTCACCTATCATTCCTCTCCAAACTCCTCAAGAGAGATGTTAATGCTCACTGTCTCCATTCCTCTCATCCAGTTCTCTCCTTGATCCCTTCTAAATGGTTTCCACTCACTTCACAGGAACTTCCCTCTCTAAGGTCACCAATGACCTACTTCTTGCCAAATCTGATGGCCTCTACTCCATTCTAATCCTCCCTGACTTCTCTGTTGCCTTTGACTCTGTGGCCCATGTCTTTCTCCTTGAAACATTATCCAACCTTGGCTTCACTGACACTGTCCTCTTCTGGTTCTCTTCCTATCTCTCTGATGGCTCCTTCTCATTCTCTCTTGCAGATTCCTCCTCTGCCTCCCACCCTCTGACGACCGGGGGATCCCTCAAGGCTCAGTTCTGTGTACCCTTCTATTCACTCCCCTTGAGAACTCATTCACTTCCATGGCTTGAAATATCTTTACCCACATGATTCCCAAATCTTCTTCTCCAGCTCTGACCTCTCTGCTCTGCCTTCAACACTGCCTACCACCTTCTTCTTCAGGAAATATTATCCAACCTTGGCTTCACTGATGTTGTCTTCTCCTGGTTTTCCTCTTATCTCTTTGGCTGCATTCTCACTCTTTTTCACAGACTCCTCTTCTTCCTCACAAACCCCAAAGTGTGGGAGTCTCTCAAGGCTCCCCATTGTCCATCTACACCCACTCACCATGGAGAACTCATTCACTCCCACGACTTCAACCACCATCTCTATAAGGGTGATTCCCAAATCTCCCTCTCCAACCCTGAACTGTCATCTTCTCTACAATCTCATATTTTCTACTGCCTTCAAGACACATCTACTTGGGTGCACTGCCAACTCCTCAAACTCAACACAGTAATAATAATGATAATTATGGTCTTTGTTAAGCACTTACTATGTGCCAAGCACTGTTCTGAGCACTGGCATAGATACAAGGTAATCAGGTTGGACCCAGTCCCTAACCCACACGGGGCTCACAATCTCAATCCCCATTTACAGGTGAGGTAACTGAAGCACAGAGAAGTGAGGTGACATGCCCAAGGTCACACAGCAGATAAGTGGTTGAGGTGGGATTAGAACCCATTATCTTCTAATTCCCAGGTCTGTGCTCTATCCATTACACCACATTTCTTCCTATGACCTAGTGGTTAGAGCACAGGCCTGGGAGTCAGAGGGTCATGGGTTCTAATTCCAGCTCCGCCACTTGTCTGTTGTGTGATCTTCAGCAAGTCACTTCACTTCTCTGGGCCTCAGTTAGCTCATCTGTAAAATGGGGATTGAGACTGTGAGCCCCACATGGGACAGGGACTGTGACCAACCCAATTTCCATGTATCCACCCCAGTGCATAGTATAGTGCCTGGCACATAGGAAACACTTAACAAATATTAAAACATATCCAAAACAGAACTCTGCATCTTTCCACCCAAACCAGGCCCTCCCCTTGACTATCCCCTCACTGAAGATGCCATCGCCCCCCAACTCCTCTCACAGGCCCATACTCTCAGCATTATCCTCGGGTCATCTCTCTCATTCAACCCACACATTCAATCTGTCACCTAATCTTCACAACATCTTGAAAATCCACCTTTTCCTCTCCCTCCAAACTGCTACCACATTAGAAGCAGCATGGCCTAGTGGATAGAGCCCGGGCCTGGGAGTCAGAAGGTCATGCATTCTAATCTCGGCTCTGTCTCTTGTCTGCTGTGTGACCTTAGGCAAGTCACTTAACTTCTTTGTGCCTCATTTCCCTCATCTGTAAAATGAGGATTAAAAAATAAATAAATAAATGTTGGTATTTGTTAAGCGCTTACTATGTGCCAAGCACTGTTCTAAGTACTGGGGTAGATACAAGGTAATCAGTTCATCCCACGTAAGGCTCACTGTCTTCATCCCCATTTTACATTTTACAAATGAGATAACTGAGGCACAGAGAAGTTAAGTGACTTGCCCAAGATCACACAGCTGACAAGTAGCAGAGCCGGTATTAGAAACCATGACCTCTGACTCCCAAGCCTCGGCTCATGCCACAGAGCCACATAAGACTGTGAGCCCTGTGTGTGAAACACAGTGCTTAGTACAGCATTTAATACAGTGCCTGGCCTCTAGTAAGCACTTAACAAATACCATAATTATTATCGTTACTATTATTATTAATCCAAGCATTTATCACATCCCTCTCGTCTACTGCATCAACCTCCTCACTGACCTCTCTGCCTCCTGTTTCTCCCTGCTGAAGTCCATACTTCACTCTGCTGCCTGGATCATTTTTTTCTAAAAAAAGCATTCAGTTCACATCTCTCCACTCTTCAAGAACCTCTAGCAGTTTCCCATCCATCTCTGGGTCAAACGAAAACTCCTTACCATTGGTTTAAAGCACTCAATCATCTTGCCCTCCTACCTTACCTCACTGATCTACCACTACAACACTTCACTCTTTTAGTGCCAGCTTGCTCACTGGGCCTTGATCGCATCTATCTCACTGCTGACTCTTTACCACATCCTCCCTCTGTCCTGGAACTCCATCAATACAATTGACTACCACTCTCCCCACCTTCAAAGCATTATAAAAAGCACATCTCCAAGAGGCCTTCCCAAATTAAGACTTCTATTCCCTTTCCCCTTCTCCCTCTAGCTGCCTATGCACTTTTATCTGTACCCTTTAGGCACTTGATATTCACCCTACCTCTAGCCTCATAGCACTTGTACATATCTCTTTATACTCCGGCACTTTTCTTAGTTGTGATTTATTTAATAATAATAATAATAATAATAATAATGTTGGTATTTGTTAAGCGCTTACTATGTGCCGAGCACTGTTCTAAGCGCTGGGGTAGACATAGGGAAATCAGGTTGTCCCACGTGGGGCTCACAGTCTTAATCCCCATTTTACAGATGAGGGAACTGAGGCACAGAGAAGTTAAGTGACTTGCCCACAGTCACACAGCCGACAAGTGGCAGAGCTGGGATTCGAACTCATGAGCCCTGACTCCAAAGCCCGTGCTCTTTCCACTGAGCCACGCTGCTTCTCTAATGTCCATCTCCCTTGTGAACTATAAGCTCCTATGGACAGGTGTCTACCAATTGTATTGCACTGTACTTTCCCAAGTGCTTACTACAGAGCACTGCACACAGTAAATACTCAATAAATGTCATTGATTACTGCTTGATTCAGATTAAAGTGGGAACATTTTTTATGGTATTTGTTAGACACCTACTATGTACCAGGCACTGTACTAAGCACAGGAGTTGTTACAAGCTAATCAGTTGGACAAGGTTCATGTATCACACAGGGTTCACAGTCTGAAGCTGATTTTACAGATGATGTAACTGAGGCCCAGAGAAATGAAGTGATTTGCCCAAGGTCACACAGCAGACAAGTGCCAAAGCCTGGATTAGAACTCGGATCCTTCTGACTCCCAAGTTTGTGCACTGTTCACTAAATCATGCTACTTCTCATTTGCTGGGCACCTTCAAATAATCTTAGCGTTAGAGTTATAAGTCCACCAGCACAAACACAATCTCTGGGTAAAGGGACCAAAGATGAAAGACAAGGTTTGTTCAATTTCAGCCCCCCTTCTCCATTTCCCAACCCCCCTTCTCCATTTTCTTTCGGCCTAGCGAGATTTCACAGGGCTCTTTTGCTCCCAGCTATGGGTTAATTTGCCTGATAGCATAAGAGAAAGAATGTGGAAAAAGGACAAGGAAAAGCAGTGACATTCAAAGCATCAAATCCATGAGTGAAGGGGCAGGTCCAGCTCTGAAGCTGAGTTCAGATGGGGGAGCAAGAGAGAACATAGTCTGATGGGAATCTTTTCCTCAGCTGACACTTGCCTCCTGTGTCCTTCACCCATCTGTCCACTGCATCCTGTCTGCTGCAACTCTCACTACTGCTGAACTGGGCCACGGTAACAGCTGAAACTGAAGGGTATGCTGACATCAGTATTCAATCATTCATTCAGTCATATTTATTGAGCATTTACAAGTACAGAGTACTGTACTAAGCACTTGGGAGAGTACAATATAAGAATAAACAGACACGTTCCCTGCCCACAACGAGCTTATTGTCTAGAGGAGGGGACATAGACATCAATACAAATAAGTAAATTACAGATATGTACATAAGTGCTGTGGGGCTGGGAGGAAGAAAAAAAGGATCAAGTCAGGGCCATGCAGAAGGGAGTTGGAGAAGAGGAAAAGTGGGGCTTAGTCTGGGAAGGCCAGTTGGAGGAGATGTACCTTCATTAAGGTTTTGAAGAGTGGGAGCGTAATTCTCTGTCTGATTTGAGGAGAGAGGGCATTCCAGGCCAGCGGCAAGATGGGTGGCAAGATAAGCAAGAATGAGACACAGTGAAAAGGTTAGCACTAGAAGAGCAAAGAGTGCAGGCTGGGTTGTAGAAGGAAAGTAGTGAGGTGAGATAGGAGAGGACAAGGTGGTGAAGTGCTTTAAAGCCAATGGTGAGGAGTTTTTGCTTGATAAAGAGGTGGAGTTTTTTGAGGAGCAAGGTGACATGTTCTGAATCTTTTTGTAGAAAGATGATCCGATCAGCAGAGTGAAGTATGGACTGGAGTGGGGAGAGACAGGAGGCTGGGACTCAGCAAGGAGTTTGATGCAGTAATTTAGGCAGGATAGGATGAGTGATTTTATCAACATGGTAGCAGTTTGGATGGAGAGGAAAGGGTAGATTTTAGCAATATTGTGAAGTTGGAAACAACAGAAGTTAGTGACGGGTTGAATATATGGGTTGAATGACAGAGAGGATTCAATAATGATGCCAATGTTATGGGATTGTGAAATGGGAAGGATGGTGGGAAGGTCAGGGGAGGACAGGGTTTGGGTGGGAAGATAAGGAGCTCTGTTTTAGACATGTTAAGTTTGAGGTGACAGGAGGACACCCAGTAAAGTTGAAGAAATAGTTTTGCCAGGTAGAGGAGAAGGCAGAGTTAAAGCACATGTGTAGCGACCAGTCCCCATCTCATGCTGTAGGAGTCCCTTCCAGGTAGATAAGACTGCACCACTGAACCAGTGAAAGTCAATGCCTCCTCCGTGACCTCTCTAAGCCCCAAACCCACAATAATAATAATAATGATGGCATTTGTTAAGCGCTTAATAAGTGCAAAGCACTGTTCTAAGCACTGGGGAGGATACAAGGTGATCAAGCTGCCCCACGTGGGGCTCACAGTCTTAATCCCCATTTTACAGATGAGGTAACTGAGGCACAGGGAAGTGAAGTAACTTGCCCAAAGTCACACAGGTGACAAGCAGCAGAGCCGGGGTTTGAACCCATGAACTCTGACTCCCAAGCCCGGGCTCTTTCCACTGAACCACGCTGTGAGAAGTACTCTTCTACTTTCCCTTCCTTCCCAGCAGTATCTTCAGAGATCTCCTTCCTCCTCTCCAAGTGCCACCTTCTCCACGTGCACATCAGACCTCACTCCCTCCAACCTTATAAAAACTCTCAACCCTGCCCTCCTCTCCTCCTTAACTTCTATCTTCAACCACTCTCTCCCCAATGGCTTCTTTCCCTCTGCCTTCAAACATGACCACATTTCCCCCATCCTAAAAAACCCTCCCTTGACTCCACGGCCCCCTCCAGTTATTGCCCCATCTTCCTCCTACCCTTCCTTTCCAAACTCCTAGAGTGAGTCATTTACACTCACTCTCTCAAATTCCTCTCTTCTACTCTCCTGGACCACCCCCCCTACCCAAAACTGGCTTCCGCCCTCTCCACTCCACTGAAACCTCTCTCAGAGGTCACTAGTGACCTCCTTCTTGCCAAAACAAATGGCTCCTACTCCATTCTAATCCTCCTTAACCTCTCAGCTGATTTTGACACTATCGACCATCCCCTTCTCCTTAAACTGTGAGTCCACTGTTGGGCAGGATTGTCTCTATCTTTTGTCAAATTGTACAATCCAAGCACTTAGTACAGTGCTCAAAAAATATGATTGAATGAATGAACACGTTATCCAATCTTGGCTTCAGTGACTCCATCCTTTCCTGGTTTTCCTTGCCTCTATGGCCGTTCATTCTGTCTCCTACATGGGCTCTTCCTCTCCCTCTTACCCTCTAACTGTAGGGGTTTCTCAAGGGTCAGTTCTTGGTCCCCTTCTACTCTCCATCTATGCTCACTCACTTGGTGAACTCATTCACTCCCACGGCTTCAACTATCATCTCTATGCAGATGACACCCAAATCTATGTCTCCTCCCCTGTTCTCTCTCTCTCCCTCCAGGCTCATATCTCCTTCAGGATATCTCTACTTTGATGTCCGCCTGCCACCTATAACTCAACATGTCCATGATAGAGCTCCTTATCCTCCCTTCCAACCCTTGTCCTCTCTATGACTTTCCTATTGCTGTGGACAGCACAACCACCCTTCCTGTCTCACAAGTCCACAACCTTGGTGTCATCCTTGACTCTGCTTTCTCATTCATCCCAAATATTTAATGTCACCAAATCCTGCCAGTTTCACCTTCACAACATCGCCAAGATCTGCCCTTTCCTCTCCATGCAAACCCTACCACATTATTACAACCATTCACCCTATCCCAACTGGATTACTGCATCAGCCTCCTTCTGACCTCCCAACATCCTGTCTCTCTCCACTTCAGTCTACACTTCACTCTGCTGCCCAGATTATCTTTCTACAGAAATGTTCAGGGTATGTCACCCCCTCCTCAAAAATTTCCAGTGTCTGCCTATAAACCTCCGTATCTAGCAAAAACTTTTCACTATTGGCCTCAAAGTTCTCCATTACCTTGCCCCCTCTTATGTCACCTCCCTTCTCACCTTCAACATCCCAGCCCTTCTCACTGTGCCTCCTTCTCACCAATCCTGCCATCGACCACTGGCCCACATCCTACCTCTGGCCTGGAACGTGCTCCCTCTCAAATCCACCAACCACATTTCCTCCCTTCAAAGCCCTAATGAAGGCTCATCTCTTCCAAGAGGCCTTCCCAAACTAAGCCTCCCTTTTCCTCAGCTCCCCCTCCCATCACCTCGACTCACTCTCTTTGCTCTAATAATAATAATAATGTTGGATTTGTTAAGCGCTTACTATGTGCAGAGCACTGTTCTAAGCGCTGGGGGAGATACAGGGTAATGAGGTCATCCCACGTGATGCTCACAATTAATCCCCATTTTACAGATGAGGTTACTGAGGCAAAGAGAAGTTAAGTGACTTGCCTACAGTCACACAGCTGAGAAGTGGCAGAGCCGGGAGTCGAACCCATGACCTCTGACTCCGAAGCCCAGGCTCTTTCTGCTGAGCCACACTGCTCTACCCTCTCTTCCCACCCCACAGCACTTGTGTATATATGTATTTATCTATAACTTCATTTGTTTATACTATTGTCTGGTTACTTGTTTTGATGGGTATCTAACTATAATTCTATGTATTTATACTGATGTCTGCTTACTTGTTTTGATGTCTGACACCCCGGTTCTAGACTGTGAGCCCATTGTGGGCAGGTATTCTCCCTATTGCTAAATTGTACTTTTCCAAGAGCTTAGTACAGTGCTCTGCATACAGTAAGCACTCAATAAATATGATTTAATGAATGAATAAATGAATGAATGAATGAAAATAATGTGGGCTAGTGGATAGAGCATGGGTCTAGGAGTCAGAAGGACCTGGCTTCTAATCCCAGTTCCATCACTCATCTTCTGTGTGACTTGGGCAAGTCACTTCACTTTTCTGTGCCTCTGTTTCCTCATCTCTAAAAGGGGATTAAGAATGTGAACCCCATGTGGGACTTGGACTGTGTCCAATCATGTATAATAATAATGTTGGTATTTGTTAAGCGCTTACTATATGCCGAGCACTGTTCTAAGCGCTGGGGTAGACACAAGGGAATCAGGTTGTCCCACATGGGGCTCACAGTCTTAATCCCCATTTTACAGATGAGGTCACTGAGGCACAGGGAAGTTAAGTGACTTGCCCAAAGTCACACAGCTGACAAGTGGGAGAGCCAGGATTCGAACCCATGATCTCTGACTCCAAGCCCATGCTCTTTCTACTGAGCCATGACGTATCTACCCCAGTGTTTAGTACAGCTCCTGACACATAGTAAGCGCTTAACAATACATTTTTTTTTAAAAAAAAAAGATTGCTCTCAGGTGATTCTATTGGTCCTGGGTGTCCCCCAGTCTAGGGTGGTCCAGAAAGGCTCCCAATCTAGGGTCTCCCTGGGAATCTCTGAACCAGTGGGCTTCAGTTCTGCCCGTATCAGGAGCTACCAACTCCTAGAGCAGCACCAGAATGCCAGTGACCTTCTGGGATGGGGCAGTGGGAAAACCCACCCAGGCTGCACCCGGGACCACCACCACCACCATGTTCCCGAGGATGCAGGGAAACCAGGGTGAAGCTCACTCTGCCCTGCAGCCTCTGCCCAGTGGAATACCCTGGGCTTACCGAAAACTGCCTAGTTATAAATTGCCCCCAACCCTGTAGTGGCCCACCATCTATTCTAGCTGCCAGAGCAAATATGGATCCTCCAGTTGTCAGGGCTGAGGCACCGCAAAGGCCCCGGCTCAGATACAGATCACCCCTGGTGCAAGTCTCCCCCTACTTTGTAAATTCACTGTGGGCAGGGACTGTGTCTACCAACTCTGTTATAGTGGACTCTCCCAAGCACTTAGAACAGTGCCGGGCACATAGTAAAATGTTGGTATTTGTTAAGCGCTTACTATGTGCAGAGCACTGTTCTAAGCGCTGGGGTAGATACAGGGTAATCAGGTTGTCCCACATGAGGCTCACAGTTAATCCCCATTTTACAGATGAGATAAGTGAGGCACAGAGAAGTTAAGTGACTTGCCCACAATCACACAGCTGACAAGTGGCAGAGCCGGGAGTCGAACCCATGACCTCTGACTCCGAAGCCCAGGCTCTTTCCACTGAGCCACGCTGCTTCCCCAGTACTCAATAAATATCACTGATTGATTGATTGATCGCCAGCAGCCACGGGGCCAGCTTTCCTCACAGGCCTGGGATACCAGCCCAATGGCATCATCTATCATTGTTTTCCTGAAGTGTCTGAGCCATCGCTGGGAAATTCCTGCCCTTTGGCGCCTCTCCATTTGGGCCTCGTATTCCTTTACCCCTCCCTTCTTCTCCTAATCCCCTTTTGGGCAGGCTCCCTCCCTTTGGAGGATTTCAAAGGTTTTCGGCTGCTCTCCAAACTGGCTGACCCAGAATTCCCCTCTTCCCCTGCCCCCCCACCTCATCCCGTGCCCCAAACCCCCTTCAGTAAGAATGACAGTCTCCTGGCTAAGGAAGCCAGTATTGGCCCGGAGCTAGTCATGAAGGGCAAACCCATCCAGAGCAAACGTGCTTCCCTACCACACTCCCCGCTACCCTTTCCTCCACCCTGACAGCTGTCTAACCTCCCTCTGGCATCTCTCCCTTCACCCGGGCAAGACCAAGGCAGGGGTGACATTGTTTGGTTTCCGTCGGAGTCTCGGTGCCTGCAGTGGGACCATACGCCAGGCATTCAGTCCACAGATGGAGCTTCTCAGCTTTCTTTGAAGGCGGGAGCTGGCATAGCGACAATTGTAAAAAAGAGAAACAGTCAGGGAGAGACAGGGAAGCCGTTGTTTGACCTGCAGAGCTAGGTGTCTTCTTATGTAATCTTATTTTTTATGGTATTTGTTTAGCACGTACTATGTGCCAGGCACTGTTCTAAGCACTGAGGTAGGTACAAGATAATCAGGTTTGGCACATTTCCTATCCTGCATGGGGCTAATGTGCATTAATCTCCATTTTACAGATGAGGTAACTGAGGCTCAGACAAGTGAAGTGACTTACCTAGGTCACCCAGCAGACAAGTAGCAGATCCAGAATTAGAACCCAGATCCTTCTGATTTTCAGACCTGTATCCTATCCACTAGGGCACTCTGCGTCTCTAATCTGGACAGGAACAGTTCAATTCAGGGGGCCCGACTTCTAATCTTCTCTTCTCCCACCATATAAGAGTAGAGGTGGTTCTTGGGTATGAAATTTGAGCCACCTTGGGTGGATCTGATCAGAACAAAACACCTAGGAGGGAATGTTTAATTCAGTCTATTTCAGGTCATATTTATTGAGGAGCCGCTTATAGACTGGTGCATCTGGACAGGTTGGTCTAGAGACTTACATATGGAGGAGAAGCTGGAAAATCTAATTTATCCTTCCATCTCTGCCTCTGACTCTCTGGGTGGGCTTGACAAGTTAGTTAGGGATGGAATTGTTTAAGCGTTTACTATGTGCCAAGCACTGGAGTAGTTATTCATTCATTCAATCATATTGATTGAGCACTTACTTTGTGCAGAGCACTGTACTAAGGGCTTGAATATCAGATACCTGCCCATTCTGAGACTCTCAGCCTAGGTGGGTAAGACAGAGAAAGACAACCTCCAGTGGTTGCCTATCAACCTCCGCTCCAAACAAAAACTCCTCACTCTAGGCTTCAAGGCTCTCCATCACCTTGCCCCTCCCTACCTCTCCTCCCTTCTCTCTTTCTACTGCCCACCCCGCATGCACCGCTCCTCTGCCGCCCACCTCCTCGCCGTCCCTCAGTCTCGCCTATCCCACTGTCGACCCCTGGGCCACGTCCTCCCGCGGTCTTGGAATGCCCTCCTTCCTCACCTCCGACAGTCTAACTCTCTTCCCCTCTTCAAATCCCTACTTAAATCACACCTCCTCCAAGAGGCCTTCCCAGACTGAGCTCCCACCTTTTTTCCCTCTGCTCCCTCTACCCCTCCCTTCACCTTTCCGCAGCTAAACCCTCTCCTCCCCGCTTTCCCTCTCCTCCTCCCCCTCTCCCGTCCCACCCCCTCAGCACTGTACTCGTCCGCTCAACTGTATATATCTTCATCACCCTATTTATTTTGTTTATTTTGTTTAATAAGATGTACATCACCCTGATTCTATTTATTTGCCATTGTTTTTATGAGATGTTCTTCCCCTTGACTCTATTTATTGCCATTGTTCATGTCTGCCTCTCTCCCCCGATTAGACTGTAAGCCCGTCAAAGGGCAGGGACTGTCTCTATCTGTTGCTGACTTGTACATTCCAAGTGCTTAGTACAGTGCTCTGCACATAGTAAGCGCTCAATAAATACTATTGAATGAATGAATGAATGAATCCATTAAACCAAACTGTGAACAACATCAGGAAATAGAATTAATGACCGTGATAAGACAAGTAGAGAAGCAGTGTGGCTTAATGGAAAGAGCCTGGGCGTGGGAGTCAGAGATCATGGGTTCTAATCCTGACTGCGCCAGTGTCAGCTGTGTGACTGTAGGCAAGTCACTTCACTTCTCTGTGCCTCAGTGACCTCATCTGTAAAATGGGGATTAAGACTATGAGCCCCACGTGAGACAATCTGATTACCTTATATGTATCCCAGTGCTTAGAACAGTGCTTGGCACAAAGTAAGTGCTTAACAAATACCATCATCATTATTATTGATAATTAAAAGAATAGACTGTGTCAAGACAAGTAAAAGACTAGGAAACAGTCCTAAATTACAAACCCACATAGCCTCCCCAGGGTTCTAAAAGTTGGGAGGGAATGCTACCTGTGTTGGGAGGTCCTGCATGGTGGAGAAGGCTGGTCCCACCCACAGCAGATCCTAGACCCCCGGTCTTAACAGCACAGGCCCAGATGTCAGAGGATCTAGCTTCTAATCTCACCTCTCCCAAATGCCTGCTGGGTGATCTTGGACAAGTCACTTCCCTTCTCTGTGTCTCAGCTTCCTTATCTCAAAATGTGGGATTAAATACCTGTTCTCCCGCTTAATATGATGGTGAGCCCCGTGTTGGAAGGGAACTGTATCCTATCTGCATGTATTGAAAATACCCCAGTGCTTAGTACAGTGTTTGACACACAGTAGCACTTAACTATTACAATTATTATTATGGAGACTCAGGGTCTTCCCTAGAGGTAGGGAGCTCATTGTGGGCAGGGAATGTGTGTGTTTATTGTTATATTGTACTCTTCCAACTGCTTAATTCAGTGCTCTGCACACGGTAAGTGTTCAATAAATACGATTGACTGACTGACTGGCTGAAATAATCTTAATGGGGCCCTTATCGAATCATTCATTCATTCATTCAACAGTATTTATTGAGCGCTTACTATGTGCAGAGCACTGTACTAAGTGCTTGGAATGAACAAGTCGGCAACAGATAGGGACAGTCCCTGCCGTTTGACGGGCTTACAGTCTAATCGGGGGAGACGGACAGACAAGAACAATGGCAATAAATAGAGACAAGGGGAAGAACATCTCGTAAAAACAATGGCAACTAAATAGAATCAAGGTGATGTACAATTCATTAGCAAAATAAATAGGGTAACGGAAATATATACAGTTGAGCGGACGAGTACAGTGCTGTGGGGATGGGAAGGGAGAGGGGGAGGAGCGGAGGGAAAGGGGGAAAAGAGGGTTTAGCTGCGGAGAGGTGAAGGGGGGCGGTAGAGGGAGTAGAGGGAGAAGAGGAGCTCAGTCTGGGAAGGCCTCTTGGAGGAGGTGAGTTTTAAGTAGGGTTTTGAAGAGGGGAAGAGAATCAGTTTGGTGGAGGTGAGGAGGGAGGGCGTTCCAGGACCGCGGGAGGACGTGGCCCAGGGGTCGACGGCGGGTTTTCATGAATTAGCCACTGACAATTCTTCCTTGACAGTGGTGGTGGTAAGAGGAGGAGGAGGGGCAGCACTTTTTGAACATTTTGAGAAGCAGCATGGTTCAATGGTAAGAGCCCGGGCTTGGGAGTCAGAGGTCATGGGTTTGAATCCCTGCTCTGCCACTTGTCAGCTGTGTGACTGTGGGCAAGTCACTTAACTTCTCTGTGCCTCAGTTACCTCATCTGTAAAATGGGAATGAAGACTGTGAGCCTCATGTGGGACAACCTGATTACCCTGTATCTACCCCAGCGTTTAGAACAGTGCTTTGACACATAGTAAGTGCTTAACAAATACCAACATTATGCCTAGAATTCCTTAACTCCCATTCTCTCCTAGACCCCCTCCAATCTGGCTTCCGTCCCCTCCACTCTACCGAGACTGCTCTCTCTAAGGTCACCCATGACCTCCTTCTTGCCAAATCCAATGGCTCCTACTCCATTCTGATCCTCCTTGACCTCTCTGCTGCCTTTGACACTGTCGACCATCCCCTCCTCCTCCGTACCTTATCTCACCTTGGCTTCACGGACTCTGTCCTCTCCTGGTTCTCCTCTTACCTCTCTGGCCGATCATTCTCGGTCTCCTATGCCGGAGCCTCCTCCCCCTCCCATCCTTTAACTGTTGGAGTTCCTCAAGGGTCAGTTCTTGGCCCTCTTCTGTTCTCCATTTACACTCACTCCCTCGGTGAACTCATCCGCTCTCACGGCTTTGACTACCATCTCTACGCAGATGACGCGCAGATCTACATCTCCGCCCCTGTCCTCTCCCCCTCCCTTCAGGCTCGCATCTCCTCCTGCCTCCGGGACGTCTCCACCTGGATGTCGGCCCGCCACCTAAAACTCAACATGAGCGAGACTGAGCTCCTCATCTTCCCTCCCAAGCCCGGTCCGCTCCCAGACTTCTCCATCACCGTGGATGGCACGACCATCCTTCCCGTCCCGCAGGCCCGCAATCTCGGTGTCATCCTTGACTCGTCCCTCTCGTTCACCCCACACATCCTATCCGTTACCAAGACCTGCCGGTTTCACCTCTACAATATCGCCAAGATCCGCCCTTTCCTCTCCACCCAAACGGCTACCTTACTATTACGGGCTCTCGTTATATCCCGGCTAGACTACTGTGTCAGCCTTCTCTCTGACCTCCCTTCCTCCTCTCTCGCCCCGCTCCGGTCTATTCTTCACTCCGCTGCCCGGCTCATCTTCCTGCAGAAACGATCTGGGCATGTCACTCCCCTTCTTAAACAACTCCAGTGGTTGCCTATCGACCTCCGCTCCAAACAAAAACTCCTCACTCTAGGCTTCAAGGCTCTCCATCACCTTGCCCCTTCCTACCTCTCCTCCCTTCTCTCTTTCTACTGCCCACCCCGCACGCTCCGCTCCTCTGCCGCCCACCTCCTCGCCGTCCCTCGGTCTCGCCTATCCCGCCGTCGACCCCTGGGTCACGTCCTCCCGCGGTCCTGGAACGCCCTCCCTCCTCACCTCCGCCAAACTGATTCTCTTTCCCTCTTCAAAACCTTACTTAAAAATCACCTCCTCCAAGAGGTCTTCCCAGACTGAGCTCCTTTTCCCCCTCTACTCCCTCTGCCATCCCCCCTTTACCTCTCCGCAGCTAAAGCCTCATTTTCCCCTTTTCCCTCTGCTCCTCCACCTCTCCCTTCCCATCCCCACAGCACTGTACTCGTCCGCTCAACTGTATATATCTTCATCACCCTATTTATTTTGTTAATGAATTGTACATCGCCTTGATTCTATTTAGTTGCCATTGTTTTTACGAGATGTTCTTCCCCTTGACGCTGTTTAGTGCCATTGTTCTTGTCTGTCCGTCTCCCCCGATTAGACTGTAAGCCCGTCAAACGGCAGGGACTGTCTCTATCTGTTGCCGACTTGTTCATCCCAAGCGCTTAGTACAGTGCTCTGCACATAGTAAGCGCTCAATAAATACTATTGAATGAATGAATGAATGAATATTATTATTATTGAACACCCCATTGGTGCAGTGCCCAGTATTAGACACTAGAGAAGTACAGAATAGTGAACTAACATGTTCCCTGTCCCCAAGGAGCTGTGAAAACAAACATAAAAGTATTTCAGTTATAGAAGTGAAAATAAACAGAAATGAGCAGACATATATCCACATGCATTAAGTAGGGCACATAACAGTAGAAGAGCCGTTTCTTTTGTTAATTAACAATGACAGTAAATCAGCAAGGGACATCAGCTTGGAGTGGTGGGAGTTCTGTGACTTAGACCCAGCCTCTGGGCAAAAGGATTCATATGTACTGCTTGAGTCCAAAAGACAGAGAAAGGGATTTAGACACAGCTCCAGGGCAAAGAGATTCTAACTTACCTCTAGAGTCCAAAAGATAGGGAAAGCAACTTTGGCACAGCTCCAGGGCAAAGAAATTCTAAGCTCTCTTTAGAGTCCAAAAGACAGAGAAAGCCAGTCCTATTAATATACATCAATTTTTAGTTTCTCCGTCCTCTTCTTCTTGTGACTGAACTGATTATTTTGCACATATTCCAGTACTTAGCACAATGCTTTAACATATAGCAAGCAAGGCTCTCCATCACCTTGCCCCCCCACCTCTCCTCCCTTCTCTCTTTCTACTGCCCACCCCGCACGCTCCGCTCCTCAGCCGCTCACCTCCTCATGGTGCCTCGTTCATGCCTGTCCCGCCATGGACCCTGGTCTACGTCCTACCGCTGACCTGGAACGCCCTCCCTCCTCACCTCCGCCAAACTGATTAAAATCCACAACCTCTGACTCCCAAGCCCGTGCTCTTGCCACTAGGCCATGCTGCTTCTCTTATACTATAAGCCAGGCACTGGACTAAGCACTGGTGGATACAAGCAAATCGGGTTGGACACAGTCCCTGTCCCTTGTGGTGTTCACAGTCTCAAACCCCATTTTAGCAATGAGGTAACTGAGGCCCAGAAAAAGGTAGTAACTTACCCAAGGTCACACAGCAGACTAGTGGCAGAGCCAGGATCAGAACCTATGACCTTCTCACTCCCAGGCCCGTGGTCTATAAACTAGGCCATGATGCTTCTCTAGGGAAGAAACATTCTAGCATCCTAACATAGATTTGTCACTGCAGAAAGAATAGGAGGAAAGGAGAGACAATCCATAGGGGAGGCCCCACCTTTCTTTGCTGGGAGTCACAGCACCAGTCAGGGAGAGATCGCACTGACCTCTTCACCACCTGCTGTGATCTGTGAAGCCTCAGAATGGACGTTTAGATGGGACATTAGTTCAACAATGCAGGCAGTTCAGTTAGGGAGTCAACTGAAGTTAGGTAGTCAGTTCAGTTCAGTTAATGAAACAGTTCAACTAGGAAGAGCATAAAAGTAAATCAGACAGATTTATGCAGCCTTGTACTTTTCTCATGCAGACAGTATATTTCCCAAATAGACAGAAAATTAGATTGTCCTTGGAAGGAATTAGTTTAGATAGTCTGGAGGCTCAGAGCTGAGGCAGAAGACTGGACCCGATGACCTCTGTGTCCCTTCCAGATCTATTTTCAATCTTCGGTAAAGAACATCCCTAAATAATGAAATTATAAAGGAAAAGACTAATGAGCTAATATGAGACTTAAAACACTGTCTCTACCCGCAAAAATACCCAAGCACTCATATACACCCCTCACCAACACACAACACATAAACAACCCGTAGCATCTGATCACTCAACAAAATAAATATACAGCAGTCAATAAATTGGCAACACTAACATCTTCATCCTCTTCTAAAAGGGCCCACAAGAAAAGGCAGGAGCTTGCTGCTCTGAATCACTGTCAATTCACCAGGAAATATTTTTTAATTACTTAAGACCATTCTATAGGCAGAAAGTCAGGAAGGGCCTCAAAGTACCATTTGCCTAATCCTGCCTAATACCCAAAGCACAGCATGCTCCACTCACACTTCAGAATATGTTTTCAGGATTGACAGCCCCAAATTCCTGTCATTTTCTTTCGCTTTGGAAGGACCAAACTCAGTCTCCTTAAACCTTGGAACCTCTGAATTTTGACCATGACAGTAGCAAACCTGACCAGAAACATCTCCCCGATTTTAAAATCCATCCTCTATTGTGGCGATCATAATTACTCAACCCATTTTAAGACGATGTACTCCACACCATCCAATAACCAGGAGCAGGTCTGGTTCCTATGTAATGAACCCAAAGGTAAATAGGGAATGAGGAGGAGAATGAATGAACCCTCAGGAATTAGGAGATCTGCCCTTGTTAGTTTCAATACGATTGAATGAATAGTTCCCTCCGTCGTTTGTCGGTTGTCTTTCTAATCTGGCCAATCTCTTTTGTTGGGCAATAGGTTGTCCTAGTAAAACACAGAGGGGTCATTTATAGTTTCTATCTCCTGCATGTTCTCTTGCCGACCCCATTTGTACACCCATGGAATGGCATTTAGTGAGTGTCTACTGTGTGCAAAGCATCATACCAAGCCTAGGGGAGAGTATGAAAGAGAACAATAAAAGTGTTTCTGGTCTCCTTGCTTCATTTCTTTCTTTTTTAGTTTCTCTTGGTCTTTCAAGACACTGTGGCTAAAGAGACTGAAAGTACTAGGGGAGAGAGGAGCGGTGGTTGAGGGGAGGAGAGCGTGGCAGGAAAGAGAAGAGTGTGAAGGAGAAGGGTTGGGGAGAAAAGAAAAACTGCCGATCAGAGAAAGAATCCAGAGGATACTGCTAGCTGAGTTTGAGGAGAAGATCAGAGCCCTGGAAGGAGCATGAAACTTTAATGGATCTGCCTAGGTGCCTCTGACCTAGCTTAGGTAGAGCCCTTTCATGGGAAATGAAGGGAGAGAATTCTCTGGTAAAATGTATGCCCGCCAAAGGGCAGGGAGAGGTTATTTGATATTTTAAAGTAAAAAGGCTTCCCTCAGTTCTGCATGAATGCTAATGGCTCCTGCCAAAGGGACATGTTTGAGGAATTGAGGAGAGAAGCCCATGATTTTTCCCAGGTCACACAAAGGCCAAGAAGCTGAAGGAATATTGGTAAAAGCTGGAGCTGGGATGTCAGTCCGTGAGCTATTGGTGGTGGCAGAGGTCAGAAGGTCAGCTGGCGGGATAGGGAGGGGAGTCGCCCCTCAGTGACTGGAGGAAAACAAATCCCTGGGGTGATCGGTCAAGGCTGAGGACCTGTTTAAACCCGTGCATCAAAGGCAGCAAGGAGCAAGGAAGCAAACTTCATCACCCCATTTATTTAGTTTATTTTGTTTAATGAGATATACGTCATCCTGATTCTATTTATTTGCCACTGTTTTTATGAGATGTTCTTCCCCTTGACTCTATTTATTGCCATTTTTCTTGTCTGCCTGTCTCCCACGATTAGACTGTAAGCCCATCAAAGGGCAGGGACTGTATCTGTTGCCGACTTGTACATTCCAAGTGCTTAGTACAGTGCTCTGCATAGTAAGTGCTCAATAAATACGAATGAATGAATGAATGAATGAATGAATGAATGAATGAATGAATGAATGAACGGATGAATGAAGTTGAGGGGACAGCCCCTCCACCATCAGTCCACCAAAGGAGGAGAACCTCTCCCTAATTAGCCCACCAAAGAAGGAGAGCCTATCCCTGAACAGCCACCGAAAGAGGAGAACTTTTCCCCATCAGTCCACCAAATGAGGAGAATCTCTACACCTGAGCCCATCAAAGGAAAAGAACCTCTCCTCCATGAGCCTACCAAAGGCAGAAGAACCTCTCCCCCATCACCCCACCAAAAGAGAATAATAATAATAATTACGTTATTTGTTAAGCGCTTATTACGTGCCAAGCACTGTTCTAAGCACTAGGGTAGATAGAAGGCAGTCAAGTTGTCCCACTTGGGGCTCACAAAATTAATCCACATTTTACAGATGAGGTAACCAAGGCCCAGGGAGGTGAAGGGGGTCACACAGCAGACAAGCGGTGGAGCTGGGATTAGAACCCATGACCTTCTGACTCTCAGGCTGGTGCTCTATCCACTACACTGTGTTGCTTCTCCCCAATTAGCCCACCTAAAGCAACAGAACTTCTCCCCCATCAGTCACCAAAAGCAGGAGAATCTCACCTCCATCAGTCCACCGAAGGAGAAATAGCTTGGCCTAGTGGATAGAGCAGGGGCTGGAGACTTAGAGGACCCTCGGTTATAATCCTGGCTCTGCCACTTGTTTACTGTGAAACCCCAGGCAAGTCACTTAATTCTTCTCTGTACCTCAGTTACCTCATCTGTAAAATGGGGATTAAGACTGTGAACCCAATGTAGTGCATGGGCTGGACTCAACCTAACTTCAAATCCCAGCTCTGCCACTTGTCAGCTGTGTGACTGTGGGCAAGTCACTTAACTTCTCGGTGCCTCAGTGACCTCATCTGTAAAATGGGGATTAAGACTGTGAGCCCCACGTGGGACAACCTGATTCCCCTGTGTCTACCCTAGCACTTAGAACAGTGTTCTGCACATAGTAAGCGCTTAACAAATACCAACATTATTAACTTGTATCTACCCCAGTGCTTAGTACAGTGCGTGGCACATAGTAAGCACTTAACAACCTCCCCCCCAAAAAACCCAAACCCTTTCCCTCAGTAGGCAACTAAGTAGAAGAATCTTTTCCCATCAGCTCACTCAAGGAGAGGAATTTCTCCCCCAGTAACCCATCAGAGGAGGGGAACTTCTCCCCAACAGCCACCAAAGACAAAGATCCTCCAATAGCTTGGAGTGAGGTCTGGTGGAGGGGGGAGGCACAGAAAGTCATTTCTTCCTCCATTTTGCCTCTCCCTGTCCCACAGCTCAAGCACTTGCTGGTGTCAAACTTTGTCTTTCTACAAACCCCTTCCCCTCTCCTCCCTTCAAGCAGTTGGTTGAAATTCCTCGCTGTATTTTCCTCTGGACCCATGATCTCATCTCTCCAGGACTATATGATAAGTGGCTATAACTTATTTTCTCATTCGTACTCAGAATTATCCCCAGTCCCAATTCAAACATATGTGGAGGCTTAGTTGATACTCTTAAGTGATAGGCTCTTGAGGGCAGGGATTGTGTCTGCCAAATCTACTACTCTTCCAAGTGCTTACTGAAGTGCTCTTCACCCAGTAAGCACTCAATAAATCCTTGATTGATTGATGGTGACTGCTCTGTTTGTTCATGAAAATTTCATCTGTCACCCCAAGTTAATGTTGGGAAGTGATTTGGAATAAGGGGCCCTAAGGGTCTCATCAATACCTAAAATGGAATGAGCTTCAGCCCAAGACAGAGCTAAGGTTAACTTTGAGGGATAACATCAAGATGGGATACCTCAGTGAGACCCAACACAGGCTGGAGGAATTAACTGAGAAAGGTGAAGAGGGCATATTCTAATGGGGAAAGGAGACTTCGGCTAGGAGCAGAGGCTGGGTAATTTGACAATCAATGAGCGACATGCAAAATAGCTGAGATGTTAACATCTAGTGTGTTATGGTCAACAGTCTGTTTTCCCTAGGATTCTGGCACCTACCCAAATGGCAGAAGCAAAAACTAGGAATTCCAAGGGAGGTGAGCTACGTGGGCAAGCAGCGTTGAAGGAACAGGGGAGGTGTGTAGAGCTGAGTAGTCAGACTAGCTGCCCCTCCTTACTCAAATCGAGAGAGGCTACCAGAGATCCCCTTGATGCTGTTTAGTGCCATTGTTCTTGTCTGTCCGTCTCCCCCGATTAGACTGTAAGCCCGTCAAACGGCAGGGACCGTCTCTATCTGTTGCCGACTTGTTCATCCCAAGCGCTTAGTACAGTGCTCTGCACATAGTAAGCGCTCAATAAATACTATTGAATGAATAAATGAAAGGTCCTGTTGGGACTGCTTATTGGTCAGCTGCTTCAGTCAGCCTTCAGTCTACTTTCCATTCAACATCCTCAGGAAGGTTCATGGTTCAGAGCTACCCTGGAGGTATCCAGGGAAAACTCACCTGGGGCTATTCAACTTGAAAGTACCACAAGAAAAATAGGAAGCTCCTAAGTAAACATGAAATCCTCTTCTATCTGCCCTTTCCGGTGAAAATGGACACCACTGAAGGTGAGGCTTTATCCACTAGATCTCAGGTTCTCCACCAAATTCTTCTTATTTTTCCCCTGCAATTTCCCACTTCGAACTCTTCACATCACTCAAGTTCACCTTCAAAGTTTACCTCGCTCTCAAGTCTCCCACCTTTGACACCTTGTTCAGGCTATTGCTCCCGCCCAAAATCCTCTGGATCCCAGCTTCGAAACTGTCCCCAAGTACCATCTCTTCCAGGAAACTTTCCCTGAATAATTCCCAATGCCTCAAATCACGTAACGACAGCCATGCCTAGCACTTATGTATTTTATTGCTAGCTTTTACACTAATGTAATAAGAAGCAGCATGGCTCAATGGAAAGAGCCTGGGCTTTGGAGTCAGAGGTCATGAGTTCGAATCCCAGCTCTGCCACTTGTCAGCTGTGTGACTGTGGGCAAGTCACTTAACTTCTCTGTGCCTCAGTTCCCTCATCTGTAAAATGGGGATGAAGACTGTGAGCCCCACGTGGGACAACCTGATTCCCCTGTATCTACCCCAGCGCTTAGAACAGTGCTCGGCATATAGCCCTTAACAAATACCAACATTATTATTATTATAATAACTACTGGATGATTTATTCAGCTATTTCATCCTGACGTATTCCTCCTACCACCTGCTCTTGCTGTTAACGGCACATAATTTAAATCTGTCTGCCTACCCGATTAGACCGTAAGCTCCTTGAGAGTACAAGGCCTACTGATGTCACTCAAGACTACCAGACATCCTTAAGGCAGTTTTCCTCTCTACTCTCGCCAACATGGACAGAGCAGCTGAAAAACCAAATAAATAGCTTCCTTTCTTGAGGCCAGAGACCATGCATTTTGCTTCTGGTGTCCTCTACCGAGAGCTTAGTTCAACATTTTGCAATCAGTAGATCCCCAATAATTATCATTGATTGATTGAGTGAATGATTTGCACGATTGTGGCTGAAAAGATCAAGGTGTGTAAAGTGCCTGTGTAAAGAACCCTCCCCTCCCTATGCCATGCTTTTACACTATTTCAGACAGGATTTTATTTCATTTTATTTTTATCTCTTAGTCTCCTGATCTTTCTAAAATCTCTTGAAAAGAACCACACTGTTCCTCATTACATCCCAATGCTAAGACTAGTATTCTGACTGTATTGCAGCTGTCCCAGCGCTTAGTACTGTGCTTGGCCCATAATCGATGCTTAACAAAGATCATAATTTTATTAATATTTTCCAATTCCTTGATGTAATAACCCAATATTACTTGACGGGTGCAATCAGGCAGGAGAGAGAGGGAGTAGGGGAAGTTGAGGAGAATAATAAGATGATGATGATACCATTGTTTAAGCACTTACTAGTGCTGGAGAAGACATAGGATAATCAGGTCCCACGGAGGGGCTCACAAAATAAGTAGGAGGGAGAACAGGCATTGAATCCCATTTTGCATATGAGGGAATTGAGTGACTTGTCCAAGATAACACAGGAGGAAAGTGGCAGAGGTGGGGTTAGAACCCAAGGCCTCTGATACCCAGGCTCCCGCTTTTTTCACTAGGCCGTGCTGCTTTGCAACTAGGTTTAAGATAGTAGCAGTAACGGAGAAGGGCATAGTAGGAGAACGGTGTGGTACAGAATGCAACTATCTGCCAGGAGGGAGCACAAGAGACCTTCAGAAGAGAAAATTAGCAACAGTAGATTCCAGTCAATGTTGGTTAACCTCAAATCCATGGGGAGGGTTTGAAATCATTTTGGTCCAGAAATGTTAACCTGAGATGAGAACATTTTCTCCTGAGCCACTCCTGCCCTACAAGGAACGCTTACCTCGTGCTCTATCATGAGTTTTTGGTTTGTTATCTGGGATAGGGTTCATGAAGTATGATATGTCTAATGTGTCTAATGGATCAAAGCTCTAGAATACCTCGTCTTTTCTGCCCTGAAGCCTTCCAAACCATGAATAAGTCTTCAATCATTTCTGTCATCAAATCTTCATGAAAGCAAGCTTCAGATTTTGTCACTGAGGTGCATGTGTATGTGTGTGTGTGTGTGTGTGTGTGTGTGTGTGTGTGCATCTGTGGGTGGGTGTGTGTCTGCGTGTGAGAGAGAGAATCAAAGAAAGGGAGGGATATGGGTCAATTTGAAAATTTGATTGGAATAAACAATGGTGTTCTATCCCCATCTGCCAAGGATAACAAATTTCAGGATTGTTTACTGGACATATTCCCCAAAGGATCAGGGGAGGGGTGTCTGTCCTCTAAACCATCCCGACAATCACTTTGTGAGGTCGATCTTTGCCTCAGCTCAAAGCAACTCCTGGAATATGTTTTGTCTTCCAGGTCAAAGAAGAGCCCAGAATATTAGCCTAGAGGTTATTCATTCATTCATTCATTCATTCAATCTTATTTATTGAGCACTTACTATGTGCAAAGCACTGTACAAAGCCCTTGCAGTTAGCTCCTTGTTCTGCCATTAATTCTCTGGGTGATTCTAAAGACACTATAATAATAATAATGTTGGTATTTATTAAGCGCTTACTATGTGCAGAGCACTGTTCTAAGCCCTGGGGTAGATACAGTGTTATCAGGTTGTCCCACGTGAGGCTTACAGTTAATCTCAATTTTACAGATGAGGGAACTGAGGCCCAGAGAAGTGAAGTGACTTGCCCACAATCACACAGCTGACAGGTGGCAGAGCCGGGATTAGAACCCATGACCTCTGACTCCCAAGCCCGAGCTCTTTCCACTGAGCCACACTGCTATAGCCTAGGCTTAAGAGCCTGGGATTAGGGGTAAAGATATCTTGGTTCTAATCATAACTTTGTCACTGACCTACTGTGTGACCATTAGCATGTCTTTTGACCTCTCTGTGATCCACTTACCTCACCTGTAAAATGGAGAGAAGATACCTGGTCTCCCAGCCTCTTGGATATCCCTGTCTACTGTCTATTACTTGCCTACTGCCTGTCTACTTGTTTTGTTTTGTTGTCTGTCTCCCCTTTTAGACTGTGAGCTCATTGTTGGGTAGGAATTGACTCTATCTGTTGCCTAACTGTACATCCCAAGCTCTTAGTACAGTGTTCTGTACACAGTAAACGCTCAATAAATCCGATTGAATGAATGAATGAATTAATAACCCCCGGGTTGGCACAGGCACTGTGTCCAATCTTATTGTCTTGGCATGTAATTAGGAAGTGCCTAATATAGTCCATTATCCAATCAATCAATAATTGCAACCGTATAATAAGAATGAATAATAATAATAACGTTGGTATTTGTTAAGCGCTTACTATGTGCAGAGTACTATTCTAAGTGCTGGGGTAGATGCAGGGTAATCAGGTTGTCCCACGTGAGGCTCACAGTTAATCCCCATTTTACAGATGAGGTAACTGAGGCACAGAGAAGTTAAGCAACTTGCCCACAGTCACACAGCTGACAAGTGGCAGAGCTGGGATTCGAACCCATGACCTTGGACTCCCAAGCCTGTGCTCTTTCCACTGAGCCACGCTGCTTCAGACCATTTGTCACCCATAGGATCTGACCAATCCATTAATCAAACAATCAGTGGTATTCATTGAGCACTTTTTGGGGACAGGGCATTATACTAAGCACTTGGGAGGGTTCAAAAATAGAGTTGGTAGATCGGATTCCTGCCCACAAGGAGCCTATAATCAATTGGAGAGTGCCCATAGGAGATGTCTGATGGAGAAGAGTCAGGTACAATCCTGGAATGATCTGTTCTGGGGAGACAAGAAAGACTTCACCTTCTTAAAGTATCAGTTCCTAAAACAGTTGTCACGCTGGGAGAATCCCAAATCAAAAGCTGCGATCTGTGCAGCAATGCGAGTCTGGGCTTGCCCAGAGACTTTCCACAGAATCGATTCTCAAAAGGTCAGGGCCAGGAGAGATGTACAGATAGGGAAAAACCTTGTGGGTGTTGTAGGACTTTCCAGCTAAGGGTCTTACACAGTAAGCCTCCTGCAGTTTGGGTTTTACCCAGCGAGGGCAAGGGCAATCTGCTTGTTAGTTCGTATTAGCCAACTTTTTGGACTCCCTTATGGGAAGTGATTTGCTGACTCCCTAATGGAAAGTGTCCCTGATTTATCCATTGTTCCCACACCCCGTCCCAGGGACCCTAGTGTTTCCAGGAGGGGCCAAGACCACTCAAGGAGGTACCCGCAGCAGTAACAAGAAGAGCTGGAAAGCAATGGGGTAATCAATCAATCATTTTATTGAATGATCATTCGAGTGATTGATTAGGCACCTTCCACAGCAACAAGAAGAGCAGGAAAGCACTGGGGTAACCACTCAATCATTTGATGGATTGTTTGAAGAAGCAGCATGGCCTAGTGGATAAAGTATGGGCCTGGGAGTCAGAAGGTCATGGGTTCTAATCCCAGCTCCTCCACTTGTCTGCTCTGTGACCTTGAACAAGTCACTTCACTTCTGTGTGCCTCAGTTACCTCATCTGTGAAATAGGGATTGAGACTGTGAGTCCCACATGGGACAGGGACTGTTTCCAGCCGATTTGCTTGTATTCACTCCAGCACTTAGTACAGTTCCTGGCACATAGTAAGTGCTTAACAAATACCATAATTATCATTATTATTATTATTTATTGATTAGGTACCCTCAACAGCACAAGTTACCCTGGGCTACCCAGCTACCAACTCCATGGAGGTGTTTGCCCTGCAGTTTTGTGAGGTAGACTCTAAGCTTCACTCATCCTAGGTCCCTGATAAGATCTAATAATAATAATTGTATTATTATGGTACTTATCAAGCACTTATATTATGCCAAAACACTGTGCTAAGGGCTGGGTTGGACACAACCTCATCACGTTGGAACCAGTCCTTGTCCCATAACTTTCGATCAGGGCTGAAAAGACCCAAAATGGTGACAAGCCAGTTCCACCAAAACTCCCATCCCCTCTCCCCACTAATAACTGTGGCAATTGTTAAGCAGGTACTATGTGCCAAGCACTGGGGTAAATATAAGATGATCAGGTTGGACACAGTCCCTCTCCCCCATGGGGCTCACAATTGAAGTGGAAAGGAGAACAAGTATTTCATCTCCATTTTACAGATAAGGAAGCTGAGGCACAGAAAAGTGCAATGACTTGTCCCAGGTTACATAGAAGACCAGAGACAGAGCTGGGATTAGAATCCAAGTCCTCTGACTCCCAAGCTCACGCTCATTCCACTAAGCTTTGCAGCTTCCCTCTAAGCTCTTAGTACAGTGCTCTGCACATAGTAAACGCTCAATAAATACTATTGATTGAATGAATGAATAAAATCTTATGATCCTTTTTACTCTGACACTGAAAATGAAAAGTTGGTGCCTCAGTGCTGTGAGTTGTAAGGGCCCAGATCCTGGTTAAGACTAAAACCAGCTTTTTTTCCACTTCTCTCTCCTGCTTGGAGAGAAGATATCCGGGAGAGAGAAGTAGAAAACAGCTGGTCTTAGTCCATAAATAGTAGTCAATCAGGTTAAATTATATGGCCCTTAGTTCCCTCATCTGCAAAATGGGGATTCAATACGTTCCATGTGGGACCTGATTATCTTGCAAATGCCCCGGTGTTAAGTACAGAGTTTGGCTCATAGTAAGTGCCTAACAATTACTATGATTACTATTGATTAAGCCCCTTCAGTGTGCAGAGAACTGAACCTAGTATTGTAGCTGGTGATCTAACTGGGAAGACACACAAATTTTGTGTGGATAAGAGGAGAAAGAGAATGTAAGGGCAGGGAGGGAAAAGAAAGGTAGTTAATGGAATAAACTTGATTCTATTTATTTGCTATTGTTTTAAGGAGATGTTCTTCCCCTTGATTCTATTTATTGCCATTGTTCTTGTCTGTCTCCCCCGATTAGACTGTAAGCCTGTCAAAGGGCAAGGACTGTCTCTGTTACCGATTTGTACATTCCAAGCGCTTAGTACAGTGCTCTGCACATAGTAAGTGCTCAATAAATACTATTGAAAGAATGAATGAATAAATAAATGCTTAAGGTGCTGTATGTAAATTGCTTTGTACCTACATGCTACTCTGACTGAGAATCAAGGTTGGAGCTGCTAGAAAGCAGAGGAAATTTTCTGGATTTCGCTTTCAAAATGAGGTGGGTCTTCTG
This sequence comes from Ornithorhynchus anatinus, assembly GCF_004115215.2. Taxonomy (NCBI): domain Eukaryota; kingdom Metazoa; phylum Chordata; class Mammalia; order Monotremata; family Ornithorhynchidae; genus Ornithorhynchus; species Ornithorhynchus anatinus. The sequence continues at coordinate 170,978,157 of NC_041728.1, read as the reverse complement.
ACCTGGGACACAGGTGGATGGGAACCCCACCTTTTGATGGTATTTGTTAAGGGAGACACTGTATTAAGCACAGGGGTAGATACAAGTGAATCAGGTTGAACACAACTCATGTCCCACATGGGGCTCACCGTTTTACGGGCCATTTTACAGATGAGGCAACTGAGGCAGTGAAGTGACTTGCCCAAGGTCCCACAGCAGAAAAGGTCCTTCCTCCTCGCAGGCCCATGCTCTACCAACTAGGCCACGCTGATCCTCTAGGTCATTTTTTAAACCAATCAAGTAATTCCTCCGGTCCTCAATTCTGACCCTGGAAAACAGGCAGAAAACAGAAGTGAAGCAAGAGCTGAAAGTCAATGAATTCCTGGTGAGCATCAGATAAAGCCCCAAACCTAGATAAACCCTAGATAAAGAAAGAGAGGAGACTGTCAGCAGGGATTACTGTGGCAGAAGAGACTTTGCTACAGGCTGTTGAGCAATGGGACTGTCCGCAGGATCCTGAAATTCCAAAAAAATTAAGCTAAATAAGTAAAGACAGCTGGGCCCCTGCCTGCCTATGGCAGCCAAGGAAGAGCTCTGAAGAGGTTCTAATAAGAGTTATAATTGTGGTATTTGTTTAGTGCTTACTATGCCACAGGCACTGTACTAAGCGCTGGGGAAGATTCAAACAAATCAGGTTCTATAGCTCTGATTCTGGGGCAGCCCACTCAGACAGAGCCTAGCAGCCTCCAACAGCCCACAGCAGAAGCATCTCAGTGTAGAGCTCCTAACCCTAACCCTAACCCTAACCCTGTTTTATGCAGGGTGGAAAATTAACATGATATTTGCCTCTCCCATCCCCCATCATTCGCTCATTGGAAAAATACCCCTCTGCCTCCCAATCATTGATTAAACAACTGAGAGGGTGGGGTTCGCTTCTCCCTCCACCTCCAAGGACTAAGCAATCTAACACCTTTCTTCAGGTGAATAATAATAATAATAATAATAATGGTATTTGTTAAGCACTTACTGTGCCAAGCACCGTTCTAAGCACTGGAGTAGATAGAAGGTGGGGCTCAGAGTCTTAATCCCCATTTTCAGATGAAGTCACTGAGGCACAGAGACATTAAGTGACTTGCCCAAAGTTACACAGCTGGCAAGTGGCAGAGTCGAGATTAGAACCCAAGAGCTCTGACTCCCAAGCCCGGGCTCTTTCCAACTAAGCCACACTGCTTCTCCAATCTGTCTTAACTGTCAAAAAGTCTTTAATTATCACTTTTAATAGCAAATTCCTTGGATTTGCTCTTTTTTTCATGAATTTGCTGCTTCCTATTTGCTGACGAGTTCCCTCATATAAGGTTTATCTTCTCTGGGCCTCAGGTTCCTCATTTGTAAAATGAGGATTCAATACCTGTCTCCTCCTACTTGGACCCGTGTTGAGACGGGGATGTGTCTGACCTGATCATCTTGTCTGCTTGGCACAGTGTTTGGCACATAACTTAACAAGAACCAGCATGGCTTATTGGAAAGAACACAGGCTTGGGAGCAAGAAGTCATGGGCTCTAATCCTGACTCTGCCACTTATCAGCTGTGTGACTTTGGGCAAGTCACTTAACTTTTCTGTGCCTCAGTTACCTCATCTGTAAAATGGGGATTAAGACTGTGAGCCCCGCATAGGACAACCTGATTACCTTGTAGCCCCCCAGCTCTTAGAAGAGTGCTTGGCACATAGTAAGTGCTTAACAATTACCATTATTATAATTTTTTATTAAATAGCATCACAGTTGCTATCATAGAAGAATGAGGTCTTTAATGCCATGGTGCCTGATCATAGCTTCTTTTGTCTCTCCACTGCCCTTTTCTCTGCTTTCCTTCTTTTCTCAGGTTTCAAGTACTATTATTTGCAAGCAATACCACTTAACACCTCTCCTCCAAAGCTCAGATGTTGATTTGGTCTACTGTTCTTGGATCCCAGGGAGCAATTCCCAGGGTGTGGGTGAGCTTCCATAGATCAGACTTACCTGTTGGGTGACTTTGGACAAGTCACGTCACTTCTCTCACTTGTCTGGGACTCAGTTCCCTCATCTGCTAAATGGGGATTCAATACCTATTCTCCCTCCTACTTAGACTGTGAGTCCTATGTGGGACCTGGTTAACTTGTATCCACCCCAGCGCTTAGTACAGTGCTTGACACATAATAAGCACTCAACAAATACCACTATTATTATTATTATTAGACTGGTAATGGATCCGCCTTTTCATAATGCTTTATGAGTTGCCCAAAAAGAGATGACAGCCTAATCCCAAGAAACTCAGGTGACACCCCTTCTTCTTTAGGAGGTGGTCTCACTGCCCTTCAAAGTCTCCAGTGACCATCAGGAGGACTTAGATATCCATCAATCAATCCATCCATGCACGGTATTTATTGAGCGCTTGCTTTGCACAGAGCGCTATGCTAAGCACTTGGGAGAATACAGTAGAGTTGAGTTGGTAGTACCATGCCATTAAGAAGCTGACAGTCTGGGAGAGGATCAGCAGCCTTACCTTCTCCGCATCTCAGCTTTGCTGGCTTCCCCAGAATGAGCTGGAAGGTGAGGACCAGGAGAAAGAGCACTGAGAACTTTTCTGAACAAGGTCATGGATTCAGATCTATGTGTTCCAAGGAAATGGAATTGGAACACACTTTGACGTTGGCATTCATAGCCTTGGGTCCACCAGTCAATCAGTCGATGGTATTTGTAGAGCACTTACTGGGTGTAGAGCACTGTTGGGAGAATACAAGAGGGTTGTTTTTCATTTTTGTAACTTTTTATGGAATTTAAGTTCTTATGTGTCAGGCACAGTATAAAGCTTTGGGGTAGATACAAGCCATTCAGGTTGGGCACAGTCCATGTCCCATGTAGGGCTCACAGTCAAACCCCAATTTTACAAATGAGGTAACTGGAGCCTAGAATATTTCAGTGACCTGCCCAAGGTCACACAGCAGACAAGTGGTGGAGTCGGGATTAGAACCCGGGTACTCTGACTGTCACAGTCGGTAGACACGTTCCCTGCCCACAACGACCTTACAATCATAGAACTACCAAGGTGCATGGAGGCCTTGAAAAGTAGTCTCCTAGTCTATGCCCCAGAAAAGAAACTGTCTAAGCTCTTTTTTGGAGTCCCCAGAGAAGGAGAGTTACTTGCCGGCCTGGTCCTAAATGCCTCAGAAATACTGTTAGCATTTCCATTTTACATGAGAAACGGGGTTCCATTTCCCTCACCTGCGCTATGGAAGTCGCACCTTTTGGAAAGTACTTCTCTGGAAGAAATGCAGATTTCTAGCCAAGAATAGACCCCCCCCACCCACACACCTGTAAACTCCTTGTGGGCAGGGTTCATGTCTACCAACTTTATTATACTCTTCCAAGTGTTTACTACAGTATTCTGCACAATAAGTGCTCAGTAAATACCATTGATTGATTTACTGATTGATTGATTGATTGATTGATTAGTACATCAGAGGAGTCCTCAACTCCTGTGCTCACTGCATCCCCCTGACCAGGCTGGGCTCCAAAAGCCAAAAGCCAGTCTTTTACTTTCCGGGGGGAGGTTCGGCTTGTTGGGTCCCTGACAAGGAGAAAGGAGGTTGGAGAAAAATCATGGAGAGATTTTCACCCGTTTGGTGAGAAGCATTCCTTCGCTTCGGCCTGCACTCCATGTTATGAGAATGTGCTTCTGGACTCCAATAGACCCAACTGATTCTTCCTTAATTTCTTTTTTTTTCTTTTTTACAGCAGACAAAATGTTCTGGTTAATGATTGTACCTGCAGTGTTGCACAATGTCCTTTGGAATTTATGCTATGATGACTGCAGAAGATTGCTGATCCGGAATGGTGCAAACAGTCTCCAGGAACCAGCAGATTGGCTGCCAGATATCCAGGGCGCTCCTGGAAAACCAGTAGGTGCTTAATTTGGGGGGATGGGGGGCTTCCAGGGCAGAAGCCTCACTCCGTCACCTTCCAAGTGCTAAGTCCCCTTTCGCTGTCTTCAGAAAACCGAGTGAAGGTCGCTGGGTCGGGGGGAATGCTGGCTGTGGTCCCTTGGCTGGGTTAGATGGGTGGGGTCCCCTGTGTGCTGTGATGGATGGTTCCAGCCTAATCACATTTTTATGGCAGAACTCACTCACTCGGAGCAAGGGGCGGGTCAAGGGTAAATAGAGATCCACAAGCTGCCCGTTCTTATATAAAAATGTGGAAGAGAACATTGCATTCTCGTAAAAGAAAACTGAGGAGCTGAAGGCTGAGGGGGAAGACCAGAGAACAGGAGATAACACAGATGTTTGTACCATTCACCGACATGGCCACCCAGAGCCCGAAACAGTAACAGTGGTGGCATTAGTTAAGCACTCACTATGTGCTAAGGGCTGGAGTAGATTCAATAAAATCAGATTAGACACAGTCCTTGTCCCACATGAGGCTCACATTCTCCAGGGGAGAGAGAACAGGTATTCAATCTCCATTTTCCAGATGGGGAAATTGAGGCACGGAGCAGTCAAATGATTTCAAGTTCACTCACAGCAAGAAAATGAGAGAGTGAGGTCAGGAATGCTAGTAAAAAGTTCCCCCAGAATGAAGAAAGCAATCCCATACCGAGATCATTTTACAGTTTTGCTTTGCTTTTTAAAAAAATATTCTAGCACTGCCCTGGAACTGGGAAATGTGGAGAGTTTTATAGAAAAGTGTTGTTGTTTAAGGAGGAGGAGCACTTCTCTGGAGTCAGGAGCCCTGAATTCGAATTTGCCTGCTGCTGGCTGACATGGGTAAAGACCACAATTGCACCTCGCAGTTTGCGGCGCCCCTGGCTGCCTCCTCCCTCATGGCACTCGCAACTCCACTGTGTCCTTGAGCAAATCACTTAACTTCTCTGTGCCTCAGTTACCTCATCTGTAAAATGGGTTTAAGACTTTGAGTCCCAAGTGGGACACGGACTATATCCAACCTGATTAGCTTGTATCTACCCCACCTTTCAGTACAGTGCCTGGCACATAATAAACACTTAACAAATACCATAATTATTAATTATTATTATTATTATTAACACACCTGGTAAAGATGAGTGTGACTAGAGCTCCTCCTCACCGTCCCTCGGTCTCGCCTTTCCCGCCGTCGACTCCCGGGCCACGTCCTCCCGCGGTCCTGAAACGCCCTCCCTCCTCACCTCTGCCAAACTGATTCTCTTCCCCTCTTCAAAACCCTACTTAAAATTCACGTCCTCCAAGAGACCTTCCCAGACTGAGCTCCTCTTCTCCTTCTACTCCCTCTACCACCCCCTCTTCACCTCTCCCCAGCTTAACCTTCTTTTCCCCCCATTTCCCTCTGCTCCTCCCCCTCTCCCTTCCCATCCCCTCAGCACTGTACTCGTCCGCTCAACTGTATATATTTTCCTTACCCTATTTATTTTGTTAATGAAATTGTACATCGCCTCGATTCTATTTAGTTGCCATTGTTTTTACGAGATGTTCTTCCCCTCGACTCTATTTATTGCCACTGTTCTCGTCTGTCCGTCTCCCCCGATTAGACTGTAAGCCCGTCAAACGGCAGGGACTGTCTCTATCTGTTGCTGACTTGTTCATTCCAAGTGCTTAGTACAGTGCTCTGCACATAGTAAGCGCTCAATAAATACTATTGAATGAATGAATGAATGAAAGAGCTATACAAGCTGCCACTAATGGGGGCAGCGCATGCAAGTGGACAAGCCAGGGCCTGAGGGTTACAGGTTCTAATCCTGCCTCTGCCAATTACCAATGGGGTGACCTTGAACAAGTCACTCTACACCTCAGTTCCCTCACGTGTCAAATGGGGATGGAATTCCTATTTTCCCACCATCTTAGACTGTGAGCCCCATTCTTTTATGGTATTTGTTAAAGCACTTATTACATGCCAGGCACTGTACTAAGCACTGAGTAGATACAAGTTTATCAGGTTGGACACAGTCCCTGTCCCACATGGGGCTCACAGTCTTAACCCCATTTTACAGATGAGGTAACTGAGGCACAGAGAATTTAAGTGATTTGCCCAGGGCCACACAGCCAGCATCAGAACCCAGGTCCTTCTGACTTCCAGGCCTGTGCTCTATCCACTAGGCCACGCTGCATGGGACAGAGAAGCAGCGTGGCTCAGTGGAAAGAGGCCGGGCTTGGGAGCCAGAGGTCATGGGTGCAAATTCCGCCTCTGCTACTTGTCAGCTGACTGTGGGCAAGTCACTTAACTTCTCTGTGCCTCAGTTCCCTCATCTGTAAAATGGGGATTAACTGCGAGCCTCACGTGGGACAACCTGATTACCCTGTATCTACCCCAGAGCTTAGAACAGTGCTCTGCACATAGTAAGCACTTAACAAATACCAACATTATTATTATGTCTGATTGACTTCAACATATCTACCCACAGTGAGTAGCACAAGATATGGCATAGCAAGATCTCAGTTTAACAAGGGGGGGCTTATATCTGTAGGTAAGACAGATTGTGACATCAATGGTACTGGCAGCCCCATGGTACCTTGTGAAACGCTTAACAAATACCATGATTATCACTATCTTTGCTAAAACCCCAACCAATCCAGTTCATTTTAAAACCATTCTTGGTGGATTTGTAAATGTGCCTGAAGAAATAATAATAATAATAACAATTATAATAATGATGGTATTTGCTAAGTGCTTACTATGTGCGAAGCACTGTTCTAAGTGCTGGGGGAGATACAGGGTGATCAGGTTGTCCCACGTGGGGTTCACAGTCTTAATCCCCATTTTACAGATGAGGTAACTGAGGCACAGAGAAGTTAAGTGACTTGCCCCAAGTCACACAGCTGACAAGTGGTGGAGCCAGGATTAGAACCCAAGACCTCTGACTCCTAAGCCCATGTTCTTTCCACTGAGCCACACTGCTTCATTGCAATAGCACCTGCAGTTCACAAGTTCTTGACCAAAAAGTTTTATGAGCTAATATTTCATTCATTCATTCAATCGTATTTACTAAGTGCTTACTGTGTGCAGAGCACTGTACTAAGCACTTGGGAAAGTACAGTAAAGCAATAAAGAGTGACAATCCCTGTCCACAATGAGCTCACAGTCTAGAGGTGGAGAAACAGACATCAATACAAACACATCAATATAAATAAAATGACATATATATATAAATGCTGTGGGGTGGGGAGGGGGGAAGAACTAAGGGAGCAAGTTAGCATGATGCAGAAGGGAGTGGGAGATGAGGAAAAGTGGGGCTTAGTCAGAAAGGCCTCTTAGAGGAGATGCGCCTTCAGTATGCCTTTAAACTAGGGGAGAATGGTTGTCTGTCAGAGTAGATGAGGGAGGGCGTTCCAGGCCAGAGACAAGGACGTAGGCCTGGAGTCAGCAGTGAGAAAGGCGAGATTGAGGCACAGAGAGAAAGTTAGCATGAGAGGAGTAAACTATGTGGGCTGGGTTGTAGAAGGAGAGAAGCGAAGTGAGGTAGGAGGGGACCAGGTGATGGAGTGCTTAGTAGGCAATTGCCACAGAAGTCTTGGACACGGGAGCCAAAATGAATGTCAGAAGAAAGAAGCATTTGTGAGAGACTGCAAAGTCTTTTCTGATCCTGATCATAAGGCAAAGCCCACTGGGAATCATTTTTCAATAAATCTCCTTCATCATCATCATCATCACCATCAGTGATACTTATTGAGCACTTACTATGTTCAGAGCATTGTACTAAGCACTAGAGTGAGTAAAGTACAACAGAGTTGGCAAAGTTCCCTTACTGCCAAGAGAGGGTCAGAGACATTAATATAATGTCAGTAAGAACCTTGAATTTAGGCTTCAGAATACTCACCAGTTAGTACTCTGTTCTGCTGCTGAAATCTGTATCCATCCAGTTACTTAGACCTTTATGATACTCTTTTTTTTCCTCAAAGAGTTCAGCCCTGCTAGAGAGGAGAAATCAGACCCAGGGGCAAGAGGGGAATATTAATCATCAGCTCATTGGAGCAAATATCTACATTTCATTATTTTGAATTTAAGCTCTGGCACAGTAATCCAAAATGACAACTTCAGTCCTTTAGGCCAAATGGTCATTGATAGCAGTAGTACTAATTTATTAGGCACTTATTAGGGTGCAGAGCACTGTTCTAAGTGCTGGAAAAGAAAATTCAGATGGGAAATAGACATGGTTCCTGGTCCTCATTGGCCTCACAGATTATATAAAACAGAAAGTGCTGAGAAGGATTTGAGAGCTGGATTTTTTTGATTCTCCGACTTTCTGTAAATCCTCAGGAAAACTGATTTCCCCTCTCTGAGCCTCCTCTAAAAATAAATTTCCCCTCATTCATTCATTCAATCGTATTTATTGAGCACTAACTGTGTGCAGGTCACTGAACTAAGTGCTTGGAAAGTACAATCCCCGCTCTGCCACTTGTCAGCTATGTGACTGTGGGCAAGTCACTTAACTTCTCTGTGCCTTGGTTCTCTCATTTGTAAAATGGGGATTAAGACTGTGAGCCTCATGTGGGACAACCTGATTATCCTGTATCTACCCCAGCGCTTAGAACAGTAAGTAAGCGCTTAACAAATACCAACATTATCATTATTACAATTCGGCAAGAGATAGAGACAATCCCTACCCAACAACGGGCTCACAGTCTAGAAGGGGGAGACAGACAACAAAACAAAACATAAAGACAGATACAGGTAGACAGGCATCACTACCATCAAAATAGATAAATAGAACCATAGATAAATGTATATCATTAATAAAATAAACTGAGCAATAAATATATACAAATTTATACAAGTTCTATGGGGAGGGGAACGGGGTAGAGCAGAGGGAGGGAGTCGGGGCAATGGGAAGGGAGGAGGAGCAGAGGAAAAGGGAGGACTCAGTCTGGGAAGGCCTCTTGGAGGAGGTGGGCTCCCTTTTGGGGCTTTGAAGAGGGGAAGAGAGCTAGTTTGGTGGATGTGAGGAGGGAGGCCATTCTAGGTCAGAGATAGGATGTGAGCCAGGGATCAACAGTGGGAGAGGTGGGAATGGGGCACAGTGAGAAGGTTAGTGGCAGAGGAGCGGAGTGTGCGGGCTGGGCTGTAGGAGGAGAGAAGGGAGGTAACATAGGATGGGGCAAGGTGACGGAGTCCCCTGACTCCCTACTGTCCTCAAAGGGCTGTCATCAACAAACATTACTCTTTAAGCATCTCTCCCCCTTCCCTATGCCTAACACACTGCTAAACTCTACCCCAAGATTCATTAGGTGAATTCAGCAAAACTCTTGGAAGAAGGCTCTAAGGTGACAAGACACTCTAGTCATTTTCTCGATAGGGAGGCCAGGATGAGCTTGCTCTGGCAGACTTACTTTCAGACAGAGAGGGACTACGGCCTCTCTGGAGGACTAGGTTATAAACTCTGAGAAGCAGAGTGGCCTAGGGAATAGATCCCGGGTCTGAGAGTCAGAAGGACCTGGGTTCTAATCCCCTCTCTAGACTGTGAGATCACCATGGGCAGAAATGTGTCTGTTTGTTGTTACATTGTACTCTCCCAAGCGTTTAGTACACTGCTTGCCTATTTACTTGCTTTGTTTTGTTTTGTTGTCCGCCCTTCTAGGCTGTGAACACGTTGTTGGGTAAGGATTATTAATAATAACAATAATAATAACAGAATTTATTAAGTGCTTAACTACGTGCCAGGCACTGTACTAAGCTCTGGGGTAGATGCAAGCAGATTGGGTTGGACACAGTCCCTGTCTCACGTGGGGTTCACAGTCTCAATCTCCATTTTACAGATGAGGTAACTGAGGCCCAGAGAAGTGAAGTGACTCACCCAAGGTCACACAGCAGACAAGTGCCAGAGGTGGGATTAGAACCCATGACCTTCTAACTCCCAGGCCCAAGCTCTATCCACTATCCCATCTGTTTCCCTTGTCTCTACTTGTTGCTGAACTGTACTTTCCAAGAGCTTAATACAGTGCTCTGCACACAGTAAGCACTCAGTAAATACAGTTGAATGAATGAATGATTCCACCACTTGTCTGCCATATGACCTTGAACAACTAAGCCCTCACTTCCTTTTCTTTCATTCATTCATTCATTCATTCAATCGTATTTACTGAGCACTTACTGTGTGCAGAGCACAGTACTAAGTGCTTGGAATGTACAATTTGGTCAACTGATAGAGACAATTCCTGACAACAAAGGCTCACAGTCTAAAAGGAACAGACAGACAACAAAAAAAACCAAGTAGTCAGGCATCAATATCATCAAAATAGGCAAATAGAATCGTAGATATATACACATCATGAATAAAATAGAGTAATAAATAATCTAAATAGACACAAGTGCTATGGGGAGGGGAAGGGGGTAGAGCAGAGGGAGGGAGTAGGGGGAATGGGGAGGAGAGGAGGGGCAGAGGGAAAGGGAGGGCTCAGTCTGGGAAGGGCTTTTCTTCCACTCCCTTCTGCATTGCCCTGACTTGCTCTCTTTATTCATCCCCCATTCTAGCCACACAGCACTTATTTACATATCTGTAATTTATTTATTTATTTATTTATTTAATGATAATGTTGGTATTTGTTAAGCGCTTACTATGTGCAGAGCACTGTTCTAAGCCCTGGGGTAGATACAGGGTAATCAGGTTGTCCCACGGGGGGCTCACAGTCTTCATCCCCATTTTACAGATGAGGTAACTGAGGCACAGAGAAGTGAAGTGACTTGCCCACAGTCACCCAGCTGCCAAGTGGCAGAGCAGGAATTCGAACCCATGACCTCTGACTCCCAAGCCCAGGCTCTTTCCACTGAGCCACGCTGCTTCTCTATTAATTCTCTATATTAATGTCTGACTCCCCCTCTAGACTGTAAGCTTGTTGTGGGTGGGGAATGTATCTGTTATATTGTTATATATCCCTAGAGCTTCATAAAATGCTGTGCACACTGTAAAAGCAAAAAAAATGTGATTGATCTAGTGATTGACTTCACTTTTCTGTGGCTCAGATACGTCATCTGCAAAGTGGGGATTAAGACTGTGGACTATGCTTAAGCTGATTATCTAGTATCTAGCCCCAACACTTAGAACAGTGTCTGGCACATAGTAAGCTTAATACATACCATTAAAAGAAAAAGAACCTGGATTTTAATCTTGGCTCTGCTTTTTGTCTGCTGTCTGCCATCTCAGTTTCCTCACTGAGGATTAAGGCTGTGAACCCTATGCGGGACAGGGACTGTGTCCAACCTGATTAGCTTGTATCTCCCCCAGAGTTTAGTAGAGTGTCTTGCACAGAGCAAGAGCTTAACAAAAACATTTAAAAAAAACCACCTCCCTGCAGGTAGGAATGGTGCCTATCAAATCTATTATGTTTCATCTCCCAAGCACTTAGTACAGTGCTCTGCACAACTCAGAGCTCAATAAGTACTATTGATTAAGATGAGCCAGGAGTCACAGGGGTGAGAGGCTCACATCATTCATTTGATCATTTTTACTGAGCACTTACTGTGTGCAGTGCTTGAGAGAGTACAGAATAACGTTAGGCACATTCCCTGCCCACAACGAGTTCACAGTCCAGAGTGGGGGAGACAGATATCAATATAAATAAATAAATTACAGATATGTACATAAGTGCTGTGGGGCTGGGGAAGGGCGGAAGAACAAATCCCTGCTCCACCATTTGTCTGCAACGTGACCTTGGACAAGTCACTTCACTTGCCTGTGCCTCGGTTACCTCATCTATAAAATGGGGAGCGAGACTGTGAGCCTCACTTGGTACAGGGACTGGGTCCAACCCAATTTGCTTGTATCCACCCCAGTGCCTGGCACATAGTAAGCTCTTTAACAAATACCATTATTATTATTATTATTATTATCATTGTAATTCTGTGCCTGAAGGGACTAGTGCCTGACTGCAGTCCTTCCCACCCGATGCCCACCCCAAAACTGTGCTCTGGTTGGAGACCAAACTCTCTCATGTGAGAAACAGCTGGCTGCTCATGCCAACCACTTCTCCTTGGTTTTCCATGATCCATCCATCAATTGATGGTATTTTTTGAGTGTGTACTGTGTGCAGAGCCCTGTACTAAGCACTTGGTAGAGGACATTGGAGTTGGTAGAGATGACCCCTGCTCATGGAGACCTTACAATCTAGAGGGAGGAACTTACATCTGGGGACCTTTCCAGCCCCTACAGTCATAGCCCTGCTGCCACTGATGACCGAGAAGAAAGTATCCCAGCTAGCTGAAAAAACTCAAGCTTTGGCTTCAGGATGCTAACCAGTTAGTATACGTTCTGTGGCTGAAATCTGCATCCATCCATTGGCCTAGAGCCTTCTGATCCTCTTTTTTTTTTTTGGCCGAGTTCCATGGGTCAGTCTTCTGAGTGAATCTATCTATGCTTGAGAAGGGTCCAAAGAGATAAATCCCCCACTAGAGATTGTAAGCTTCTGGAGGGCAGGGAAAATGTCTCTTGCTGAGCCCCAAGTATCTGACATGGTTATCTTGTATTCACCCCAGAGCTTACTTCCATGTATGGCATCTACAAATGCAATAATACTATTACTATTCTGTTGAACTCTCCCATTTGCTAGATATAGTACTTTCATTCATTCATTCATTCATTCATTCAATAGTATTTATTGAGCGCTTACTATGTGAAGAACATTATACTAAGTGCTTGGAGTGTACATTTCAGCAACAGAGACAATCCCTGCCCAATAACGGGCTCACAGTCTAAACGGGGGAGATAGCAAAGCAAAACAGAACAAAACAAAACAAGCTGCCTAGTGCAGACATCATCAAGATAAACAGAATCATAGAGATAGACACATCATTAACAAAATAAATAGGGTAATAAATAATATATACAAATATGCACAGTGCTGAGGGGAAGGGAAGGGGGAAGAGCAGAGGGCGGAAGAGGGGGGAATGGAGAGGGGAGGAGGAGCAGAGGGAAAGGGAGGGCTCAGTCTGGGAAGGCCACCTGGAGGAGGTGAGCTCTTTGCACTCAGTAGGTGCTCAATAAATATTACGGTCTCACTGATTGATTCCACCCTAAAACTTGGTATTCTCCAAGGTGGAGAATTTTCCTTAAAGGGAAAATTTAAAAGTGAAAGGTGGAACTGAGAAGTTTCCTCTTGAGGCCACTGCCTCCAAGACAGAAGGAAAAAGTGTGGCACAGGGGAGAGAATGGAGGCCTGGAAGTCAGAAGAACCTGGGTTCTAATCCCAGCTCTGTCACTTGTCTGCTCTGTGAGCTTGGGTAACTCACTACACTTCTCTGACCCTCGGTTATTGCATCTGTAAAATGGGGATTGAGACTGTGAGCCCCATATGGGACCTGGCCTTTGCCCAACCTGATTAGTTTGTATTACCCAAGGGCCTCGTACAGTGTCTGGTACATAGCAAGTGCTTAACAGCCATTAAAAATAAACAAAAAGGAAATTCACTAGGATAATTTTCTAAAGGAAGATCCAAAACAAACCCCTGAAACCATTATGCCACATGTCAAAAATCCATGTTGGAAACCACCAAGTTCCCAAATGATATCATGCATTCTACTGAGAGCAAACCAAAGGTTGATTCATCCATTTTATTTGTGGGTATGAGGAAACCTTGTCATGTTTGCCTGGAACAAACTGAATTATAACTCCACTTCTGCATATAATTGCCCCTGTTATATTTTAATGCTTGTAGACAGGAGTAGAAGTTCTAAGAAGGTCAAGGTTCAAAGGAGCCTGAAGAGAATTAAAATGTCTGTCCTGAAAGAGACTAGCCCTAAACTATGATAGTCTCTTCCAGTTTTGGCATAGCCTTTGGGAAGTATTTGCTGAAAAGAGTAGAAATTCACCAACATCTTATTCCCTTAGTACCCTACTTCATAACTGTGAGGTATTTAATTTAATATTAAATTTAATATTAGTGAGTCTGCTTGGCCCCACAGTAAGCCTGAGAAGTAGGAAGCAGGAATCGCTATCCTCATCTGAAATAGTAATAATAATAATTATAGTATTTGTTAAGTTCCAGACACTGTTCTAAGCATTGGGGTAGATAGAAGGTAATCAGTTTGGACAGTCTCTGTCCCACATAGGGCTCACAGTCTTAATCTTTATTTTACAGATGAGGTAACCGAAGCACAGAAAAGTTCTGAGGTCACACAGCAGACAAGTAGAGGAGATGATTTTAGAACCCATGACCTTCTGATTCCCAGGCTTGTGCTTCATCCATGACACCACACTGCTTCTCTGAGGCACAGAGAGAGGTGACATTACCCAAGGTTTCACAAGCAGCCAAGAATGGAGCTAGACATGGACCATCGCTATGTCAATTGCTCTTTTGCTCAGGCGGGAGAGGAAGAGTGAGCTCAGTAGGTCAGTCACTCAGTAGGTCAGTAGGTATTTACTGAGCTATTACTACGTGCAGAACACTGCATTAAGCGCTTGGGAGAGTACAATGTAATAATGTAACAGAAAGGTTCCCTGCCTACAACGAGCTTATGGTCTAGAGGGGGAGATAATAATATAAATAAATAAAATGCAGATATGGACATAAGTCCTGTGGGACCTCAGGAAGAGCTCAGGGGACGAGGAGGATAGTAGGCCTTTTTGATACTGAGAGGATTCTGCTTAGATCACAGTTGATAGGACTAGCACCTCATCCTATATCTGATCTAGACACCCAGATTGGCAGGCGGATTTCTGAAAAGGACACCCTTTCTGGCTATAAAAGGCTTTTCCTCTTTAGTCTAAGATTGTTAGATTGTCATGGGCTTTTCCTATGACCAAAAGCTAAGTCTATGAATGAATCGACTCTCTGATTTCCCAGCACTGAGGCCGTGTTCACAGCCACCCGGCTCAGCTGAGCAAGAGAAAGGAGGATGATCCAGCTCCTTCAAAGCCCTACTGAAACCTCACCTTCTCCAGGAGGGCTTCCCGGACCAACTCCCCTTTACCTCTGCTCCTTCCCCTCCCCATCACCCCTACTCTCTCCCTCTGCTCTTCCCACCTACCCACCCCACAGCACCTGTGTATATATAAATATATACATATTTATAATCCTATTTATTTTATTAATGATGTGCATATATCTATAATTCTATTTATTTATATTGATGTTATTGATGCCTGCCTACTTGTTTTGATGTCCGTCCCCCCGGCCCCAGACTGTAAGCATATTGTGGGCAGGTATTATCTTTGTTGCTGAACTGTACTTTCCAAGTGCTTAGTACAGTGCTCTGCATACAGTAAGTGCTCAATAAATACGATTGATTGAATGAATGAAAGAATGGAGACTGACACTCTGCCCAGGGAGCTGCCCTCTGTCAGTCAGTCAGTCAATCGTATTTATTGAGCGCTTATTGTGTTCAGAGCACTGTACTAAATTCTTGGGGGAGTATAACAGTAAACAGGCACATTCCCTGCCCCCAGTGAGCTACTCTAGAGGGGGAGACAGACATTAATATAAATATATAAATTACAGATTTGGACATTTGTTCTGGAAGGGAAGAAAAAGCTACGTAAAGATACAGTGCACGGGAAACCGTCGGGGCAGACAGACCAGCCTGGAGAGCAGCAGTTAGGGGAGGAGTTAATCTTCTTGAGAGGCTTTGTGAAAACTGGAATACCATGGATGGGATCTCCATGTCAGTGGCTTCATCATGGCCGAATATTTTACACAACATTTATTACCCTACCAGAACTAGAAAAGCAAGTTACACTACAGTTTCCCAGTTAATATTTGTCAATCATTCCTAAAGCAAAAATTGTACAGAACATCAATCAATGGTATTTAATGATTGCATACTGTGAGCAAAGCAGTGTATTAAGCACTTGAAAGAGTACAGTAAAAGAGTTGATAGACACGTTCCCCGCTCACAACAAGCTTACAGTCTAGAGGATATAAAAACCCTCCACTTACCTGAGGCAGAAAACAGAGTCCAATATTGCTTTTATTTTATCATTTTTCTAATTCTTTATTGAAGACAGAATCAGCCCAATGCAACATACTCTTAATTCTGCAGAGATGCAACATACTTTCAATTCTGGGAGAGAGGGTTTACAATGCATTCATTCTAGATAAAGCAACTGGTGATCAGTCTGGCCTAGTGGGAAGAGCACAGGACTGGATGTAGGAGGACCAAGGTTCTAATCCTGGGTTCACCACTTGTTTGCTGTGTGACCCTGGGCAAATCATTGAATTTCTCTGTGCCTTAGTTACACCATCTGTATAATAGAGATTGAATCCTCTTCCCTCTGACTTGGAGTGTGAGCCCCATTTTCATTCAATCATATTTATTGAACATTTACTGTAATAATAATAATAATAATGGTATTTGTTAAGTGCTTACTATGTGCCAAGCACTGTTCTAAGCTCTGGGGTAGATACAAGGTAATCAGGTTGTCCCAGATGTGGCTCTCAGTCTTAATCCCCATTTTACAGTTGAGGTAACTGAGGCACAGGGAATTAGAACCCATGACCTCTGATTCCCAAACTCATGCTCTTTCCACTAAGCCATGCTGCTACTGTGTCCAGAGCAATCTACTAAGCGCTTGGGAGAGTGCTTTACAACATCAAACAGGCACATTCCCTGCCCCAAATGAGCTTACAGTCTAGATGGGGGTAGATAGACATCAATATAAAGTACAGATATGTGCATAAATGCTGTGGGGCTGGGTGGGGAAAAAAACAAAGGGAGCAAGTCAGGGCGATGCAGAAGGGAGTGGGAGGAAAAGAAGGCTTAGTTTGGGAAGGTCTCTTGGAAAGATGTGCCTTCAGTAAGTCTTTGAATGGAGGAAGAGTAATTGCCTGTCAGATTTGAGGAGGGAGGGTGTTCCAGGTCAGAAGCAGGATGGGGGCTAGGAGTCGGGGGCAAGATAGACTGTAAGCCCGTCAAACAGCAGGGACTGTCTCTTTCTGTTGCCGACTTGTTCATTCCAAGAGCTTAGTACAGTGCTCTGCACATAGTAAGCGCTCAATAAATACTATTGAATGAATGAAAGATAGGCAAGATCAAAGCACAGTAAAAATGTTAACTTTAGAGGAGCAAAGTCTGCAAGCTGGGTTGTAGTAATAGAGTAGTGAGGTGAGGTAGGAGGGGCCAAGGTGGTGGAGTGCTTTTAAAGCCAACAGTGAAAAGTTTTTGTTTGCTGAAGAAGTGGATGGGCAACCACTAGAGTTTTTTGAGGAGCAAGGAGACATGTAGTTCACTCCTTCATCCATTCAATCATATCACTGAGCAATTGCTGTGTGCAAAGCACTGTACTATACACTTGGTAAGTACAATTCAGCAACAAAGAGAGACAAACCCTAACCACACTGGACTTACAGTCTAAAAGGGGGGAGTCAGACATCAAAACAAGTAAACAGGCATCAATAACATCCATATAAATAAATATAATTATATATACATATACCCACATCAGAACGAGTAAACGGGCATTAATATAAATAGAATTATAGATATGTACATATATACACAAGTGTTGTGGGGTGGGGAGGGGGAGTAGAGCAAAGGGGGAGAGTTGGGGTGATGGGGAGAGAAGGGGGAGCTGAGGAAAAGAGGGGCTTAGTGTGCCAAGGTCTCCTGGAGGAGGTGAGCTTTCAATAGGGCTTTGAACGGGGGATGTGAGCAGGGAGGGCATTCCAGGCCAGAGGTAGGACATGGGCCAGGGGTCGACGGCGGGACAGGCGAGAACTAGGCCCAGTGAGAAGGTTAGCACCAGAGGAGCAGAGCGTGCGGGCTGGGCTGTAGAAGGAGAGAAGGGAGGTGAGGTAGGAGGGGACAAGGTGATAGAGAGTTTTGAAGCCTTAACGTATATGTTAAGTCCTTAACATATTTGTAGAAAAATGATCTGGGCAGCAGAATGAGGTATGGACTGGAGTGGGGAGAGGAAGGAGGCTGGGAGGTCAGCAAAAGGTTTATGCAGTAATCCAGGTGGGCTAAGATGAGTGACTATATTAACGTGGTAGCACTTTGGGACAGATACTGTGTCCAACCTGGTTATCTTGTACCTACACATGGTAAGCACTCAATAAATGTGATTGCCTAATTGATTGGTCTACCCCAGCACTTAGTACAGTGTCTGGCACATTACAAGAGTTTAACAAGTACTAAAAATAAACAAAAAACAAACCGACCATTTAGCCGAGATTCTGTAAACTCCTACTAATGTTATATGTATGCGATTATCAACCAATATAAATAGATCGATATATTTACTTTTCATAGCAAATAGATAACACAGTGAATTAAGAGTCAGTGTCTAGAGAAGCAATCATCTAGAATTCTGAGGTAACTATTCAAAGATTATCATCTTAGCTGGAGCTAATAAAATGATTTCCTTGTATCTACCCCATTACTTAATATGCTGCTTGGCACTCAGTAAACACTTAAATACCATTATTATTATTATTGGAACAGAAAAAATCTTGGGCACTAATTCCAGAAAAAATTCAAGTAGGACTTTGTTCAAGAATGGAGTCAGAAAGCTGCTCAGAAATATAATTGAAAACCAACCTAAAAGAATGAAAAGCTTTGTCCTGCTTTTAAAATAATACTGCACTTAGTTGTTCAAACGGAACTACCTTTTAATTGAGAGAGACAGAGAGAAACAGGAATGAGAGAGCAAAGAGAAAGAACATGCACTCTGGTTTTAATTAGCAGCGTGTTACGTGTAAAACTGGACAGAGCTAGCTGAAACTGGCTGAAAATATGTCTTATCTATCAGCGCAATCAATCTGGTATCAGGTAAGTTAGAAGGAAATGATCCCTGAAAATTGTACTCTGGGTGACCATGAAACACCCTTTTATAGACATCCAGTTCTCTCCAGAGTGACAAAAAATGGAGATTATTTATCAGTAATGCTGTGGTCTGTAAGTACAATTGTAGTAGTAATGGTATTAATTACATTCTTACTTTGCGCAGAGCTACATTAAGCACTGAGAGAAAATATACAGGTGGGAATTTAATACGATCCCTGTCCCTCGTGGGACTTGCAATTTAACCCAATGCTTTGGTCATCCAAGATCATTCCCCATTTTATCGATGTGGATTTTGTCTGGGTTTGGCTGACTTTACTCCCAAGCACTTAGTTCACTGTTCTGTACACAGTAAACATCAGTAAATACCACTGATTGATTTACTACTTCACAGAGTTTGCACTACCAGGGTTAACGTGGTAGGTTTTGTGACCTCACTAGGTGGCCTAGAGAATACTCACTCTCGCCTTGGAGCAGTCACAGATGTGGTTAAAATGGCAGGAAAGCACCACATGTTTGTGGGAAATAAAAGTAGATATGGATAAATCAATGGTATTAAGGCTGAGATCCTGTTGTTGGGTAGGATTTTGCCTAATTGTACTTTCCAAGAACTTAGTACAATGCTCTGCCCACAGTAAGCGCTCAATAAATACGACTGATAGAATGAATGAATTGTGGCATTTTTTAAGCACTTACTATGTTATTTTATTTTATGGCTAAAACTGAAATTCTTATCTTCCCACCCAAACCCTGCCCTCCTTCTCACTTTCCCATCATTGTAGATGGCACCACTATCCTTCCTGTCCCATAAGCCCATAACCTTGGAATTATCCTTGACTCCTCTCTGTCATTCAAACCACATATTCGAGCCCTCACTAAATCCTGACAGTTCTACCTTCACCACAATGCTAAAATCCTCCCTTTCCTCTGGGTCCAAACTGCAACCACGTTAATGCAAGCACTTATCTTATCCTGCCTTGATTATTATACCAGCCTCCTTGCTGACCTCCCTGCCTCCTGTCTCTCCCTACTCCCAGTCCACATTCCATTCTGCTGCCTGAATCATTTTCCTTCAAGAAAGTTCAGACTACATTTCCCCATTCCTCAAGAAACTCTAGTGCCCGTCCACCTCTGCATCAAACAAAAACTCCTCACCATTGGCTTAAAACACTCCACCATCTTGCCTCCTCCTACCTCACCTCACTACCTAACCAATCCGCACACTTCATTCCTCTGGTGCTCACCTTCTCACTGTACCTCAATCTTGTCTATCTCACTACTGATCTCTCACCCACATCCTACCTCTGGCCTCCCTTCTCATATCAGAGAGATAACTGCTCTCCCCCACTTCAAAGCCTTATTAAAGGTGCATCTCCTCCAGGAAGCCTTCCCTGACTGAGCCCTCCTCTCCTCTTCTCCCTCTCCTTTTTGTGCTGTTCAAACTTGCTCTTTCATTCATCTTCTCTCCTTTCCCCATGTTCACATATGTATATATCTATAATTTATTTGTTTCATTTATTTATTTATCTATTTATTTATATTAATGTCTATCTCCCCTGCTAGACTGTGAGCTCATCGTGGGCAGGGAATGTGCTTGATGTTATATTGTACTCTTCCAAGTGCTTAGTACAGTGCTTTGCACACAGTAATCACTCAATAAATGCAATTAATAATAATAACCTTTAATAAAAACATGTGCCGTGCACTGTACTATACCTTGGGATGGATACAAACAAATCCGTTGGACACATTCCCTGCCCCACATGAGTCTCACAGTCTTAATCTCCATTTTACAGATGTGGTGACTGAGGCCCAGGGAAATTAAATGACTTGCCCCAGGTCACACAGCCAAAAAGTGGCAGAGTTGGAATTAGAACTCAGATCCTTCTGACTCCAGGCCCGTGCTCTAGGCCATGTTGTCTCACTGCATGGCGAGAGCTGTACCAAGCACTTAGTAAACTCTATGTCTCTCAGTGGGCTAGACCCAACAACATTTCAGCTAACAGCTGAACATGCTAACTCATTGCCCCACCAAGACAACTTTGAGTAGCTGTTCTTTGGGGACTTCTGGAAGGAGATATTATCTGCCAGCTTCGTAAGACCAACGTAGGTCAGGAAGTCCTTTCTTAGTAGTTTTCACGTAATGATCATTCCTAGCTGCCTGTGGCTTTTACAGGTGTTAGCCCTTGCCACTCTATTCGCTATCCTTCGTGGTCTTTCAGAATCTCCTCTCTAAGAGTCTAACCCCATCAATCAAGCAGTCAGTGCTGTTTACTGAGCATGCACTGTGTTCAGAACACTGTACTAAGCACTTGGAAGAGTACAATACAACAGAGTTGGAAGGCACATTCCCAGCAGCGTGGCTTAGTGGAAAGAGCACGGGCTTGGGAGTTAGAGGTCGTGGGTTCTAATCCCAGCTCCACCACTTATCAGCTGTGTGACTTTGGGCAAGCCACTTAACTTCTCTATGCCTCATCTACCTCATCTGGAAAATGGGGATTATGACTTCAAGCCCCAGGTGAACACCATGATTACCTTGTATCTGCCCCAGTACTTAGAACAGTGCTTGGCATATAGTAAGTGTTTAACAAATACCATAATAATTATTATTAATGAGCTTACAGTCCATTTCAGTTGAGTTTTCACCAGCCTGAACCACAGCCAACTATTAGAGAAATTCCCTCAGTTACTTATGATCCTTCATAGGGTCATCCTTTGTTCCCACGTTGATACAGCCAAAAATAAGATTATATTCGTGGAGCATTACCCTGAGACTTGCTTGCAAATCTGGTCCCTGTAAATACAGTCAGGCACATTTTCTATTTTCCCGTTATCAGGGTGAGCATTGCCCAGACACCCTCACATGAGAGGGGAAAAATACACTCTACCACCAGCCAGTGGGATAGGTGCTGATGTTCCTTCAGAAGTAGTGGTGGTGGTTTGCACTAAGCCATCCACATTCTTTCGCTCAGTGCCCCTATGCACGGCGGTGGGCACCGCAGGTAGGTATATAGGGAGGATGGCTGCTGTCTGAGGTAACAGAACAGAAATAGCTCTGAGAATTCAATACCTGCATACACTGAATGCTTACCATCATTCGTTGTGTAAGCATTCACTGAGGATGATACTCAACTCCTCTTCAAAACCCTTTTGAGATCCCATTTCCTCCCAAGAGGCCTTCCCCAATTAATGTCTCAACTCTGCACTTTATTTTCCTCAACTGCCTAATCAGCCCTTCTGTGTCACCTAAACATTTAAGTTTCCAGAAACCTAGTAGAGTGTATGTATGACTCTTATATACCCTTTTTCTTCTCCTCTCTCTAATGTATCTCAAGTGTCCATTCCTCCTGCTAGTTTGTAAACTCCTTGAAGGTAGAGATGGTGTCTTCTAACCCTAGTGAACTCTCCCAAATGCTATTTGTCCATTAATAATAATAATAATAATAATAATGATAATAGTGGCAATATACTAAGTAATGAGGTAGATGCAAAATGATTGGATAAAGCCCCTGTCTCATATGGGGCTAGCAGACTCAGGGGGAGGGAGAACAGATACTGAATTCCCATTTTACAGATGAGGAAACTGGGTCCCAGAGAAGTTAAGTGACTTACCCAAGATCACACAGCAGGCAAGTAGCAGAGCCGGGATTAGAACCAGGTCCTCTGATTCCCAGGCCTGTGCTCTTTTCACTAGGACATTAGAGAGAAGCACCATGGCATAGTGGAAAGAACAACGGCTTGGGAGTCAGAAGGTCATGGATTCTAATCCCAGCTCTGCCACCTGTCTGTTGTGTGACCTTGGGCAAGTCACTTCACTTCTCTGTGTCTCAGTTACCTCATCTGTAAAATGAGGATTGATAGAGTGAGTCCCACTTGTGACAGCGATTCTACCCAACCTGACTTGTTTAAATCTACCCCAGGACTTAGAACAGTGTCTTGCACATGGTAAGTGCTTGGCAAATACCATTATTATTATGATGATGCTGCTTCTGATAGAAAAGAGAAACAGCTTACCCTGCTTCAGTGAGAAGCAGCGTGACTCAGTGGAAAGAGCCCGGACTAGGGAGGCAGAGGTCATGGGTTTGAATTCCAGCTCTGCCACTTGTCAGCTGTGTGACTGTGGGCAAGTCACTTCACTTCTCTGTGCCTCAGTTACCTCATCTGTAAAATGGGAATTAACTGTGAGCCTCACGTGGGACAACCTGATGACTTTGGATCTCCCCCAGTGCTTAGAACAATGCTCTGCACATAGAAAGTGCTTAACAAATACCAACATTATTACATTATTATTATTTTGACCCTCATTCTCCTTGACCAAAATCATCCCCCTGGGTAGTAAAAGGGAAAGCAGGCATCACAGTATTTTCCAAGCACTTAGTACAGTCCCTGTGCTCTGTAGGTGATCAATAGCAGTGATTGATTGATTGATGGTTGCCTATTTTCAGTTGAGGGTTGTTGTTGAACAAGACACTTGTGGGCATTAGAAGGAGTTGGCTAATGGCCTATTGTGGAGAGAGTGGTTAAGACAAAGAAAAAAAAAAAGCAAATGAAAATATGTGGAGTCCACCCAATCTTGGTTCTAGGTTCCAAGAGGTTCTTAAATAGCCAGACGCTCACTTCAATGCTTTATGGTGATGCATCCATGACTGACAAATAATAATAATAATAATAGTATTTGTAAGTGCTTACTATGCATCAAGCACTGTTCTAAACGCTGGGGTAGATACAAGGAATCTGTTTATTGTTATATAGTGCTCTGCACGCAGAAAGTGCCCAATAAATATGACTGAATGAGTACAAGCTAGTTAGGTTGGACACAGTCCCTGTCCCACATGAGGCTCAGGGTATCACCCCCATTTTGCAGATGAGGTAACTGAGGCACAGAGAACCTAAATGGCTTGGTCAAAGTCACCCAGCAGACAAATGGTGAAGCCAGGATTATGAACCCAGGTCTTTCTGACTCCCTAGCCTGTGCTCTAGCCACTAGGCCAAGCTGCTTCTCTTTAAAAAAAAAATTCTCAGCCTTACAGCATTTACATAAATATTCTTATACTCTATTTCCCCTCTCCCTTATCTACTTTATTATCTGTCTTCCCATGCAGACTCTAAGCTCCTTGTGTGCCAGGATCAAGTCTACCAATTCAGTTGAATTTTACTTATCCAAGTGCTTAACAGAGTGCTGTGCACATAGTAAACATTCATTAAATAGCACTGATGGATTAGTTCTGCCTACCGAATCTACTGAGAGGATGTCAGAACTGTGTTACTGTCCGTAAGCATCTTTATTACCCCGTGACTCAGTTTCCTTCTTGACAAAACAGAATAAAGTAAAACATTATCATTGTCACATTTTCTTCACCTCCTAGACTGTAAGCTTGTTGTAGGCAGAATGTTTCTGTTCATTCTTGTACTGTACTCTCCCAAGTGCTTAGTACTGTGCTCTGCACACAGTAAGCTCTCAATAAATGCAATTGAATGAATGAATGAACTGTGTATGATGCTTTGCTCAGAATTACTGCCAGTAGAAAAAATAATCATAATGAACCAATTCAGGGACAACCTTTTACCTTTCTCAATCTTCCCTTGAGAAAAAGATAGTAAAACCTGTGAATTTATGCTCAGGCTTTCCTGGTCATCAGAGGCAGTTCCAGAACACAATTTTGGCAGCTGGCTTGAGGGGATTGGGGTGCGGGGGAGAGGGGCGTAGGATTGAGTAGGGGGAGAGAAAGGATACAAAATGTGATAAATTTCATTTCAAGTTTTGAAAAGGAAATAAACAGAATACATTACCATGCTCATCTTATTCATCAGCATCTCTGAAGTGAATCTCATTGAATGTGATGAAATTTACTTTAGGGGTAAAGGTACAAGAGTGGAGAAGAAGAAGGCAGAAACACAGCGGACCTGGGTTCTAATTCTGGCTTTGCCTCCTGCCTGCTGTTTTGAATTTGGGCAAGTCACTTAATTTCTCAGGGCCTCAGTTTCCCCATCTTTAAAATTGAAATTAAATGCCTGTTTTCTCTCTCCCTTAGAATGTGAATCCTGTGTGGAGCAGGGACTATGTGGTTTAGTAGGAAGAGCCCGGGTTTGGGAGTCAGAGGTGGTAGGTTCTAGTCCCGGCTCATCCACCTGTCAGCTGTGTGCCTTTGGGCAAGTCACTTGCTTCTCTGTGCCTTAATTACCTCATCAGTAAAATGGAGATTAAGACTGTGAGCCCCACGTGGGACAACCTGATTACCTTGTATCCCCCCCAGCACTTAGAACAATGCTTGGCACATAGTAAGCGATTAACAAATGCCATCATTACTATTATTATTATTAAGCTTGACATGTTTATGTTGTATCTATTCCAGTGCTTGGCATATCGTAATTTAACAAATACCAGAGTTATCATTAACTCTAATGCTTTGTTGCTTAGGGTCATCATTGCTCCCTCTCTCTTTTCATTTCTCACTTGTCTCTAATAATAAGAATAATAATTTTGGTATTTTTTAAGCACTTACTATGTGCCAGGCACAAACACTAAGCACTGGGGTGGATACAAGCAAATCGAGTTGGACACAATCTCTGTTCCACGTGACTAATGGTCTCAATTCCCACTTCACAGATGAGGTAATGGGCCCAGACAAGTGAAGTTACTTGCCCAAAGTCACAGAGAAGACAAGAGGGGGAGCAGGATTAGAACCCATGACCTTCTGGCTCCCAGACCCATGCTCTATCCACTAAACCATGCTGCTTCTCTGTTCTTTCTATCTCCTCTCTCCTGTCTCTGTTCTCCCTTTATGTCCTCTCCTACCTCCATTTCTTTCTCTCTTCTTTCTTTTTTCTCTCCTCTTCCTCCCATCTTTTTCCTCTCTTCTTTCTTTTTCTCTCCTCTCTCCCCACAGAGAGGAACTTTTCACATAATCCTTATACATAGAAAAAAGAGGAGAAAAAGAAGAGAGAGGCACCTTAATATGTGAAAAGTGCCTTTCGTCTGGATTAGCACACCTATGCTTCGTCTACTTTCCTCCTGCACTTACCCTAGAGAAGTACTCAGTCTTCACTGGCCTTAGGCAAGCAGGCTGACTTCATTCACTTAGCAAACCACCAAGGGCAAGGTTTCTCTGTAGGGAGGGAGAGGAAGAAGGAGGGAGGGAGGGAAACCAAGTGTGCAGGAGTTTCCAATTACCTTCTGGGAAATAGCCGCTCTTGGGTTGACCCTATAGAAGCACATCAGATGAAAAAAGGTTCAATAGTGTGACTAGGTACAGAGTAACTGAATTAAGTGAAAAAGGGTGTAGTTAGTGCCTTGGGGGTTTTCTTGTTTTTATATCAGTTCTGAGTGATTTGTGGGCTTTTGAACACAGCCAAAACTTGATTTACCTATAATCATGAGGCTGAAACCAGCACCCAGGCGATGAGGTAATCCATGCTTCTTTCCTCCTGGCCCCTTAGAAGGTAACCCAAGAAAGGAAAGGGAAAGACAAACTATAACAAGAAAAAAAATGCAGCTGCTTCTGTTCCAGTGGCAGGTCCTTCTGGCTGCTAAGGCTGGATTCCTCCCTAACACTTCTTCCCTTTTTGTCGGTTTTTGGGTTTTTTTTTTAATGTTTTTGTTATGTTCCTACTATGTGCCCAACACTATACTAAGAGCTGGAGTGGCGACCAGATAATTAAGTTGGACACAGTCCCTGTCCCACAAGGGGCTCACAGTCTCAATCCCCATTTTCCAGATGAGGAATCAGAGGCACAGAGAAGTGAAGTGACTTGCCCAAGTCACACAGCAGACACGTTGTGGAACCAGGATTAGAAGGCAGGTCCTTCTGACTCATAGGCCTGTGCTTTAACCACTAGGTCACGTTGCTTCTCAGCAGCACTTACCTCTGTTATCTCTTTTGCCTCCTCGTCTCTCATACCTTAAGAAGCTCTTGCTCGAAAAAAGCCATTTCTCATTCACATGTTGGTCTACCCTTAGCAGTTGACCCAGTTTTTAGCTGGGTCACAGCCTCGTCTGATCCTATGTTTCACTATGTCCTTTTTTTTTTATGGTATGTGTTAAACGCTTACTCTGTTCCAGACACTGTTCTAAGCTCTGGGATAGATACATGGCAATCAGGTTGGACACCGTCCATGTTCCACATGGGGCTCACAGTCATAATCAGGATGGCGTGAGAAGCAGCATGGCTCAGTGGAAAGAGCACAGGCTTGGGAGTCAGAGGTCATGGGTCCCGACTCCACTGCTGGTCAGCTGTGTGACTTTGGGCAAGTCACTTTACTTCTCTGTGCCTCAGTTCCCTCATCTGTAAAATGGGGATTAAGACTGTGAGCCCCACATGGGACAACCTTATCGCCTTGTATCACTTAGAACAGTGCTTTGCATATAGTAAGCGTTTAACAAATACCGTCATTATTTTATAATTATTATAACCCTCATTTTACAGATGAGGGAACTGAGCCACAGAGAAGTGAAGTGACTTGTCCAAGGTCACACAGCAGATAAATGGCAGAGCCAGGATTAGAACCTATGACCTTCTGACACCCAGGCCTGTGCTCTATTCACTAGGCCAAGAAAGGCTTCTTCAGCCCTCCTCGCTTTCAGTTTCCCAATTGCAACTCTCCATCCAGCCGCTGTTAGGGTATCCTGCTGTCGCTCATTCTCCTGACATGTCACACCCAGCTGAGTACAAAAAAGAGTAATAGCTCTGACCCCTGGCTGGGCCTGCCCCACCCAAGGAGGTGTAGTGATGGTAATCACAGGAAGTCACGAGGAATCCCCGGTCAGAAAAATAGGCTTTACCTAGATTTGAAAATCTTGGGATTTCTTTATTCATTCATACAATCATTCACACAGTAGTTTCTCTGGAGTATCATCTACATGCAGAGTTCTGTACCAAGGGACAAAAGACATCATCTCTGTCCCTGGGTGAGTCCCCGTGGGTTCACAATCTAAAAACGGAGAGGTGGTTGCTACCAAAGAAATGATTAAAATGGTAAAAATAGCAAAACAGCATAATAATAATAATGATAATAATAATAATTGTGGTATTTATTAAGCACTTATTGTGTGCTGGGCACTGTACTAAACACTTGGGTGGATAGAAGCAGATCGGGTTGGACACAGCCCCTGTTCCACATGGGGCTCACAGTCATAGTCCCCATTTTACAGATGAGGGAACTGAAATGAAGTGACTTGCCCAAAGTCACACAGCAAACAAGAGGCTGAGCCAGGATAATAATAACAATGAACACTAAAGCAACAGAACATTGCAGCTAGAGAAACAGTTTCAGAATTTACTCTTTCAGACCATTCCACTCCTCTTTCCCCTTCCTGCTAGTTGATTCTCAGAAGAGAGGTTTCCTACCTGCTTTCTAAATCTAGCCTCTGACCTGTGCTTCTAACCTAAGATCTTCTAGAATGTAAATTCACTGAGGGCAGGGAATGTGTCTACCAATTCTCTTATATCGTACTCTCCCAAGAGCTTAGTACATTGCTCTGCACACAGTAAGCACTCAATAAATACTGATTGATTAGCTAGTTGCCAATCTGTGACTTCTGCAACGAAATAATAGTTTCCCAGGCAGGAACTGATTGGTGGGAAAATGTTTGCTGTGTTCTGAAAGGTGGGAAAATCTACCATTGAGGGCCCCAAGCCAGAGTCGGGGAAGAGGGGAGGAAGAAGGCGAAGAGGGCAGTTTGGGTGTGATTAGAAGGGTGCGTTATGCATGTTGCTGCTTGTCCTAGACCTGAGCCCAGCTCTGTCCCCAACCCTACAAAGATGGGATGGAGGGAGAGAAGCATGGTAGAGCCAGGGGGAGACGAGGCAACATGGAGGGGAAAACAATCATATCTCCCAGGAAATGTGGGATGGTCACTTTGATCCTCCAACAAGCAAGTCTCACCTGACTCCTCCCGCTGCCAACGCCACCTCCACTAGTATTACCCAACTTGATGGTTAGTACACTCGAGTCAGGGCATAGTTGTTTTGATGAGCCAGCCTCACATCAGCCAATTTTTGAGGAATTCACCATATCGGAGGATCGCTGCCCATAAAATCACTTTGGCTTCCCAACACCACACTGGACTCTCTTGACTGACCACAGGATGCCTACCACTCTGTGCTGGCCTATGAGGTATACACTAAGAGCTCCTTGAGGGTGGGGATCATGTCTACTAACTGTCCAGTGCTTAGAACAGTGCCCAGGGCTTAGAACAGTGCTTGGAACATAGTAAATGCTTAACAAATGCCATCATTATTATTATTATTATTATATTCTCCCAAGTGTTTAGTAAAAAATGTCCTGCATACAGTGAGCATTCGGGAATCAAGAGGGGGAAGGAGTAGGTCAAATCCCGTTGGTCACAATATCTTTAGAATCAGTTCAAATTCTCTAGACTTAATGCTACGTTGCTGACGCTTGTTTTGGGCAGGGATTGTGTCTGTTTGTTGTTCTATTGTGCTCTCCCAAGTGCTTATTGCAGCACTCTGCACACAGTAAGCACTCAATAAATATGACTGACTGACTGATCCAAGCATGTATACCCTTCCTCGATTGTGGCATTCATCCATTCATGCATTCAATCACATTTATAGAGCGCTGAATGTGTGCAGAGCACTGTACTAAGCACTTGGGAAATACAATTCAGCCACAAATAGAGACAATCCCTGCCCACAGTGGGCTCACAGTCTAGAAACGGGCTAATAATCTAGAATCAGCCTCCTTGTTGATCTCCTTGCTTCCCATCTCTCCCTTCTCCATTCTACACTCATTCTTTCATTCATTTAGTGAGAGCTTACTGTGTGCGGAGCCCTGTACTAAGCCCCTGGGAGACTGCAATACAACAATAAATGGGCACATTCCCTGCCCGCAAGAAGCTTACGGTCTAGAGGAGGGGAGACAGACATGAATCCAAATAATCCTCCACTTTGCTGCATGTCCAAAAGCCTCCAGTGATTTCCCACCCATCTCCACATCTAACAGCAACTCTATCATTGACTTGAAAGCACTCAATCGGCACTCTCCCCCTTCTACCTTACCTTGCAGATCATCTACAACATCCCAAACAGTACACTTTGCTCCTCTAATGCCAACCTACTCATTATACCTCCACCTTGTCTTTCTTACCACTTGAACTCGCTCTCCAGCATGGCTTAATGGAAAGAGCAAGGGCTTGGGAGTCACAGGTTGTAACTTCTAATCCTACCTCTGTCACCTGTCAGCTGTGAGACTTTGGGCAGATCACTTAACTTCTCTGTGCCTCAGTTACCTCATCTGGAAAATGGAGATTAAGACTGTGAGCCCCACATGGGACAATCTGATTACCTTGTATCTACCTCAGCACTGAGAACAGTGCTTAACACATAGTAAGTGCTTAGAAAATACCATCATTATTATTATCCTTATATGGCAACCACCACTGACCCCAAAAGTCAAGTGGCTTAGTGGAAAGAGCATGGGCTTGGAAGTCAGAAGATGTGGGTTCGAATCCCTGCTCTTCCACTTGTCAGCTGTGTGACTGTGGGCAAGTCACTTAACTTCTCTGGGCTTCAGCTACTTCATCTGTAAAAAGGGGATTAACTGTGAGCCTCACATGGGACAACCTGATTACCCTGTACCTACCCCAGGGCTTAGAACAGTGCTCTGCACATAGTAAGCGCTTAACAAATACCAACATTATTATCATTATTATTATTCTCTGGTCCTCAGTTACCTCATCTGTAAAGTGGGGATTAAGACTGTGAGCCCCACGTGGTACAACCTGATTATCTATCCCAGTGCTTAGAACAGTGCTTGGCACAGAGTAAGCGTGTAACAAATAGCATCATTATTATTATTATTATTATTATCTTCAAAGTCCTACTAAAATCACATCATCTCCAGAGACCTTTGCTGACTAAGCCCTCACTTCCTTGTGTAATCCTTCCCTTCTGCCACCTATGCACTTGTATCTGATCCCCTTAAGCACTTTGATATTCACTCACATCCCAGCCCCACAGCACTTATGTACAAATCCATCTTTAATATATTTTAATGTCTGTTTCCCTCTCTAATCAGTAAGCTTCTTTTGGTCAGGGATCATCAATACCCTTTATTTTGTACTGTACTCTCCCAAGCGCTTCGTACAGTTTTCTACACATAGTAAGCACTTGATAAATATCACTGATTGACAGATTGAAGTAGTATGGCTGAGGCAAATTTCTTTCTGACTCGACTGAAGGAGTGATTTTCTAACTGATTTTCTCAAAGTGGGGCCAGAGGCTTGTAGCATTATCAGTGTCTCTGAGGATCGTGATTCATCCACCTGGGATTTTTCTCAGGCTTAAACGATATGGAAAGATGGGGTCAGGCTGGGGACAAGGTGCAGGAGAGGAAGGGAGGGGCAGGGAGGCAGAGAGAGCAATAATAATAATAGTTGCTATGGTATTTGTTAAAAGCTTACTATGTGCCGAGCACTGTGGGTTCCTGTTAAAATGCTTACCGGGTACCAAGCACTGTACTAAATGGTGAGATAGATGCAACACAATCGGATTAGACACTGTGCCTGTACCTCAATGGGTTTACAGTCTAAGAGGGAGGGAGGCATATTACAGATGCTATAGAAGCAGCGTGGCTCACTGGAAAGAGCACGGGCTTTGGAATCAGAGGTCATGGGTTCGAACCCCAGATCTACCACTTGCCAGCTGTGTGACTTTGGGCAAGTCACTTAACTTCTCGGTGCCTCAGTTACCTCATCTGTAAAATGGGGATTAAGACTGTGAGCCCCACGTGGGACAACCTGATTCCCCTGTGTCTACCCCAGCGCTTAGAACGGTGCTCGGCACATAGTAAGTGCTTAACAAATACCAACATTATTATTATTAATATTAACTTGAGCACAGAGAAGTAAAGTAGCTTGGCCAAGGTCACACAGCAGGCAAGTGGCAAAATGAAAATAAGAGGGAAATAGGGGTTGGGGGCTGGGGGGCCTACAACAAGATCAGTGAGACATTTGTGTGTGTATGATGATGATGATGATGGTATTTGTTAAGCACTTACTATATGCCAAGCACTGTTCTAAGCCCTGGGGTAGGTACAAGGTAATTAGGTTGTCCCACTTGGGGCTCACAGGCTTAATCCCCATTTTACAGATGAGGTAATCGAGGTACAAAGAAGCTAAGTGACTTGCCCAAGGTCACACAGCAGACAAGTGGCATAGCCAAGATTAGAACCCATGACCTCTGACTCCCAAGCCTGGGCTTTTTCCACTAAGCCATGCTGCTTCTCTGTGGAGATGCTAACATCACTGACAAGTTGGAGGAAAAGTCCAATCCATTCTGTCCATATCAGGCAGGGTTCTAAATAATCCAGGGCAATAGAGGATTAGGAAATACACTGAAATCTCTATTCATTTCCTGAAGAATTTTCAAGCATCAGTGCATACAACACTACAAAATCTCACAGGCCTTCATGTTAAGAGCAGGTGAATAAAATGGCTACCTGAACACCCAACTCTGATCTGTGGACTCACAAGTTTTTGTGAAACCCCTTGAAACTCCTGAAACGGCAAGAATAGAGAGAAAAATGAATTGTCCGGTGTTTGCAATCACATATTCCCTTCCCTGCCTCCCCTTGCAAGAAAAATTTCATAAATGATTTTCTTGTCCATGCGGCTATACCATAGTCGTATGGATGAACACAGACATTTGATATAAAATAATTGTAATTATATTTGTTAAGCACTTACTATGTGCCAACTACTGTACTAAGCATTGGGGTAGATACAAGATAATTGGGTTGGACACAATCCCTGTCCCACATAGGAATCCCTGTCTCAATTCTCATTTTACAAATGAAGTAACTGAGGCACAGAGGAGTTAAGTGGCTTGCCCAAGGTCACACAACAGTCAAGTGGCAGAGCAGGGATTACAACCTAGATTCTTCGGAGTCCCCAGACTGCATTTTATCCAGTAGGCCACGCTGCTCTGGTCAGGGTCTTGTCTCTAGACTCAAAAATAAAAGGGGATACCAAAGGAAGAGAAGGTAACTACTGTGGCCATGGCAAAGTTGGGTAGCAGTTACAAACCTGGTCACTAGGGATTGTTTTTTCAGGCCTGATGGTTTTATAATCTTCCAGGAATTAATAAAAATAACAATAATAATAATAACTAAACCTCATTTTTCATCTCCCACTCCCTACTGCATCACCCTAATTTTCTCCCTTTCCTCTTCCCCCACACCCAGCCCCACAGCATTTATGTCCATATCTGTCATTTTATTTATTTATATTCATTTCTGTCTCTCCTCATCTAGACTGTTAGTTCGTTGTGGGAAGAGATTGTCACTGTTTATTGCTGTACTGTTCTTTCCCAAGTACTTAGTAGAGTGCTGTGCACACAATAAGTGTTTCATAAATAGGATTGAATGAATGAATGAATGAATGAATGAATGAATGGGTGAGTGAGTGAGTGAGTGAGTGAGTGAGTGAGTGAGTGAGTGAGTGAGTGAGTGAGTGAATGGGATTTGTTAAGCATTTACTTTGTGCCAGGTGCTATACTAAGTGTTGGGGTAGATAACCACTAATCAGGTTGAACACAGACCCTGTCCCACCTGGGGCTCACAGTCTTTATCCCCATTTTATAGATGAAGTAACTGAGGTACAAATAAGTTAAGTGACTTGCCCAAGGTAGCAAAGCAGAGAAGTGGCAGAGCCGGGTTTAGAACCCAGATCCTTCTGACTCTCAGGCCCACCCTCTAGCCACTAGGCCAGGCTGCTTCTCAATTCTGCCCTGTTTCTCCATGGAAGAACACCGAAGCAGAGAGGGGCAGAAGGAATGACCTAAGGAAATTATCCAGTTGGGAATTGTCCAGAAACTGATGCTAAAGTTCAGATTCAAAGATCCAACCAGATTATACTACCCCCTGGGCCTCTCGTCCTCCTCTTCCTCTTTCTCCTCCTCCTCACGGAACTACAGCTGAGGCCCGGCTGAGACACATCCGGCATTTAGGCCAACATGGATGGCCAAATTCCACCCCCATCGGCCTCTTTTAGTCCTGGCAGATCCCTCACCCAGGGATCAGGGGACAGAGAGCTTCATCACCCCAGGGGACTCTATAACCCAATCCCATCTCTGCAGCCTTATGGGCCTCGGCTAGGGTCGGCCACCGGCATCATATGAAAATTCTCAGCGGGATTCAGCCTGGTTTTAAAGATGACAATAAAAAGGTAGGGGTGAAGATGAAGCTACAAATTCAATAGTTATCGCCCTAACGGATACAGAGAAGCAATGTGGCTTAGTGGATAGAGCACAGGCCTGGGAGTCAGAAAGACCTGGGTTCTAATCCCAGCTCTGCCTCTTGTCTGCTGTGTGACCTTGGGCAAGTCACTTCACTTCTCTGGGCCTCAGTTACCTCATCTGGAAAATGGAGACGAATGTCAGTCCCATGATGGAGTGTGTCCATCCTGATTACCTTGGATGTACCCTAGTGCTTAGAACAGTGCTTGGCACAAAGTAAGTGTGCTTAGCAAATACTGTGATTACAGGTTGAAAAACTAAGAGTGAGAGACACTTCTGGTCAATAACTGTGGTCTTTTTAAGAGATTACGATGTGCCAAGCATTGTACTAAGCACTGTATTAGATACCGTAGATGTAGATCAGGAACAGAGTCTCTCCAACCTTAGGGCTCACAGTCTAAGGGAGAGAGAGAACAGGTATTGAATCTCTAGTTTACAGATAAGGAAACTGAGGCAGGGAGAAGTTAAGTGGCCTGTCCAAGGTAACACACCAGGCAAGTGGTGGAAGCAGAATTAGAACCCAGGTTTTCGACTCCCAAGTCCATGCTCTTGCCATTAGGCCACATTGCTTCTGATTTTTGTTACAATTCCAAAATCACCGGTAGAAATCAATAAGATGAATGAACAAACTGCTCTAGTAACTGTACAGTGAGCTGTGGTGTTCTGGGACTGATATTATTCATCCATTCATTCAATCGTATTTATTGAGTGCTTACTGTGGACAGAGCACAGTACTAAGCACTTGGGAGAGTACAATACAGCAATAAACAGTCACATTCCCTGCCCACTGCAGGCTTGTGAGTGTCCAAGATGACAATTATTCTCTTTTGATTCCCCTGACCAAGCTGACTCATTGACCAGTAAGAACCCTATCTATATTCATACTGCTTTGAACTACACAATGACCAAAACGTTCAAGACCCATCATACTCAAACACCCAGGCCTTGTAGTTTCCAAAACTACAGCAGCAGCTTGGGTGTGATTTATCAGTGGTGGTATCTGGCTGAAAATTACCTATTGGCAGGCTGAAGAGATGTCTTAGAATCCACTTAGAGTAAATGGCTTTGTCTAGAGCTGACTTGTTGGTCAACAAGCAATAGAGAGAGGAATTTGCTATTTATTCTTTCCCAGTGCAAAATGGAAGGATGTTTGATCTGGAAACTGAGTGCTTCGCAAGGTTCCTGAACAGGCCACAAGCCTGTGTGATTAACAGTGATTGTTCAGGGAGGCTAGAAGCCCTGTTCTTCCTCTTTTCCCCTAGACAAGTCCTTATCCACTTAAATTGGGGACAACTTTCTCCTCCTTGCCCCTCATTTAAATCTACTTATCCCTGGAAAGTACCTTCTTCATTATCTTCCAACCAGTACTTCTAATGATAATAATAATACTAATTGTGATATTATGTATTAAGAGCTAGTCTTCTCCCTCCCTTCCTCTCCTCCCACTCCCTTCTGGGTCACCCTTGCTCTTGGATTTGCATCCTTAATTCGCCCCTCCCTTAACCCCACAGCACTTATGTATATAACCATAATTTATTTATTTATATTAATGTCTCCCCCTCTAGACTGTACTATCACTGTGGACAGGGAATGTGCCTACCTACTCTACTATTGCACTCTCCCAAGTGCTCAGGACAGTGGTCTGCATACAGTAAGTGCTCAATAAGTATGATTGATTGATTGAATGCTGGCAGAGACACAATTTATGCAGATTAGACACAGTCCCCGTCCCCCGTGGGGCTCACAGTCTAAGGGGTAATTAATCTCCATTTTACGGATTAAAAAACAGAGGCAAGTACCTGCCCAAGGTCACTCAGCAGGGAAGTGACAGAGCTGGGAATCTGGTCAGGTGAAGAATATGGAAGGATTCATAACTAAAAATACCTGTGTGCTGAAAAGCCCTGTCGTTCCCTCACAATTTGCACTGTTAATAATTGTTCTCCCCTACCTGACCCAAATCTTCTTGGAAAGTTTCCAAATTCCAGAAGCACATTATATTTGGCAATAAGGCTAATTTGCATTTTCACTTTACACCTGCAAGGAGGAGGGCAGGGTTCACATTTACTAAAGTTCACATTTACTAACTCTCTAATACTGTCCCAAGTGCTTAGGTCTGTACTCAATAGTACTCTTGGTTGATTGACTTGGGAAAATTGGGGTGCAAGTATTTGAAAAATCATAGCATATAGTTTATCTTTTGGGTAATCATATCTACCAACTCTACTGTATTCATTCATTCAATCATATTTATTGAGTGCTTACTGTATACAGAGCACCTTACTAAGCACCTGGGAGAGTACCACAATGAACAGACAGTGAGCTTACAGTCTTAAAGAGGGGGGAGACAGACATTAATATAAATAAATTACAGATATGGACATACGTGCTGTGGGCTTGAAGAGGGGGGAGAACAAAGGGAGCAAGACAGGGTGACATAGAAGGGAGTAGGAGAAGAGAAAAAGGGCACTTAGGGAAGGCCACTTGGAGGAGATGAGCCTTCAATAAGGCTTTAAAGACGGGGAGGATAATTGTTGGATTTGAGGAGGGAGGGCATTCCAGACCAGAGGCAGGATGTGGGCGAGAGGTTGGCGGCAAAACAGATGAAATGGAGGTACCCTGAGAAGGTTACCATTACTGGAGCAAAGTGTGTGGGCTGGGTTGTAGTTGGAGACTATCGAGGTGAGGTAGGAAGGGGCAAGGTGATTTAGTGCTTTGAAACCCGTGAGGAATTTTTGCTTCTCTCCCAAGTACTTAGTACCATTCTCTGCACATAGTAAGCACTCAGCAAATATTACTCATTGACTGATGGGGCCTTTTTTTTATTTTTCAATATAATGGCATTCCAGTGAAAGACAATTTCATTTTTATTTGTGTCATCTGAAGCCATTTATTGTCATTTACATAGTCTTGACTGTTGGAAATGGGACACTTTCAACCATTGGGTGGGGCTGCTTTTGTTCTTTGGTGCTGGGAGAAATTATTTCTAAAGGATTAGGGTGTTTCTCCCCTGTCTCTGGCAAGGCCTCACAACCCACTGCTCAGGAGCACTGTAGAGTTCAGTAATTCCAGAAACGTAATGAGATGAGGGAACAAAAAGGTGCTCAGGAGCACCAAAAAGTGGAAAGGAAGCTGGGATTTTGGGAGAAATGGAAAAATTGGAGAATCAATCAATAGCACGGGAGGACAACCAAGTAGAGATGTCTTGAAGGCAGGAGAAAATGTGAGACTGCAGAGAGTGAGAGAGATCAGGGCTGAAGAGGTAGATTTGGGTATCATCTGCTTGGAGATGGTAGTTGAAGCCATGTGAATGAATGAGTTCTCCAAGGGAGTGGGTATAGATGGAGAATAGAAGGGACCCAGAACTGAAACTCAGAGGGTTCAGATTAGGGGGTGGGATGCAGAGGAGGAGCCCATAAAAAAGACTGAAAATGAGTGGCCAGAGAGATAGGAAGAAAACCAGGAGAGGACAGTGTCAGTGAAGCCAGGTTTGACCAATGTTTCCAGGAGAAGAGGGTGGACGACAGTGTAGAAGGCAGCTGACGGGTTGAGGAGGATTAGGATGGAGTAGAGGTCATTGGATTTGATAAGAAGGAGATCACTGGAAACCTTTGAGAGGGAGATTTCTGTGGAGTAAAGTTGGCCAGAAGCCATATTGCAGGAGGTCAAGGAGAGAATTGGAGGAGAGAAACTTGAGGCAACGGACGTAGACAGCTCACTCAATGATTTTGGAGAGGAATGGTAGGAGGGAGATGGAGTGATAACTACAGGGAGCCGTTGGGTCAAGGGAGGTTTTTTAATTTTTTTTTAGGATAGAGGAGATATGGGGATGTTTGAAAGCAGTGGGGCAGTCTGTCTCTCCTTCTAGACTGTAAGCTAATTGTGGGCAAGGAATGTGTCCATTTATTCTTATATTGTACTCTCCCAAGCACTGAGTACTGTGCTTTGCATACAGTAAGTACTCAATAAATGATTGCATGAATGAATAGTTTTGATTGAGTACTTTCTGTGCAGAGTACTATGCTAAGCATTTGGGAGAGTCAAAATAGATAAAAGACACAATTCCTGGCCTGAAGATGTAGATGAGATGGAATGGAGATGAAAAAGATAGAAAAATAGCCAAGAATTGGCTTCTTTGACCTCTTCTCGTCAAATAACTTTTCCTTCATAAATTCTGTTCCTTTCATTATTTCACCATTTGTGTTCACCCCTTTCTTATCTGAGAGTTCTTCTTCCTTCATTTTAAAATGTTGCCTCTCAGGTATTATATCTGCCAACTTTATTTTAATAATAATAATAATGTTGGTATTTGTTAAGTGCTTACTATGTGCAGAGCACTGTTCTAAGCGCTGGGGTAGACACAGGGGAATCAGGTTGCCTCAAGTGGGGCTCACAGTCTTAATCCCCATTTTACAGATGAGGGAACTGAGGCACAGAGAAGTTAAGTGACTTGCCCACAGTCACACAGCTGACAAGTGGCAGAGCTGGGATTCGAACTCATGAGCCCTGACTTCAAAGCCCGTGCTCTTTCCACTGAGCCACGGTTTTACTATCCCAAGCACTCAGCTCAGTGCTTTTCACTAAGTGATCAATAAATTTGACTCTTAGGGGAGGGCTTATAGAACAACAGCCACAGGAGAGCTAGATCTTGGCAGTTTCCATCAACCAATCAGTGGTAATCAATGAGCGCTTACTCTGTGCATTACAATAGAGTAGGTAGACAAGAGTCTCTAGCCTCAAGGAGCTTACAATCTAGCAGGGAAAGCAAATATTAAAATAAATTACAAACAAGGGAAGGAATCGAGTATAAGGATATCGACACAAACTCTGAGGTGATGAGGGTGGGAGTGTAGTTATTATCAAAGTGTTTAGGAGGGAAGGACTCCAGTGAATAAATAGGCAACACAGAAAGGAAGGCGAATAGGTTCTCTGCAGATAGGTAGCAAGTCAGGTTTCCCACCTCTTCTGGACTCAGACCCCTCTCTCTGAATGGTAATAATAATAATAATGGCATTTGTTAAGGGCTTACTATGTGCCAGGGCCTGTACTAAGCACTGGGATGGATCAAGCAAATCGGGTTGGACACAGGTCCTGTCCTACATGGGGCTCACAGTCTTCCTCTCCATTTTACAGATGTCACTGAGGCCCAGAGAAGGAAGTGACTTACCCAAAGTCATATAGCAGACAAGTGGCCAACCCAGGATTGGAATCCATGACCTTCTGACTTCCAAGCCTGTGATCTATCCATTAGGCCAGGCTGCTGGCAGGACGGTCAAAAAGGAAGGTCAAAAAGGACAGTCAAAGCTGTGGCCAGTGGCCTCAAGAAGCCTCTTCCAATCTCTGCTTTGGCTTTTCATTAGGGAGTTCACACCAAGTGGCTAGATCAGAGATGAGGCCAGGTTGTAGCAACCATTCCCACAAACAAAGCTCTCTGGAAATGCTAAATGCTCAGCTCTGAGGCCCTGCAGGGACGCTCGAAGAACCAGCATCTTTTTCCTCTCCAAGTGAAAGGGAGATCATCAGATTCCAAGATATCGTGAGCCTTCTTTGGATGGGATCCTCCTTAAAAAAAGGGGGGTGGAGAGAAGAAAGAAGATGAAAGCAAAAGAACATGAAATTAAATGAGGCAACATTGTGAGAAGGAATTTATGATTGAATGTCTAGAAACTGTGCAGGTGCTTTGTCCTGGGAACAGTAAACACCCAGTTAGTTTCTATAAACAGGGAGGAGCAGCCCAGAGTCTATATCCTGCTAATAATAGGAGGCATGAGGATCTAACCAGGCAAGTTTGTTAAACACGTAAGAATCATCATACCCAACGCCTTGTATTGATCCTGTTACCCTACTAACAAGGGACCAGCGAAAGGCCTAAACAAGGAAGAAATCAATCGAAACCCCATACTTCATTTCACTGTAGAGTCCTCTCAGCAAACAGAGAGTCCCACCAGGCACCCCATTATACAAACATCTAGTCCAGACATCCTCAGT
Source organism: Ornithorhynchus anatinus (assembly GCF_004115215.2). Classification (NCBI taxonomy): domain Eukaryota; kingdom Metazoa; phylum Chordata; class Mammalia; order Monotremata; family Ornithorhynchidae; genus Ornithorhynchus; species Ornithorhynchus anatinus. The sequence goes on along the minus strand of NC_041728.1, from coordinate 170,938,211 downwards.
TGTTTTCCCACAATGAGCTCCAGACAGAACTAAGAGAAAGGAGGGTATCCATTTACATTCATTCATTCGTTGGTTCGTTCATCAGTCATATTCACTGAGCACTTACTGTGTAGCGAGCACTGTACTAAGTGTTTGGGAGAGTGCACTACAACAATAAACAGACATATTCCCTGCGCACAATGAGCTTACAGTCTAGAGGTGGGGGAGAGAGACATCAATAAAAATAAACAGATATATATACATAAGTGCATAGTCAAACTGTTCCTACTTCCTTAGAGTAAAAAGAATATTCATACAGACATCACTAGAAGGAAACTTGATTGCCCCATGCACAGAAAACTGAGCAAGAACAAACATATTAAATGGCTGTGGAAGACAATTTGGTTATATCAATACATAAGTCAATCAAGCAGTGGTATTTATTTAACAATAATAATTATTATGATATTTGCTAAGTGCTTACTATGTGCCAAGCATTGTTCTAAGCACTGGGGTATATGCAAGGTAAACAGGCTGGACAGTCCCTATCCAACATGGGGCTCTCTGTCTTAATCCCCATTTTACAGGTAAGGTAACTCAGGCAAAAGAAGATAAGTGATTTGCCCAAGGTCATGCAGCAGACAAGTGGCAGAGCTGGGATTAGAACCCACGTACTTTGACTCCTAAGACTGTGCTTTCAAAAATAATAATAATAAAAATGGTATTTGTTAAGCGCTTACTATGTGCTAAACACTGTTCTAAGTAGTGACATTAGGCCATGCTTACTCTGTGCAGAGCACTGAACTAAGTGCTTAGGAGAGTAGTTTTCTATTGTACTCTCCCACAGTGCTTGGTACAATGCTCAGCACACAGGAAGTGCAAAATAAACATCACTGGTGATGAATGATAGTGGACACAAAAACCTAGTATATGTGGTAAGCACAGTGGTGGAGTTTACAGTTAGGAAGAACTTCTGGGGTGGAGTGTGAGCAATTCTGGAACCGGAAACAAGGGGACCTATGGAGTCTTAGTCAGTGGTACTTATTGAGCACTGCCTGTGTGCAGAGCACTGTACTAAGCACTTGGGAGACACTATCCCTGCCTTCAAGGAGTTGACCGTCTGGCAGGGAGGTTATTGCCTAGTCTGTCCAAGCCATCTATCTGAGCTGAATGATTTCACCTACTCATCTCTTTTGGTTTCTCCCATCTCTTCGATTCTACGAAACGGTTTGCATGATCCCATCGGTTAGAAGAGTCTGTAACTGTCAGTGTGTCCCTTAGAATGGAGGTTTCTGGGAGGGACCCTGAATTCTGAATGTTCTGTTCAGCAGCAGCAGCAGCAATAGCAGGATTCCCACATGGCGAGCTTGGTGAGAGAAGAGGATTCCTGGTACATTAGCCTGAGGTGGAGGAGTTGGTCCTGGGCTGGAGACACTCTTCCAGGAGCAGCTTTTCATTGTTCCAGTTGGCAGGATGCCACAGTGATCAGCCCCAGAGGGGATGCCCTCAACAGGGCAGATTTTTCCAATGCAATTTCTTTCCTTGGCTTGGCCAAGAACCTGGAATTCTCGTTCCTCAGATCCTCAAACAAGTGAATGGCACTCTCTTCCCAACCATCTCCCTTATTCGGCTATGGCTAGTACCCAGAACAGAGGTTTACCAACAAAGCCACACCAGGATCAACTTGCCAAAAACAGGGTCAGACAGTCTACTTCCTCCTGGCAGGCTGGGACGATTCTCATGATGCCAACTCACTGAGACGCTCAGGGTTCTTGGGGGATGGTTGGCAGCATCTGGCGTCCTCTGTGATGTCACTCTTTATACAAGCCAGGGAGCCATTTTGGGGCCCACCATTACTCTCTGGAAGAGAATACCTTGCCCTACGGGTTGTGGCCATATTCTCCAATAACATCTGGGGTAGCTCATTAGAGGCCTACTGACAGGGGACAGTGGGGAAAGTTTGCCTTTGATATAATCCTTGTGGTAGAAATTTTTCACCCTCTGACAAATAATAATAATAATAGTAATAATAATTATGGTATTTTTTAAGCACCTACTATGTGCCAAGCACTTTTCTAACTGCTGGGGTAGATACAAGGTAATCAGGTCGGACATAGTCCCTGTCCCACGTGGGGCTCACAGTCTTAATCTCCATTTTACAAGTGAGGTAAATGAGGCTGAGAAGTGAAATGACTTTCCCAAGGTCACACAGCAAACAACTGGTGGAGATAGGATTAAAACTAATTACCTTCTGACTGCCAGGCTTGTGCTCTATCCACTAAGCCATGCTGTTACTTTAAATGGGCTACCTTTCTCACCTAGGTACTTTTTTGTTGTTTTTCCTACCACTTAGTTCAGTGCTTTGAACACAACAGCAGCGTGGCTCAGTGGAAAGAGCACGGACTTTGGAGTCAGAGGTCATGGGTTCATTCATTCATTCATTCATTCAATAGTATTTATTGAGTGCTTACTATGTGCAGAGCACTGTACTAAGCGCTTGGAATGAACAAGTCGGCAACAGATAGAGACAGTCCCTGCCGTTTGACGGGCTTACAGTCTAATCGGGGGAGACGGACAGACGAGAACAATGGCAATAAATAGAGTCAAGGGGAAGAACATCTCGTAAAAACAATGGCAACTAAATAGAATCAAGGCAATGTACAATTCATTAACAAAATAAATAGGGTAATGGAAATATATACAGTTGAGCGGACGAGTACAGTGCTGTGGGGATGGGAAGGGAGAGGTGGAGGAGCAGAGGGAAAGGGGGAAAAGAGGGTTTAGCTGGTTCGAAAAGAGGGTTCGAATCCCGGCTTGGCCACTTGTCAGCTGTGTGACTGTGGGCAAGTCACTTAACCTCTCTGTGCTTCAGTTACCTCATCTGCAAAATGGAGATAAAAACTGTGAGCCCCACGTGGGACAACTTGATTCCCCTGTGTCTACCCCAGCGCTTAGAACAGTGCTCTGCACATAGTAAGCGCTTAACAAAAACCAACATTATTAACAGACACTTAATGAAAAACAACTGAACACACGGCAGTAACATGCTTAGAACACAGCAGATAATCCAGAGGCCCCTCTAGAACCACATAAATGTGCCTAGCCCAGACCCGAACCCTAAACTGTAGCTTCTCTTCCCTGCCAGAAAATAGCTCCTTGTAACAGGACTGCAAGAATGATGACAGAGCCTGGATTCTTCTCTGGATTCTTCTCTACGCTGTGTCTCTCCATAGACTGAATCACATGACCTCTCTGACTTCAGTCAATCAATTGTATTCACTGAGGGTTTACTGTGTGCAGAGAGACTTTAGGTAGTGCTTTCATTGCTCAGTATTTCATGTGGATAAATAAATCCATGCCTCTTTCCCCATCTGCACAATGGAAATCATCATGAATTAATTGATGCCCATTTCCCCATTCCTCGAGGACCTCCAGTGGCTGCCCATCCACCTCTGCATCCAACAGGAACTCTTTGCCATACTCTCAAAAGCACCCAATCACCTTGCCCTCTACTAGCTAACCTTCCTGATTTCCTACTACAACCCAACCCACACATTTCGTTCGTCTAATGCCAACCTATTCACTGTACCTCTGTCTCACCTACCTCACTGCTGAACCTCTCGGTCAAGTCCTGCCTCTGGCCTGGAGTACCCTTTCTCTTCATATTTTACAGATGATCACTGTCCCCACCTTCAAGGCATATCTCCTCAGAAAGGCCCACTCTCCTCTGTGTTGCTTTTGCACTTGGTTTTATTCACCAACCCTTCAACCATTCAACCCTTTATTCACCTTCAGCCCCATAGCACTTACATACATATTAAAGTCTATATCTCCTTCTAAACTCTGAACTCATTAACTGTGGTATTTGTTATGTGCTTACTATGTGTCAGGTACTCTACTAAGCACTGAGGTGAAAATGAGATATTCATGATGGACACAGGCCCTGTTCCACATGGGGCACACAGTCCAAGTAGAGGAAGTAGAGTTAATCCCCATTTTACAGATGAGGAAACTGAGGCATAGAGGAGTTAAGTGACTTGCTTAAGGTTACACAGCAGGCAAGTGGCAGGGTTGGGATTAGGACTCAGGTCTTCTAACTCCCATCCATGCTCTTTCCACTAGGCTACACTGCTTTCTCATTTGTGGGCAGGGACTGTGTCTACCAACTCTGTTATTCTGTAATAATAGTAATGATAATAATAACATAGGATTTGTTAAGCCCTTACTATGTGTTGAGCTCTAGTCTAAGCACTAGGATAGATACAAGCTTATCAGGTTGGACACAGTCCCTGACCCATATGGGGCTCACAGTCTTGATCTCCATTTTACAGATGAAGAAACTGAGGCCCAGAGAAGTGAAGTGACTTGCTCAAAATCAAACAGCAGGCAAGTGGGAGAGCTGAGATTAGAAGCCAGGTCCTTCTGACTCCCAGGCTCATGCTCTATCCACTAGGCCACACTGGTATTTATTAAGCACTTACTAATTCACAACTTTCACAAGATTGGTAAAATCTGTCTTTTCCTTTCCCTCAAAACTGCTACCACATTAATCTGAGCACTAATCCTATCTCACCTTGATTACTGGCATCAGCCTCCTTGCTGACCTCCTTGCCTCCTCTGTTCAGTCCATACTTTGCTCTGCTGTCCAGGATGTTTTTCTACAAAACCATCCTGTCCATGGTTCCCTACAACTCAAGAACCTCCAATGGTGGTTCTTCCACCTCCACATGAAACAAAAACTCACCATTGTCTTTTAAGTGCTCAGTTACTTGCCCCCTTACCTTGCCTCTCTGATTTCCTACTACAACTCAGCCTGCACTTTTTTCTCTTCTAATGCCAACCAACTCACTGTACCTTGATCTCATCAACCTTGCTGCTGACCCTTGCCCACATCCTGCTTCTTGCCTGGAACTCCCTCCCCCTTCATAGACAGATAATCACTTCCCCCACCTTCAAAGCCCTATTAAAATCACATCTTCTCCAAAAGGTCTTCCCCAACTAGGCCCTTATTTCCTCCTCTCCCATTCCCTTCTGCCTCAACCTTGCACTTGGATTTCTACCATTTATTCACCCAACCCTCAGCCCCACAGCACTTATTCATTCAATCATATTTATTGAGTGCTTACTGTGTGCGGAGCACTGTACTAAGCACTTGGGAGAGTACAATAGAACAATAAACAGACACATTCCCTGCTCACAACGAGCTTGCAGATGTCAATACAAATAAATAAATTACACACATGTATACAAGTGCTGTGGGGTTGGGAAGGGGGAAGAGCAAAGGAAACAAGTCAGGATGACACAGAAGGGAGTGGGAGAAGAGGAAAGGGGGGCTTAATCTGGGAAGGCCTCTTAAAGGAGATGTGACTCTCAATTCTGTTACATTGATTCTCCTAAGCACTTAGTACGGTGCTCTGCACACAGTAAGCCCTTGATATATACTACTGATTGATCAATTGAAAAGCTCATTGAGCCTCGCCTCCTTCCTTTGGCATGTTGTGTTCTGCCCCCACAACTTCCAAGACATGAAAATAGCTAGCCTGATGGAGTGAAGTGGTCCCCACACTAACAATAATAATTATAATCATAAAGGTACTTATTAAGCACTTACTATGTGCCAAGCACTGCTCTAAGTGTTGGGGTAGATGTGGCGTAGCGGTTTGAGCACGGGTCCGGGAGTCAGAAGGTCACGGGTTGTATTCCAGCTCTGCCACTTGTCTGCTGTGTGACCTTGGGCAAGTCATTTCACTTCTCTGGGCCTCAGTTACCTCATCTGTAAAATGGAGATTAAGATTGTGAGCCCCACGTGGGACAACCTGATTATCTTGTATCTACCCTGGGGCTTAGAACAGTGCTTGGCACATAGTAAGCACTTAACAAATACCAATATTATTATCTGTAAAATGAAGATTGAGACTGCAAGCCCCATATGGGATAGAGACTGTGTCCAACCCAATATGCTTGTATCCACCCCAGCGCTTAGCACAATGTCTGGCACATAGTAAACACTTAACAAATATACAAGTTAATCAGATTGGACACAGTGCCTGGCCCATATGAGACTCATGCTCTTATCCAAATTTTACAGATGAAATAACTGAGGCACAGAGAAGTTAAGCGTCTTGCCCAAGGTCATGCAGCAGACACAAGAAGGAGCTCAGATTAGAACCCACAATCTTCTGACTCCCAGGCCTATGCTCTATCCACCAGACCACGATACTAGTTTTTGCTATTCCATTCTACACCCAGTGAGCTCATAGGACTTCCTGGTCACCACTCTGTTGCTGATGTTACTCTCTGTTTACTCTCTGTATGGCTCACATATTTCAGGGACAGAAATTATTTCTGTGGAGCTAAGACTTAGGAAGCTGTTGCCATTTATTTTACTCTGCATTTAGTCTGTCTAACCCAGGGGGAAGTTGGGCTATTAAATGAAACTTTCTGTGGATTGGTCAAATGAGTGTTCTACCACAAGACAGATTGAAATCACTTACAACCCGACGTCATGCTTTCACCACCCAAGAACACACACCCACACGACGAATAGGAAAAATGCTGTAAATTGTTCACATCGATAGTCCATCGAGCCAATATTCAGTCTCCAGTGCACAACCAAGAATGCTGAATTGTTCTTCTGGCCATTCATCCCAGAGATATGAATAGGCTGCTTAATGTCCTTAGCATTGCTCCTAATCATCCCTTATGGATCTCTCACTAAGAATTTATCTAAACCTTTCTAGAGCCCTCTGCTACTTTCTGCCTGTAAAATTTCCCACAGTACCAGATTCCGCATGCTTCCAAACATTTCTTGTCTTTTGTTTTGAATTATCCCAAATTTCAGTAGATGCTTCCTCATCCTGACCTTATGGGCTACGAAAAAAAATTCTGCGTCCCCTCACAGTCAATCAGTGGTATTTCTTGAGAGCTTATTGTGTACAGAGCCCTGTACTAAGCACTTGGAAAAGTATAATACAGTAGGGGTGGCAAACATGATTCTTGACCTCAAAGGGCTTACAACTTACAGGCGGAGACAGACAAAATAAATTAGAGTTAGGGGAAATAGAGGAACATGAGGGATATGTTGATCATGATGATGGTATTTGTTAAGGGTTTACTATGTGCCAAGCACTGGGATACAAGCTAATCAAATTACTAAATCAATAAATCCTGTTGGTCCCACCTTCACATCATTGCTAAAATCCTCCCTTTCTTCTCCATCCAAACTGCTTCCATGTTAATACAATCACTGATCTCCCTTCCTCCTGTCTCTCCCTGCTCCAGTCTATTCTTCATTCCGCTGCCCGGCTCATGTTCCTGCAGAAAGGCTCTGGGCATGTCACTCCCCTTCTTAAAAACCTCCAGTGGTTGCCTATTGACCTCCGCACAAAACAAAAACTTCTCACTCTAGGCTTCAAGGCTCTCCATCACCTTGCCCCCTCCTTACCTCTCTTCCCTTCTCTCTTTCTACTGCCCAACCCGTAGGCTCTGCTCCTCTGCTGCCCACCTCCTCACCATCCCCTGTTCTCACCTATCCCAGCCCACGTTCTCCCGCTGTCCTGGAATGCCCTCCCTCCTCTCCTCCACCAAACTAACTCTCTTCCCCTCTTCAAAGTCCTACTGAGACCTCACCTCCTCCAAGAGGCCTTCCCAGACTGAGCTTCCCCTTTTCCCTCTGCTGCCTCTCTGACATCCCCTTCACTTCCCCTCAGCTAAGCCCCCTTTTCTCCCCCTTCCCCTCTGCTTCTCCCTCTCTCCCTTCCCCTCCCCTCAGCACTGTGCTCCTCGGCTCATTTGTATATGTTTTTATTACCCTATTTATCTTGTTAATGAGATGTACATCCCCTTGATTCCATTTATTGCTATTGTTTTTGTCTGTCTGTCTCCCCCTATTAGACTGTAAGCCCGTCAATGGGCAGGGATTGTCTCTATCTGTTGCCAAATTGTACATTCCAAGCACTTAGTACAGTGCTCTGCACATAGTAAGCGCTCAATAAATACTATTGAATGAATGAATGAATGAATGAATCATTCTGTCCTGCCTTGATTATTGTATCAGCTTCCTTGCTGACCTCCAGCCTCCTGTCTCTCCCCACTCCAGTTCATACTTCACTCTACTTCCAGGGTCATTTTTCTACAAAAACATTCAGCACGTCACCCCATTCCTCAAAAATCTCCAGTGGTTGCCCATCCACCTCCGCATCAAACAAAAACTCTTCACCATTGGCTTTAAAACACTCCATCACTTTGCTCCCTCCTACCTCACCTTGCTTCTCTCCTTCTACAACTCAGCCCGCACACTGTGCTCCTCTAGTGCCTAACTTCTCACTGTGCCTCAGTCTCATCTGTCTCACCACCAACCCCTTGCCCATATCCTGCCTCCGGCCTGGAACATCCTCCCTCCTCAAATCCGACAGAAAATTACTCTCCCCCAATTTCAAAACCTTACTGAAGGTACATCTCCTCCAAGAGGCTCTTATTTATTTGTACTGATGTATGTCTCCCTGCCTCTAGACTGATAGCTTGTTATGGGCAGGGAATGTGCCTGTTCATTATTATATTTTATTCTCCCAAGCACTTAGTACAGTAAGCACTCAATAAATACAACTGAGAGAATGAATGAATGAATGAATAAACATTGGACACATCCCTGTCCCACAAGTGGCTCAGAGTCCTAATTCCCATTTTACAGATGAGTTAACTCAGGCCCAGAGAAGTGAAGTGACTTGTCCAAGGTGACACAATAAACAAGTGGAGTAGAGAATTAGAACCCAGGTCCCTCTGACTCCCAGGCCCATGCTCTATCCACTAGGCCATGTGCTGTGGATTGTGCATAAGTCTTGTTTGTCATCTTCATGATTTTGTAAACTTCAACTTCGTCCCCTCTCAGTGTCATCTTTCCAAACTGAAAGCCCTCTGAAGAAGCTTCCCTTTCCTATTGATCCTTATGGACTATGGCATCTTCTCTCTAGACAATTGTTCTACAAAATATACATAGTTCTAGGATAGCGATTTCAAGGCAACTAGGACATATGCCGGCTTGATGAAGGTGCAGGATTCTGACACCTAATTACTTCCTCTTCCATATAGAGAACACAGTGAACTGTCCAGAAAACAGAAACCTTATGATATGATGTGAATTTCAAACACCAGAAATCTGGGCCCTTAAAGCCTAACCCACTCATTTACTCTGCAATATGTCTTTTCTCCAAGCAACAGAGTATTCTGTTGTATCAACAAGACTGATGTTTCAGAAGAAAATGTAATTTGCATATTGATTCTTCCCGTAAAATTTCATTCCCCACCCTAATTACTACACATGAAAACCTCACACCCTGCCGTGTCTTGTGGCTTAATTATACACTGTGTTCTTTTCAGGAACAAACCAATTCCTGTTAGCTTGTACCAAGCCTGTGAAAAAATCTGAATTAAATGACTCCACCTCAGAAAAGAACACCGTTGATTCCTGGATAGATGTTCCCCTCCCAGGTTTAGGAGAAAATTAAGTTTCTCAACTAGAGAGTCTTAAATTCTCGTCGACCAGTGGAGTTATAGTAGATGAAAATCTGCATCAAAGTTTATCATTTTCATAGCCAGTTACCCAGTGCAAGTACTAAACATCCAGATAAGAAATATATAGTGCCTTCCTTTAGTTGTAATAGTAGTAGTAATAATAATGATAATGTTGGTATTTGTTAAGCGCTTACTGTGTGCCAAGCACTCTTCTAAGTGCTGGGGTAGATACAAGGTAATCAGGTTGTCCCACGTAGGACTCACAGTCTTCACCCCCATTTTACAGATGAGGTAACTGAGGCACAGAGAAGTTAGGTTACTTGCCCATAGTCATACAACTGACAGGAAGCAGAGCCAGGATTCGAACCCGTGACCAGGAGTAGTAGTACAGAGCATTGTTGAGTGGGAATTACACATGGTTCCTGCCTTGGAAGACTAACAATGTAAGGGAAATAATATTTGTGGTATTTGTTAAACACTTGCTATGTGCTAAGTAGTGAATATTGCCCCAGCATACAATCAAATAAGAGCCAATCCCAATGCCACATGGAGCTCACGTTATAAAGGGCAGGGGGAGCAGATAGTTAATCCCCATTTTACAGATGAGGAAAGTGAAGCACAGAGAAGTTAAGTGAATTGTACAAGGTCACACAGCAGGCAAATGGCATTGCTGAGATTAGACTCCGGGGCCTCCTAAACCCAAGCTCATGCTCTGTCTATGTCTCAAGCACTTAACAAATACCATAATTACTATTATTGTCTCCATCTATTCATTCATTCATACATTCATTTGAACGCCTATTATGGCAGACCTCACCAAAGGGATCATCTATTAATTCTATTGTACTTTCCCAAGTGTTAATGACAGTGCTCTGCAAAGAGTAAGCACACAATCTATTCAATAGTATTTATTGAGTGCTTACTCTGTGCAGAGCATTGTACTAAGCGCTGGGAATGTACAATTTGGCAACAGATAGAGACCATCCCTGCCCAATAACAATAAAGTTGGAAATGATGAATTGATCGATTGACATCTCACTGCCAGGGAGGATAGGGTGGGGAGCGTGCCGAGGAATAACCAGCAATAATAATAACCATAATTGTGGCATTTATTAAGTGCTTACTATGTGAGAAGCACTGTTCTAAACACTGGGGAAGATACAAGGTAATCATGTTAGACAGTCCCTGCCCCACACTAATCTAAGTAGGAGGGGGAAGAGGTAATGAAACTCTGTTTTACAGACAAGGGAACCGAGGCCCAGAGAAGGAAAGTGACTTGCCCAAGGTCACACAGCAGACAAGTGGCAGAGTTGAGATTAGAACTCCAGTCTTTCTGATTCCACTAGGCTACGCTGCTCCTCTAGGGGATGCCTGCTGGAACTCTACCATCCGTGGTTAAATTTTCTGACCCAGGAACCGCCAACAACGTCTTGTGCTGTGGATTCACAGGAATCCTGAAAAATCACTGGTTTGCATCGGTGGCAAAGACGGCCTGTGGGCCTGTGCTGTGTAATGTCACCATGGTGATTCTAATTGGGTTTTGAACATAAATATTTTTCAGGCCTTTCACAGGGCACTGCACCTCTGCCCACCTACTCCTAGCCCAGCACTCTGGCCCACACAACAGGCTCTCAAAAAACACTCTTGACTGATTGGATGCCCCTGATGGGGATGAGAGAATACCATGAGCCCTCGACCACCATCATTTCTTCCATGTAGGTTTTCGGCTTCAAAGATTTGGTCATCGGGCTGAGACTCCTCGGCATTGCTGACAGGAGATTCCAAAATCATCGTCCAGACCAGGCACTTGAGAGGGTACCGTAAAAGTAAATGACTTGGTCCCTGTCCTCAAGAACCTTACAATCTAATGGGGGAGACAGGAAGACATCTGCTTAGCAAAGGCTCGCTCGTCTAGCTGTAAAATACAATAGACTGTAAGCTTAGTGTGGGCAGGGAACGTGACTACCAACTCTGTTGCATTGTACTCTTCCAAGGGCTTTGTATGGTGCTCTGAATGCAGTCAACACTCAATCAATAAATGCCACTGATTGATTAAATAGCTGTTCTGCTTCCCCCTTAAAATGTGAGCTCTATGTGGGATGGAGTTTGAGTTTAATCTTATTGTATCTATCCCAGCACAGTGCTTGGCACGTAGAAGGCATTTAACAAATGTCACAGTTATCATTTCTCCCTATTAATTAAGCATATGTCATTTTTTTCCACACCCATTCATTTTGCCTATCCCAGGTTATAAACTTCTAAATGCATTTTCTTTACCTATGCTCACTGGCCTCTCTGTTGAAGCTTTTCTAAAAAGAGGTGTCTTTATCAGTAAGTCAATCAATTGATCAATCAATGCTGTTTATTGAGTGCTTACTGAGCAGTTACTGTGGGAAGCAGCATGGCCTTGTGATTAAAACACTATTCTGAAAACCAGAGGACCTGGGTTCTAATCCACAGAAACCGCCTCTCAGAGGTCACCAAAGGTATCTCCCTCCCTCCAAGCTTGCACCTCCTCCTGCCTTCAGGACATCTTCACCTAGATGTCCTCCTACCACCTCAAACTCAACAGGTCCAAGGCTGAGCTCTTTATCTTCCCTCCCAAACCCTGACTTTCCTGTCACAGTGGAAGACATTACCATCTTTCCCATCTCACAAGCCCACAACCTTGGTGGCATCCTTGACTCCAATCTCTCACTGATACCTCATAGCCAATCCGTCACCAAACCCTGCTGGTCTCACCTTCACAACATCGCCAAGATCTGCCCTTTCCTCTCATTCTAAACCACTACCACATTAGTATAATCACTCATTATATCCCGACTGGATTATTGCATCAGCCTCCTTTCTGAACTCCCAACCTCCAGCCTCTCCCCAGTTCAGTCCATACTTCCCTCTGCTGTCTGGATTATCTTTCTACAAAAATATTCTGGGCATGTCACCCCCTTCTCAAAAGTCTCCAACTGTGATTAACCTTTATATCAAGCAAAAACTCCTCATTATTGGCTTCAAAGCTCTCCATCACCTTGCCCCCTCTTATGTCACCTCCCTTCTCTCCTTCTACATCCCAGCCCGCACACTCCGCTCCTCTGGTGCTAACCTTCTCACTGTGTCATTTTTGCCCGTCCCACATCGACCTCTGGTTTACGGCCTACTTCTGGTCTGGAATGCCCTCCCTCCTCAAATCTACCAAACAATCAAAGTCCCCTCTTCAAAGTCCTACTGAAGGCTCATCTCCTCCAAGAGGCCTTCCCATCCTAAGCCCCCCTATTTCCTCAGCTCCCCCTCCCCGTCACCTCGGCTCACTCTCTTTGCTCTACCCCTCTCTCCCCGACCCACGGCAATTATGTACATATGCATATATTTATAATTCTATTTATTTATATTGATGCCTGTTTACTTGTTTTGATGTCTATCTCTCCCCTTCTAGACTGTAAGCCCGGTGTGGGCAGGGATTGTCTCTCTTTATTGCTGAATAGTACTTTCCAAGAGATTAGTACAGTGCTCTGCACACAGTATGTGTTCAATAAATACGAATGAATGAATGAATGAATGAATGAATGAATGAATCTTCTTCTTGCCAAATCCAATGGCCACTTCTCCATCCTAATCTTCCTAGACCTCTCAGCTGCCTTCTACACTGTGTACCACTCCCTTTTCCTGGAAACATTAACCAAGCTAGGTGTAACTGACTCTGTCTTCTCGTGGTTCTCCTCTTATCTCTCTGGCCATTCATTCTCAGTCTCCTTTGCGGGCTCCTCCTCTCCCTCCCACCCACTAACTGTGGGAGTCGCTCAAGGTTTAGTTCTGGCTTCCCTTGTATTCTCCATGTACATCCACTCCCTTGGAGAACTCATTCACTTCGATGGCTTCAACTACCACCTCTGTGCAGATGATACTTAAATCTACATCTTCTCCCCTGACCTCTCTCTCTCTCTTTCCAGGTTCACATCTCCTCCTGCCTTCAAGACATCTCTACTTGGATGTCCTCCCGGCACCTCATACTTTACATATCCAAAATAGAGTTCCTTATCTTCCCACCCAAATTCTAATAATAATAATAATGTTGGTATTTGTTAGGCGCTTACTATGTGCCGAGCACTGTTCTAAGCGCTGAGGTAGATACAGGGTAATCAGGTTGTCCCACGTGAGGCTCTCAGTTAATCCCCATTTTACAAATGAGGTAACTGAGGCACAGAGAAGTGAAGTGACTTGCCCACAGTCACACAGCTGACAAGTGGCAGAGCCGGGATTCAAACTCATGACCTCTGACTCCCAAGCCTGTGCTTTTTCCAATGAGCCACGCTGCGTCTCACAAATCCATAATCTTGTCGTTATCCTTGACTCCTCTCTGTCATTCAACTCACATATTCAATAAATCCTGTCAGTTGCACCTTCACAACATCACTAAAGTCCGCCCTTTCTTCTCCATTCAAACTGCTACCCCGTTAATACAATCATTCATCCTATCCCGCATGGCTTACTGCATCAACCTCCTTGCTGACCTTCCAGTCTCCTGTCTCTCCCTACTCCAGGTCATGCTTCACTCTGCTGCCAGGATCATTTTTCTACAGAAATGTTCAGGATATGTCACCCCACTCCTCAAAAAACTCCAGTAGCTGCCCATCTACCTCCTCATCAAACAAAAACTCTTCACCATTGGAATTAAAGTATTCCAAACCTTGCCCCCTCTAACCTCATCTCACTTCTGTCCTTCTACAACCCAATCCACATATTTCACTCCTCTAGTGCTAAGCTTCTCACCATGCCTCGATCTCTCCAGTCTCGTCGCCGATCCCTTGCCCACACCTTGCCCCTGTCTCTGGCTTGAAATGCCCTCCCTCTTCAAACCCAACAGACAATTACTCTCCCCCTCTTAAAAGCCTTATTGAAGCCATATCTCCTCCAAGAGGCCCAGGCTAAGCCCCACCTTTCCTCAACTCCCACTCCTTTCTGCTTCACTCTGACTTGCTCCCTTTGCTCTTCCTCTCACCCAACCCTACAACACTTATTTACATATCTATAATTTATTTATTTGTATTGATGTCGGTCTTCCCCTACTAGAATATAAGCTCATTTGGGGCAGGGAATATAACCGTTTATTGTTGTATTATATTCTCCAGGCACTTTGTACAGTGTTCTGCACACAGTAAGCGCCAATAAATATGACTGAATGAATGAATGAACAAATCCCAGCCCCGCACCTGCCTGCTATGTGACCTTGGCAAGTCACTTAACTTCTCAGTGCCTCAAGTTGCCTCACCTGCATATGGAGCCCATGTGGGAGGGATTGTATCCCGCCTGATTAACCTGTATCTATGCCTAAACTTAAGCACTTAACAGATACTGTTGATTTCATAGTAAGTGCAGAGCACTAAGCACACTGAAAAGTACTGTACAACTATTACTATTTAACATTGTTGGTATAGTTTTGGTCCCACTAACAGATTGCCATTGATTGGATATTCCACTTAACCTTCCTGAGATATAGAAGAAAGAGAACACTCTCATCCCCTATTATTCAGATAGAAATATTGAGGCAGAAAAGAGGGAAAGATGTTTTCTCCAGACCATCTAACCAATCACCAGGAAAACTATTCCTAAATCCATGAAGCACAATGCTTCCCACTTTGGGAAATAAACTGCCTTGAAGGTCACCGTCAACAGAATCTCATTTGGATTGTTGTAAATCCCTGAACCAAGTCCAATTTCTGCTAAATACAAAGTTTCTTTATCCAAGGGTGAGGAATCCCACTGTTTCCCATTTTCAATCTGACATAATTTGGAAAATCATTTACTTAGTCAAAGCTATAGGCCACAGCCCGAGTCTTTCCACGTGGTGAAGTGAAATTTTTAATAGGAAAATGGATAACCTTTCAGGTTCAAACAAAAAAAGCCACCTTTCATTTTTCTTTTTTGCACTGGAGCCTGATGCCAGATAGATGGTGTTGATTTTCACCATGTGATTAATAAGAGCAGTCAGTTTGCATAAGGCACATTGTATTGCCCAACCTAACAATCGTCAAACAGGAAAAGCTTAGCCAACTCACCCAACGTCTTCTCCCCGGATTTCAGAATTGAGGCCTGCAGGGGCCCAGTGTCTGGTCATCTTTTTCAAATTAATCCTGTACAGATCATAATGATGATCATCAATTTTATGAGTCACTCAGTGGACTAGATGCCATACAAAATAGTAAAAAGACTTGGTCCTGCCTTTTTATGTTCTCAAGGAGGGGAGACAGAAATAGATCATTCTTCTTTGATGCTTCCCTTTTGTTTGTTCCCTCCCTATTCTGGGAGCAGAGTTGTTGGGCTGATTGACTTTAGGGAAGGGAGGAATGCACAACCTCTCTGGGCCTCAATTTCCTCATCTATAAACTAGAAGTACGCTAGAACCACCTGCTCATAACCTTGTATTACCCCAGCACTTAGCACATAGTATGTGTTTAATAAATGCTAGTATCATTATTACTATTATTATTATTGCTTTTCCATTTAATCAGGGAAGACTTCCTAAAGGAGGCAGGGTCTAAAGTGGAAGTCACAAAAAAGAAGGGAGAGGGAGAAAGATGAAAGGTGAATGAAAAAGAAGAAGGGAGACAGGGAAATAAGAGGGAAAGGTAAGGAATATTAGGAGGGAAAAAGAGATTAAATGCTTGCTCATCATTTCCAAAGAATAAATGAGATTCCCAGGAAAACGTCTTAAAAAGAAAACATGAATGCATACCTACACACACACACACACACACACACTCACTCACAACACACACACACACACACTCTTTCCTGTCTTCTAAAATGCACTATGTTTCAAAAGATGGGGGACAAGAATAAACTATAGATTGACAACAGAGGGTGATGAAGGTGGACATTACTTCACACGTGGCTCAGGGGAAAGAGCCCGGGCTTGGGAGTCAGAGGTCATGGGTTCCAATCCCGACTCTGCCCCTGGTCAGCTGTGTGAGTGTGCGCAAGTCACTTCACTTCTCTGGGCCTCAGTTACTTCATCTGGAAAATGTGGATAAAGACTGAGAGCCTCACTTGGACAACCTGATTACGCTGTATCTACCCCAGTGCTTAGAACAGTGCTCAGCAGATAGTAAGAGCTGAACAAATACCAACATTATTATTATTACTTTAAATGTAAGTTCACCTCCTGCCCTTATGCAGCCTTGATAGACAAAGAGAACTCTGTTGCTTCCACCTACCTGGACTTTATTTTAGTATCTGTCTCCCCTGCTAAACTGTAAATTCCTTGAGGTCAGATATCATGGCTACTAACTGTATTCTCTGCATGGCATCAGTGCTCAAAAAATATGTTTAATGGGTGAATTGAGAAGAACAGTAATAATAATAATGTGTTAAGTGATTAATATATGCCAAACACAGGGATAAGCAGTGGAGTAAATCCCACATAACTAAGAATGAGAAACACTGAGGATCCTGAAATTTGAGTGTCCTACTCTCCCCCAACTCCACTCCATTCCTGTTCAGGAGAATTTTGTGCCTGCCTGCAGGCAACAACTCAGAGTTTACTTGCAAACATAGATTCCCTTGAAAAGGGTAACAAGATCATCACAGAAAAGAGGATCGGAGAATATTCAGTTTCTTTTAGGTCTTGACAAATTGCTTTAATGCTTTCATTCAATATTTTATTGCCTAAATCTGGAATTTGTCCAGACTATTTAAAAAATAAAACTAAATCATGCAGCATGACATTTGGCAAGTCACTTAACTTCTCCGTGCCTCAGTTGTCTCATCTAAAAAATGGGGATTCCATACTTGTTCTCCTTCCTATTTAAACTGTGAATCACATGTGGAAAAAGGTCTGTGGCCAACTTGGTAACCTTGTATCTACCCCAGCACTTATTACAGCTTCCTCCCTTAGATTTTTTTATGGTATTTGTTAAGTGCTTACTATGTGCCAGCCACTGTACTAAGCAAATGGGGCTCGGTCTTAATTCCCTTTTTTTCTCAGTTACTTCTTCTGTAAAATGAGGATTAAGACTGTGAACCCCATATGGGACATGGACTGTGTCCAATCTGATTACCTTGTATCTACCCAGCACTTAAAATAGTGCTTGGCACATAGTAATCACTTAACAAATACCATAAAATTTTTAAAAAAGCATTTAAGGGAGGAAGCTGATTTTTCCAAGAAGTTTCTGTCAGATATATGCCAGGTGTTTTGGCTCTTGAAATGTAGGGCAGAGGGTAGTGGACAGAGTGATCCCAGCAAAAATAGAATTAGAGACAGCCACAAAGGCATTCCCACTTTTGATTTTACTGCACTGCATGAGAGGTAGTGTGGTGTAGTGGAAAGAAACCAGGTCTTGTCTAGTTCCAGCTCTGCCACTGGCCAGCTGCATTACCTTGGGCCAGCTGAAAACTTCTATATGCCTCAGTTTCTACATCTCTAATGATAATAATAATAATAATTGTGGTATTAGTTAAGCACTCCCTCTGTGTCAGGAACTGTACTAAACACTGGGGTAGATACAAGGTAATTGGGTTGGACACAAACCCCGTCCCACATAGGGCTCACAGTCTTAATCCCCATTTTTCAGATGAGGGAACTGAGGCACATGAGAAGTGAAGTGACTTGGCTAAGGTCACACAGCAGATGAGTGGCAGAGCTGGGATTGGAACCTAGGTCCTTCTGACTCCCAGGCTCATGCTCTATCCACTAAGCCACACTAAATGGGGATAGTAATAGCTCCCTTTCCCAATCTCAAAGGGCCTTTGTGATGATGAAAGATAAGTACGGTGAGATCACTTGGGAATCAAACATCAAGGCATCACATCTTAGTAGAGACTCAGAAAGTGTGTTCCATACTTCTCATAATGGGGAACTTAATAAGCATTTGGTAGGTGCTCAGTAAATATCACAATTGATCATATAAGTAGGGGCAGGAAAGAAAACTCTAGAGATAGGAAAAGTTTAAATGATAATAATTGTAGTACATCAAGCATTCACTATGTGCCAAACACTGTACTAATATCTGGGGTAGATACAAGATAATCATACCTTGTCCCACATAATAATAATAAAAATGATGTTCATTCATTCATTCAATAGTATTTATTGAGCGCATACTATGTGCAGAGCACTGTACTAAGCACTTGAAATGAACAAGTCGGCAACAGATAGAGACAGTCCCTGCCGTTTGACGGGCTTACAGTCTAATCGGGGGAGACAGACAGAAGAGAACGATGGCAATAAATAGAGTCGAGGGGAAGAACATCTCGTAAAAACAATGGCAACTAAATAGAATCAAGGTGATGTACATTTCATTAACAAAATAAATAGGGTAATGAAAATATATACAGTTGAGGAGACGAGTACAGTGCTGAGGGGATGGGAAGGTAGAGGGGGAGGAGCAGAGGGAAATGGGGGGAAAAGAGGGTTAAGCTGCGGAGAGGTGAAGGGGGGCGGTAGAGGGAGTAGAGGGAGAAGGGGAGCTCAGTCTGGTTTTTTAAGTGCTCACTATGCATCAAGCACTGTTCTAAGCTCTGGGGTAGATACAAGCTAATCAAGATGGACACAGACAATGTCCAACATGAGATTCACAGTCTTAATCTCCATTTTACAGATGAGGTAAGTGAGGCCCAGAGAGGTGAAGTGACTTGCACAAGGTCACATAAAAGACGTGTTGGAGCTGGGATTAGAACACAGGTCCTTTGACTTCTAGACTCATGTTCTATGCGCTAGGCCATGCGGCTTCTCTACTAGGCCATGCTGCTTCTCTTCTAGGCCACACTGCTTCTCATGGGGCTCACATCTAAGAGGGAGGGAGAATAGGCACTGAATCCCCATTTTACAGATGAGGAAACTGAGTGGGAGGGAGAAGATGTGACTTCCCAAAGGACATCTAGCAGACAAGCTTCTGAGCTGGGATCAAAACCCAGGTGCTACAGCTCCCAAGCCTGTGCTCTTTCTGCTAGACCACACTGCATCCCTGAAGATCAGCTCTGCCCTTACCCCTATGAAAGAACTAGTCTCCAGAGCCTCATTACTGAGTGATTTTTAGGTTTCTTTCAATAATAATAATAAGAGGAAGAAGGAGAAGAAGGTGAAGGAGAAGAAGAAGGAAAAGAAGTAGGAGGAGGAGAAGGAGGAGGAGGAGAAAAATGATATTTGTTAGCACTTACTTTGTGACATGTACTGTTCTAAATGCTGGGGTAGATACAAGGTAACCAGGTTGGACACAGTCCCTATTCCCCATGGGACTCTTAATCCCTTTTACAGGTAAGGTAACTGAGGCACACAGAAGTTAAGTGATTTGCTCAAGGTCACACAGCAGACACATGGCAAAGCCAGGAATTGTACTCAAGTCCTTCTGACTCCCAGGCCCCTGCTCTATCCATTAAGCCATGCTGGTTCTTTATCATTTCAACCCTTACATCCTTTTCTCAATTTCCAGCCAGGCAGGGACAAAGAAGTCTACATTTGTGGTTTTGTAAAACAGTTGCATTTTTATGTACAGGAGGTGGGTGTTTTTATAATAAAAGAAGAGAGCAAGGGAACCTCACGCAGTTCGTAGTCAGAGGTGGGATGTCACCCCACCTCTCCTCTTCTTCCCTTTGCAACTCACACTGTCTTTCCAAGCCAAGTGCCCAGGCTTCTAGCCTGTCTCTTGTGGAGGTGTTCGCTCAAAGGGCCTGCAGGGCTGGGCTGAAGGACGAGCCTGTGGTCGGCGAGCTCTGTTTCCAATCTTCATTCCCATGAACTCGCTGTCTGAGGTCGGTGCAGGATTATGCTAGAACAATATTCGGGAACATTTCATATTAAATAGTGTCATTCTGCATTCCATAACTGCACACCTACCGCCCCATCCAGCAGAATGACTCTGCATGCGGAGGGAACATTCGTCTGGGGAAGGGACACTGGGTATTGATTATTCTGGCAAGGAGAACTGGCAGCCTATCAATCAGTGTGTGGAGTTGATTTTTTTTTCCTTTAACCTTGGTCCAAATACTCTTCCTTTTCTGCCCGCCTGAGGCCTGGGGCTGTGCGGGGCATGATTCTAAGAGACCCAAGCAGCAAAGTAGCACCGGAGATGGGGGGCTCCCCCTCCCCCAGAACCACAGGCTCCATTTAGAAATGCCAAGCGTGAAGAAGCTGATCAGGGCCTGCACCAGCGTGTGTTGTGGCTAAAATGGCCCCTCCCCAATGTGGCTGTTGGAACCTGGGAAACTGAGGGCCGTGGGATTTTCTGGCCCAGAGGCATCTTTGATGAGAGACCCACAGACTATGCGGTCCGGCTGAGGTTTGGGGGTGGCAGCTGCAGTGAGGTCTGTGGTCCCATTGATCAACACCACACCGCCTCTAACATACCCTGCGCAGCAGAGGCCTGGGGCAAACAAGGCAGCGGGCGCTTTCAAAGAGGAAATGCTTCAACAGAGTCACTACCTTTCCTTGAGACTAGTGACCGATTCTGAGCTCCATCTCTAGAAAGCTGTGGAGAAAGGGGGTTGGGGAAAGGCAGTGTGGCCTGATGGAAAGGCTTCCTGGCTGGCAGTCAGGAGGCTCAGGGTTAAAGACCCAGTTTGGCCTAGGGCCTGCTGTGTGAACTTGGGCAAGTTTTCTTAACTTCCTTCCTCAGTTCCCTCTTTTGGAAAATGAGTACAGTTCCTCCAGGTCCAAGACCCTTTATTCATCTTATCCTCTTCTCCATAGCACTTATATATCCCAGCTCTGCCACTTGTCTGCTGTGTGACCTTGGGCAAGTCACTTTATTTCTCTGTGCCTTAGTTACCTCATCAGTAAAATGGGGATTAAGACTGGGAGCCCCATGTGGGACAGGGACTGTGTCCAACCTGATTACCTTGTATCTGCGCCAGTGCTTAAAACAGTGTTTGACACATAGTAATCGCTTAACAAATACTACCATTATCATTATTACATATTTATAATTTATTTATTTATATTAATGTTTGGTTTCCTCCTCTAGATCGCACACTTTCTGTGGGCAGGGAACGTGTCTACCAAATCCATCCTATTGTACTCTCTCAAGCTTTCAGTACAGCGCTCTGCACACAGTACATGCTCAACAAATACCACTGATTAATTAGTTATAAGATTGGGAAAGGAAGCCCAATCCCTCTGAGACTGGAACCAGGTATCATCTGGTTATCTTGTAGCTACCCAGCATTCAGCACAGTTCTTGCCACATAGTAAATGTTTAACAAATACCATCTTAATTAAAGGATAAAGGAATAGGAAATGTGTCTCTTCTACTGGTATTTTGAACTCTCCCCAGTGCTTAGTACTGTGCTCTGCACACAGTAAGAGCTCAATAAATATGATTGATTGATTCTTGAAAAAGACAAGCGTTTGGGGGATACAGTAATAACTGCGGTACTTGTTAGCTGCTTACTATGTGTCCAGCAGTGAATATATATATACTATATTGTATATAATGTAATGTACAATGTATAATGTACCATGGGGTACATACAAGATAAACAGGTCCCACATGAGGCTCACAGTCTAAGTAGGAGGTAAAAGGTACTGATTTGGATGTGTCCAAAAGATTTTTGAACCAAGGGGAACTCAACTCGTCTCTATCCTTATTCAGATTGGAATAAGGAGGAAGCTGCTAATATAGGAGTTTGAGGATAGACGTCATATTTCATGGAAAATTTCCGAATGAGGAAAATTTCCAGAAAGAGATGATAGACTGTAAGTTCGTTGTGGACAGAGAACCTGTCTACCAAGTCTACTGTAATGTATTCTTCTGAACATTTGAACAGTGCTCTGCAAACAGTACATTTTCAACAAATGCAGTTTGGCTCAGTGGAAAGAGTACGGGCTTGGGAGTCAGAGGTCATGGGTTCAAATCCTGGCTCTGCCACTTGTCAGCTGTGTGACTGTGGGCAAGTCACAACTTCTCTGTGCCTCAGTTACCTCATCTGTAAAATAGGGATTAAGACTGTGAGCCCCACATGGGACAACCTGATTACCTTGTATCTACCTTGTACCTTGTATCTAGAGAAGCAGCATGGCTCAGTGGAAAGAGCATAGGCTTTGGAGTCAGAGGTCATGAGTTCGAATCCCAGCTCTGCCACTTGTCAGCTGTGTGACTGTGGGCAAGTCACTTAACTTCTCTGAGCCTCAGTTCCCTCAACTGTAAAATGGGGATTAAGACTGTGAGCCCCACGTGGGACAACCTGATTCCCCTGTGTCTACCCCAGCACTTAGAACAGTGCTCTGCACATAGTAAGCGTTTAACAAATACCAACATTATTATTATTATTATTATTGATTGACTGATAGGTGAAGCCATTGGAGAGAATGAGTTCTCCAAGGCAGTTGGTATAGATGGAGAATAGAAGGAGACCCAGAATTGAGCCTTAAAGGACTCCCACAGTTAGGGGATGGGAAGCAGAGGAGGAGCCCATGAAAGAGACTAAGTGGCCAAAGAGATAGGAGGAGAACCAGGAGAGGACACTGGTCCACAGTGTCAAAGGCAACTGAGAGATTGAGTAGGAATAGGATGGTGTAGAGGTCCTTGGATTTTGGAAAAAGGAGATCATTGGTGACATTTGAGAGGGGTTTTCTGTTAAGAGAAATGGGAGGAAGACAGATTGAAGGGGGTCTAGGAGAGAATTGGAGAAGAGAAAGTGGAGGCGGTGAGTCTAGACAACTTGGGAGAGTTCAATGGCTCAACACTGCCAAGTTTTGGGAAGTCAGCCATTTTCCACCCCCATCTCCTCACTATCCTGCGTCCACCAATTTCCATTCCCAAGGCTACATCCTAACACACTTCACTTCGCTAATACCAACCTGCTCCCTGAGCCTCGTTCTTGACTTTCACCTATGACCCCCTGCTCACATCCTCCTTCTGGCTTGAAACTTCCTCACTCTTCATATCTGACAGATGGCCACTAACCCCACCTCTAAAGTTTTATTAAATTTGTACCTTTTATTCCCTCCACCCTCAGCCCCACAGCACTTATATACATATCCACAGTTTATTTCAATGCCTGTCTCCCCCTGTAGACTATAAGCTCCTTCTGCGCAGTGTAATGGATAGCAACTCTATTATATTGTACTTCCCAAAAGCTTACTACAGTTCTCTGCACACATTAAGTGCTCAATAAATATGATTAATTGATTGAGAAGTAGAGTGACCTAGTGGAAAAAGCCCAGACCTGGGAGTTGGACAACCTGGGTTCTAATCCTGGCTCTGCTCTGTGACCTTGGGCAAGTCATTTACATCCTGTGTGCCTCAGTTTCCTCAACAGTAAATGGGGATTGAATACCTATTCTCCCTCCTACTTAGACTGTGAACTCTGGGGGGGACAGGGACTGTGTCCAACCTTTTTAACTTGTACCTACCCCAGCACTTAGAACAGTCTTTGACACCTAACGAATACCAAAAAAAGAAAAAAGAAAATGAATGATTGAAAAATTCTCCACCACTTTCCATTCCAAACATCACTATATTCTGTAGCAGGATATAATGACTTAATCCCAAAGTCTGACCAAACCTGTGAACCCAGGGCATTTTGTTGGATAAACCGATCCTCCTCTCCCATTGCTGTTCCTTAGCTGTTGCGTTATCTTCCCAGGTCCCTGTTGACACAGGAACCATTTCAGTTGAGAAGTCCCTTTTATATTTTTAACCAGAGCCACCCCCAGTCCTGCCCTTGCTCAGCCCCCAACATCCCACCCACCCTCGCTCCGCCATTTGAAGCAGCATGGTCTAATGAAAAGAGTACATCTGTCTTGTACCTGCTGGGTGACCTTGGGAAACTCACTTCTCTTTTCTATGCCTCTGTTATCTCATATGTAAAATGAAGATTCAGTCCTACTCCACCCAATTTAGACTGTGAGCCTCAGGAGGGACAGAGACTGTGTCTAACCTGATTAATTTGTATCTTCCCTAGTGTTAAGAACAAAGCTGAACAAATAGTAAGCTCTTAACAAGTACCATCATTATTATTATCATTATTTTTATTGTCTGCTGTGTGACCTTGGGCAAATCACTTCACTTCTAGAAGCAGTGTGGCTTAGTCTAGAAGCAGTATGGCTTAGTGGAAAGAGCAGGGGCTTGGAAATCAGAGGTGGTAGGTACTAATCCCGGCTCCACCACTTATCAGCTGTGTGACTTTGGGTAAGTCACTTCGCTTCTCTGTGCCTCAGTTCCCTCATCTGGAAAATAGGGATGCAGTCTGTGAGTCCCACATGGGACAACCTGATGACCTTGGATTTACTCCAGTGCTTAGAACAGTGCTTGGCACATAGTGAGTGCTTAACAAATACCATTATTATTATAATTCCCTTTTCCTCAGACATGGACTGTGTCCAATCATTACTTTTTTATCTACCCCAGTGCTTGGCACATAGTAAGCGCTTAACAAGTACCACAGAAAAAAAAAATCCCTTAAGCACTACTGTTCGACAAGGCCTTAGCTCTGCAAACTGAGGATAGGTTAAGCTTGTCTCCTGAGCCCACAGAACTCTCATCTGGACCTCAGCAGAGGACAAACCTGATTGGTCCTCTCTGAGGGCACCCACTTCTGCCACTCTATGAGCTTTCATTTCCCCATTTGGGTAGAATGTGGTTGAAGAATTGGGAATGCTCTTCATACAACACACAAGCTGACACAAGTAAATTCAGTGTTATGGGTTGCATGGGGCATCTGGGAAGGCATGCATCTGTTACCAGCCCTTGCTTCAGCTTTACTGTGCTGTGTCCCTGTCAGTGCAGAATTTCTCCTAACACAGGATTCTTCCAGAATATAAGCCCAGCATTAGAGGAGAACAGTGTGTACTCGAGGCCAGAACTTTGCCATCCCTGGGATCGTGAATCCACCAGAAGACTTCACGCCTACCCAGTTCTGGTCCGAGGTGCAATCCGACTGAGCTGGGAATCACAAGGAGTGATCTGATTTTGGCCTCCCTTTCTCATCAATCAAATCAACAAACAATGACAATTATTAAGATCTTACTGCATGCAAAACACTGTACTAAATGCTTGGGAGAGGAATACTAATTATGACACTTATGCACTTTCTATGTGCCAGGCACTGAAAGGGTAAATAATCTGGTTAGACACAGTCCTTTTGTCTCATGGGGCTCATTGTCTACATATAGTGCAACGAAGCAACGTGATCTCATGAAAAAAGCACAGGCCTGGGAATCAGAGGACTTCCATTCTAATGCCTCTCCTTCATCCTAATTCTCCTCGACTGCTAAGCTGCCTTTGACAATGTCAACCACCACCTTCTCCTGGAAACACTATCCAACCTCGGCTTCACTGACACTGTCCTCTCCTGGTTCTCCTTTGATCCCTCTGGCCGCTCACTCTCAGCATCTTTTGCAGGTTCCTGCTCTGCCTCCCATCCCCTAAATGTGGATGTCCCTCAAAGTTCAGTTCTGCATCCCCTCCTATTCACCTCCTATTATTCAATAGTATTTATTGAGCGCTTACTATGTGCAGACCACTGTACTAAGTGCTTGGAATGAACAAGTCGGCAACAGATAGAGACAGTCCCTGCTGTTTGACGGGCTTACAGTCTAATCGGGGGAGACGGAAAGACAAGAACGATGGCAATAAACAGAGTCAAGGGGAAGAACATCTCGTAAAAACAATGGCAACTGAATAGAATCAAGGCGATGTGCATTTCATTAACAAAATAAATAGGGTAATAAATATATGCAGTTGAGCAGACGAGTACAGTGCTGAGGGGATGGGAAGGGAGAGGTGGAGGAGCAGAGGGAGATGGGGGGAAAAGAGGGTTAAGCTGCGGAGAGGTGAAGGGGGGATGGTAGAGGGAGTAGAGGGAGAAGAGGAGCTCATTCTGGGAAGGCCTCTTGGAGGAGGTGAGTTTTAAGTAGGGTTTTGAAGAGGGGAAGAGAATCAGTTTGGCGGAGGTGAGGAGGGAGGGCGTTCCAGGACCGCGGGAGGACGTGGCCCAGGGGTCGACGGTGGGATGGGCGAGACCGAGGGATGGTGAGGAGGTGGGCGGCAGAGGAGCGGAGCGTGCGGGGTGGGCGGTAGAAAGAGAGAAGGGAGGAGAGGTAGGAAGGGGCAAGGTGATATAGAGCCTTGAAGCCTAGAGTGAGGAGTTTTTGTTTGGAGCGGAGGTTGATAGGCAACCACTGGAGTTGTTTAAGAAGGGGAGTGACATGCCCAGATCGTTTCTGCAGGATTATCCATCTGTACCCACTCCCACGGCTTCATCTGCCACCTCTATGCAGATGAGACCCAAATCTACATCTCCAGTACTGATCTCTCTCCCTATCTTCAGTCTCACATTTCCTCCTGCCTTCAAGACATCTCTATTTGGATGTCCTCTCATCACCTCAAACTTAATATGACTGAAACTGCACTTCTTATCTTCCCATCCAAACCCTAACCTCCCACTCACTTTCCTATCACTGTGGATGGCACAACTATCCTTCCTCTCTCACAACCCTGTAACTTTGGCATTACCCTTGGCTCCTCTCTGTCATTCAAACCACATATTCAAGCCATCACTAAATCCTGTCAGATCTACCTTCACAACATTGTTAAAATCTGCCCCTTCCTCTCCATTCAA
This sequence comes from Ornithorhynchus anatinus, assembly GCF_004115215.2. Lineage (NCBI taxonomy): Eukaryota > Metazoa > Chordata > Mammalia > Monotremata > Ornithorhynchidae > Ornithorhynchus > Ornithorhynchus anatinus. The sequence goes on along the minus strand of NC_041728.1, from coordinate 170,911,169 downwards.
ACTGCTACCACGTTAATGCAAGCACTTATCCTATCCCGCCTTGATTACTGTATCAGCCTCTTTGCAGGCCTCCCTCCTTTCTGTCTGTCTGCACTGTAGTCCATGTTCCACTCTGATGCCCAAATCATTTTCCTTCAAAAACGTTCAGACCATGTTTTCCCACTCCTCAATAAACTCCAGTGGTTGCCTATCCACCTCTGAATCAGAAGAAAACTTCTCATCATTGGCTTTAAAGCACTCAATCACCTTGCCCCCTCCTACCTCAACTCGTTACTTTCCTACCACAACCCAGCCACTTTGTCCCCCTAATGCTAAGCTGCTCACTGTACCTCCATCTCAGCTATCTCACTGCCAATCTCTCACCTGCATCCTGCCTCTGGCCTGGAATGCCCTCCCTTCTCCTATCAAACAGAAAATTGCTCTCCCCCATTTCAAAGCCTTATTGAAGGCAAATCTCCTCCAAAAACCTTCCCTGTCTAAGCACTTCTTTCCTCTTCTCCCACTCCCTTCTGTGTCACCCTGACTTGCTCCCCACATTCATCCTCCCTTCCAGCCCCATAGCACATACGTATATATCTTTAATTTAAGTATTTATTTATGTATATTAATCTCTGTCTCCCCCTCTAGACAGTGAGCTCACTGTGGACAGGGAATGCTCAGTGGAAAGAGCCCGGGCTTGGGAGTCAGAGATCATGGGTTCGAATCCCAGCTTGGCCACTTGTCAGCTGTGTGACTGTGGGCAAGTCACAACTTCTCTGGGCCTCAGTTACCTCATCGTAAAATGGGGATTACCTGTGAGCCTCACGTGGGACAACCTGATTACCCTGTATCTACCCCAACACTTAGAACAGTGCTCTGCACATAGTAAACTCTTAACAAATACCAACATTATTTATTGTACTCTTCCAACTTCTTAGTATAGTGCTTTGCACACAGTAAGCACTCAATAAATATGATTGAATGAATGGATAGACTAAAAATGATCAGATCAAACTCAGTCCCTGACCCACATGAGACTCACTGTCCTCATTTTATAGATGAGAAAACTGAGGCATAGGGAAGTTAAATGATTTAAGAAGCTCACACCACAGGTAAGTACTGGGCCTGGGATTAAAATCCCAGACTCCTGATTCCCAGGCCTTCCTTCTTCTAGAGCCCCTGCTATCTGGGAGCCTGGGTTTCAGGTACAGCAAGGATAATGGAAATTCACAGACAACATCCAAATCTCATTTTGGTCAGTGCAACTTCCTCCTGGAGTTAAGTGTGAGCAAAATCTAATGTTACGAGTTACTCTTTCACTCTCAGACCCTGTTCTAAAGAGCAGCAAAGAGATCGAGAGATGGGCCACTGGAGGGAGAAGAAGAGGAAGCAGAGAGCCTGGATAATGCACAACATGGATAATCAGCTCCTGTAGTGTGATGGACCATAGTTCTTATTCACCAAGACCAGGGCTGCAGAGAATGTTCAGGGAGTATGACAGTGGGCAAAGATTTCACCATAAAGGTTCTGCCCAAACAGCCTGTCATCTCCACAAATAAGGAGAGAAACAATATCATAATACATTCTCCATACTTCTCCTTCCCCGGCTAAGCCTCTCCAAAAGCTCCCTCCTGCCTCAGTCAGTTCACCTGAACAAACTGAGACATTCCTCCAAAATGCACCTCTACAGCAGTTCATAGAAATGTTGATTATGTTATTTAGTAATCATTCAGTGAGATAGGCCCTGCCTTGATGGTTCTCAAATATGTCCAAAATCTCTAGTGTTTATTCTGCACTTGAGTCCAAGGAATACAAACCACTCTGCAGACATGATCACATTGATCCTCAAGACATACCTGTGAGGTGACAGTAGGCATTAGAGGACCACAGGTGAAGGTAGGGCAAGGGACGCAGCTGCCCAGTTTTGGAGATGAGAAAACTGAAACCAGAGAGGTCTTTCTCACCATGCCACACAGCACACTAGTTGTGTTTCTACCTCTGTGACCTCCACAGTGCTCTCCCAGCTTGTTGATGAAGAGAAACATGCTGGTTCTTTAGCAGAACTTTCTGGGAATGCCCACTAGAAAGATCTTGACCTCCATCAACATTGCCTGACCATGGCAGACTCAGCACGGTTCACTGTAACCCCCCCAAATGCACTACAAAAAAACTGGTCCTTTTCCTGCCTTGGTCATTTGCCAGAGTTATTTTCCGACTCTCTGATATGTGTCTGTATTATACTGATATAGAAGGGAGAGGAGAAGGAATAATGAAAATGATAATAATATTGGTTAAGTGCTTATTATATGCCAAGCACTGTACCAAGTCCTTGGATAGATACAAGATAATCAGATCCCACAGGAGGTTCACAGTTTTATTTGGAGGAAGAAGAGGTGATGCATCCTCATTTTGCAAAAAAGGAAACTTTCTCTTGCTATTTCTATTCAGCCATGCTGCTTCCTTCTTCTAAGAAGGTAGAGAGGGAGTTAGGGAGATAGAGGAAGAGAGAGAAGGAGAGGGGTATAGAGGAGGAAGGGAGTGGGGGGAGGGGAAACAAAGAAGAAGGAGAGTGGACTACTGGAAAGAGTGGGAGCCTGGGAGTCAGAGGACCTGGGTTCTAATCCCTACAACACCCCTTACCTGCTGTGTAACCTTGGCAATTCATTTAACTTATCTGGGCCTCAGTTTCCTCATTTGTAAAAGGGGAAATAAATACCTGTTCTCCTTCCTCCGTGAGCCCCATATGAGATGGGGACTATGTCTGACCTGATTATCTTCTTAGCTACCCCAACATTTAGGACAGGGCTTGTCATATAGCAAGCACTGAATAGTCACCATAATTACTGCTTTGATTTCAGAAGAAGGAAGAAGAGAAGAAGGAAAGAACAAAGAAGGGATGATGTGAGTAAAGATGGGAGGAAAAGAGTGAGGCAAGAAGGAAGGAGGTACCCTGGGAGGGAGAAAGAAAGACAGAGCAAGAAAGAAAATAAAAAAGCCATTTGGAAGCTCCAAGCTTCTGGGCCTCTCAACAACCGTATGTTCACGCCTGAACTTGTCCTTGTTGAATCTGCTGGGGTTTGAACCCCCTAGTTAAGTTACTAAATTAACCTATGATTAGTTGCTTTCTATGTTTAGCAAACTTCTAATTCTGAAGTAAAGATCTGTCTACTTGTCTGACAGGGCCCAAAAAATAACAAACCCACACCACTAGCTTAACAAAGACACCTTTTCAGGAGTGGGCAAGATAGCAACCCAAGTGGGAAGACCTCTAGAAGCCAAAAATAAAAATATCTCTTTTAATGCTCACAGCCCAATCCCTCAAGAATGGAGCCTTTGTTGATGTACTTTCACTTCAGTTTCGGGACACACAGGGACATTTTTAGTTCCTCTGAAGAGAACCCTGGCCCACTGTTGATACTTACTATTCATCTCGGTTGACAGAGCCAAATTTAGTTTTCCTAATGGTTTTCTTGACCAAAATATCCAACTTTGTTAGTATCTGGAAACCAGCACAGTTAATTAAGGACTGTGGATTGTAATTCTACAAATAGAACATTTTCTCTACCATATACAGATGCACACATACACATATAAAGTTCCTTAAATTACCTGCTTATGCAGAAGGAAAAACTAAATCTATCCAGCTTGGATCTGAACATCTTAAAGGTGTCTAGGAATTTTCAGTTTCAGGGCTCGGGAACTATGATTTGTCACAGTCAACTCTTGCTTCTTCAGATTGTGGATATTATCTCCTATCTGATAATAATTATAAGCTTTATTATGCATCAAGCACTGTGCTAAGCACTCGGGTAGATAAATATAAGCGGACTGCACACAGTCCTTGACCCTGGCAGAGGGCTGAGAGTCTAAGGGGAAGGGAGAACGGAGTCGTTTCATTACACTTATATAGGTGAACAAACTGAGTCAAAGAGACAGTAAGTGACATCCTGGCTCAGTGGAAATAGCCAGGGCTTGGGAGTCAGAGGTGGTTCGAATTCCAACTCTGCCCCTTGTCAGCTGTGTGACTGTGGAAAAGTCACTTCACTTCTCTGTGCCTCAGTTCCCTCATCTGTAAAATGGGGATGAAGACTGTGAGCCTCACGTAGGACAACCTCATTCCCCTGTATCTACCCCAGCTCTTAGAACAGTGCTCTGTACGTAGTAAGTGCTTAACAAATACCAATATTATTATCCTCTAGACTGTAAGCTTGTTGTGGGCAGGGAATGAGTCTACCAACTCTATTGAACCGTACTCTCCCAAGTGCTTAGTAGTGCTCTGCACACAGTAAGCGCTCAATAAATACGATTGATTGATTACCCAAGATCACCCAGCAGACAAGTTGTAGAGCCCAGATCACAACTCTGCTCTCTTCTGTGCTCTTCTGTGCTCTTCTTTTTTCTATGGCATCTGTTAAGTACTTACTACATGCCAAGAACTGTACCCAGCGACTGGTTAAATACAAGCTAATCAGGTTGGACACAGTCTGTGTTTCACATGGGTCTCAGAGCCTTAATCCTTATTATACAGCTGTGGTGACAGAGGCATGGAGAAGATAAATTCCTTACCCAAGGTCACCCCACAGACAAGTGGCAGAGAGAGGATTAGAACTCAGATCTTTCTGACTCCCAGCCCTGAGCTCTATCCACTAGGCAACGTTGCTTCTCCACTAGGCATGCTGCCATAGTCCTCTGTCTACCTGCATTTTGAGCAATTCACTGTTGCTTTGTACCTCTAAAATAGGCAGCTTAGGGGAATGGACAGAAGCAGCAGATCTTTCTGGTTCAGAAAGAGAAGCAATTCGAGTGCCTTTGGATTTCATTTATCTGTGCAACTCCTGTGTCCTCCCAGCAACTGGCAAATAATCAAGAACTGAACACCTCCTTGTGCTTTTATAGAAAATCTAAGCCCCTCAGCACCTATGACACACACACTAAGGATCTGACATTAACCAGCCAGGCCCCTTGACAAAAGCCCACAAGCCCAGGACCTAAAAATGAATCAGACTCAAGTGCAATCCCTACTCTGTCACTTGTCTGTTTGTGACCTTGGGCAAGTACCTTCACTTATCTATGACTCAGTTGCCTCATTTGTAAAATGGGGTTTAAGACTGTGAGGCCCACATGGGACAGGGATTGTTGTCCAACTTGATTACTTTGTCTACCCCAGCACTTAGAACAGTGACTGGGACATAGTAAGCGCTTAACAAATAGCATAATTGTTATTATTATTATGTAAGAATATTAATGAAACTAAAAATATACCTAGTATAACCTTGCCTCAGCACTAGCCCTAAACTCCTTCAGGATCTGTTTCTTCCAGCCATCGGCAAATAGTAGTGTGGTCTAGTTGAAAGAGCACAGGTCTGAGAATCAGAAGACTCAAATTCTAATCGTGGCTCCACCATTTGACTGCTGTGTGACCTCAGAAAAGTCACTTTATTTTTCTTGGCTTCATTGTCCTCATCTATAAAATGGGGATTAAATCTTAATCTCCCATGTGGGACAGGAATTGTATCCAACCTGATGATCTGAAACTACCCAGTGTGCTTGACATATAGGCCACATAGTAAGTACTTAATAAATATTATTTTTTAAAAATCAAATACACCTTTTCCACGTAATAAAAGCATGTGGAAAGAGCTGGAAGCATACTTATTGCCTGGAAGATTTGTTAGGCGAGGCTGCATATAAACAGAGTGTTAAGAGAGGCTTATCCTAGTAGTATAGATCCAACACTACGGATTCTTTAATCAACACTTTATATACTCTGCCTAAATGAAGTGCCAAATGAGTATGGGATGATTTTATGCCAGTAAATCTCCCTGTTGGATGGTATATGTTAGAGGATACATCTGGGAATTTATAGAAACCATTAGGTCTTGATTGTCCATGTTAACGGAGGGGAGACATAGCATGAAACATACAAAGTGGCAGGTAATACACAACAAGGGAGGTGGCTGGTGGCAGAGTGTACCTGTCTAGGTAATGAGAGAAGGCAGCCCTGTCAGAAAAAAGAGTTAGGTGGCAAAATTAATAATAGTTGTGGTATTTGTTAAGTACTTACTATGTGCCAGGCACTGTACAGGGGTAGATAACAGAATAAGACTAAGATCCCAGATATGCCCCGCCTTTTCCTCAGCTCCCCCTTCCCTCCCCATTGCCCCGACTTGCTCCCTTTGCTCTACCCCCCACCGCACTTGTGTATATATGTACGTATTTTTAATTCTATTTATTTATATTAATGATTTGTATATGTCTATAATTCTTTTTATCTACATTGATGCTATTGATGGCCTGTTTACTTGTTTTGATGCCTGTCTCTTCCCATCTAGATTTTGAGCCCCTTGTGGGCAGGGATTGTCTCTATCTGTTGCCAAATTGTACTTTCCAAGAGCTTAGTAGAGTGCTTTGCACACAGTAAACCTTCAATAAATATGACCGAATGAATGAAGAACAAGTTTATCAGGTTAGACACAGTCCCTGTCCCACATGGGGCTCACAGTCTCAATCCCTATTTTACAGATGAGGTAAATGAGGCCCAGAGAAGTGAAGCTATTTGCTCAAGGGCACACGGCAGAGAAGTGGTGGAGCCAGGATTAGAACCATGACCTTCTGACCCCCAGGCCCACGCTCTATCCACTACACCATGTTGCTTCTCTACTACTTCACTAGATTGTGAACTCTTTGAGGGGATTGTGTCTACCAACTCTATTGCACTCTCCCAAGTACTTAGTATTATTGTGCTGTACAGAGTTAGTGCTCAATAAATACCATTATAGTATTTATGGTATCTGTTAAGCATTAATTTATGCCAAGCACTGCCTTAATTCTTGGGGTAGATAAAGGAGAACAAGGTCAGACACAGCCCCTGTCCAACATGGGGCTCATAATTTAAGTGGGAGGGAGAACAGGTTTTAAATCCCCAATTTACAGATGAAGAAACTAAGATCCAGAAGTGAAACGACTAACCCAAAGTCTCACAGCTGACGAACGGTCGAGCGGGGATTGGACCCCAGGTCCTCTGACTCCCAGAGCCATGTTCTTTCCACCAGGTCATGTGGCTTCTCTGATTGGTAAGATAGGAAGGAGAAACTTGCTTTGGTAGGAAAGACTCATTTTTACAAATCAGGTTGAAGAGAAGACCGTTGGCAAGTGGTTAGCAACTGGCCCCAAGTATGGCCTAGTGAATAGAGCACAGGCCAGGGAGTCAGCAGGTCATGGGTTCTAATCCTGAAGCCATAAGTGGATGTGTGACCTTGGACAAATCACTTGACTTCTCTGTGTCTCAGTTACCTCATCTGTAAAATAGGAATCAAGACTGTGAGCCCATGTGGGACAGGGACTGTGTCCTACTCAATTTGCTTGTATCCATCTCAGCACTTAATATAGTGCCTGGCACATAGTAAGGACTTAAAAAATACCATAATAACTATTACTATTATTATTATTACTAGTGGGTGATTTCCACTTGATTTGTTGAGGCTGGGATGAGTTGAGGCCTCACTAGTTCTACAACCTGATTCCCCTGTGTCTACCCCAGCGCTTAGAACAGTGCTCGGCACATAGTAAGCGCTTAACAAATACCAACATTAGTATTTATTGAGCCCTTACTATGTGCAGAGCACTATACTAAGCGCTTGGAATGTACAAATTGGCAACAGATAGAGACAGTCCCTGCCCTGTGACGGGCTTACAGTTTAATCAGGGGAGAATGCTTATTCTTTATAGAATGCTACAAGAGTATCCCCTAATTACCAGGTCTGCCTGCATTCCTAGAACCAAGGCACCAAAGTCTCCTATCATTCTTGGTTCAACTCTTCCTAAGCCCCATATGTTAGCTTTCTTCTTCTCCAGCCATGACCCTTGTATTCCCTGCCTAGATAAATACAAACTCAAGAGAGCAAACATATATAATGTGTTTGTAACTATTGAAAACAAACATTGTTTTCAACCTGGTCTGCTCAGAGACCCACTTTTTTCAGGACCTCTGGGTCTGAGAGCCAAGGCTTGGGGCGAGGGCAGGGGGCCAGGGACATGATTTGGTCCCCAAACATTCGAGTGAAATTTGCAACACCTTCGAACCACTGCTTGGCAGCCAACTCAGGCAGCTGATCTTAACCGCCCTGACGGACTGTCAGATATCAAGTTTCTCAGACAGAGGTCCACCTGCAACAGGGACAGGAAAGAGTTGCAGAAGCCCAGAAGAATTAGTGGCAAACAGCCTGGGACAAAAAGTCAGAAGACCTGGATTCTAATCCTGGCTCTGCCACTGGCCTGCTGTGTGACCTTGAGTGAGTCACTTAGCTTCTCTGTGCCTCCGTTTCCTCATCTGTGAAACAGGTATAAGATATCTGCAATTCCCATCTCTTAGTTTGTGAGTCAGGAACTGTGTATGATCAGATTATCTTGCATGCCCCTCATGCCTTCCATGCTTATTAGCACAGTGCTTGGGCACGTAAAAGCCCTTGATACCATTACTCTTATTGTTTATTCCATCCATTCATTTTTCTGACTTCCTGAGTATCTCATCTTGTGACTAGTAAGATTCAGAGTCTGAGGAAACTGTGAGAATCAGTATTCTAGTCTCTGACACCTTGCCTGATTTACATCAAGATGTCTTCTTACCCACCCTGAATCTAATATGTGAGGCAAAGAGACTTACCTGCCTGGAAGGAGAATTGGAATGATTCATTTAACCTGTAAAACAGCAGAGACCCACAGGCCCATCAGGATCTGTAGAGGTGGAAAGGATTTTACTCAAAATAAAATCTCTTATGCTCTCAACACGTCTTAGGATCCCTGTAAGAACAATAATAATATTTTTAAAAATAACAATAATAATAGTATTTGTTCAACGATTACATTGTGCCAAGCCCTGTACTAAACACTGGGGTAGATACAAGTCAATTGGGTCAGACACAGTCCCTGTACCACATGTAGTTCACAGTCTAAGTAGGATAGAGAACAGGCATTGAGTCCCCATTTTACAGATGAGGAAAATGAGGCACAGAGAAATTAAGTGACTTACCCAAGGTCATGCCGCAGGCAACTACTAGACAGCGCTAATACAGGGGTGTGTACACAGTAAGCACTCAGTAAAAATACCATTGATTGATTAGAACCCAGGTCCTCTGACTCCCAGTCCCAAGCTTTTCCCCTAAGCCAAAGTGCTTCTAAGTATGCCTTTAATAAATATTACAATTATTATTATTATTACAGTATTAGAGGCCCTGCACTGGAAACAAGTGAAAGCTAATGAAATTATAATGGGGAACTCACAGGATACTCAATGGGACATAGAGAAGTTTATAGCAAACTACAATTTACAAAAAAAACCCCAAAAACACTTTCCTAAAATGGAAAATTAAGCTAATAAATCAATCAGTGGTCTTTATTGAGTGCTTAATGTGTGCAGAGCGCTGTTCTAAGTGCTTGGTAATGTAAAATATAACAGAGTTGGTAGACATGTTCCCTACCCAAGCAGTATGGCATATGAGAAGCAGCATGGTGTAGCGGATAGAGTACAGGTCTGGGAGTCAGAAGGTCATGAACTCTAATCCCGGCTCTACCACTCGTCTGTTGTGAGACCTTGGGCAGGTCACTTCACTTCTCTGTGTCTCAGTTGCCTCTTATATAAAATTGAGTTTGAGCCTGTGAGCCCCATGTGGGACAAGGACTGTGTCCAAATAATAATAATGGAATTTATTAAGCGCTTACTATGTGCAAAGCACTGTTCTTAATCCCCATTTTACAGATGAGGTAACTGAGGCACAGAGAAGCTAAATGACCTGCCCAAAGTCACACAGCTGACAAGTGGCAGAGCCAGGATTTGAATCCATGACCTCTGACTCCCAAATCCGTGCTCTTTCCACTGAGCCATGCTGCTTCTCGATTTCCTCATAACCACCTCAGCACTTAGTACAGTTCCTGGCACGTAGTAAGCATTTATCAAACACCATCGTTATTAAGGCGCTTACAGTCTTGTTTTATGCTGTCAAGTCTTCTCCAACCCATAGCGACTCCTTGGACATATCTCTCCCAGAACACCCCACCTCCATCTGCAATCGTTCTGGTAGTGGAACCATTGAGTTTTCTTGGTCAAAATCCGGAAGCAGATTACTGTTGCCTCTTTCCACACAGTCAACTCGAGTCTCCATCCTCGACTCTCTCCCATGCCACTGCTGCCCAGCACAGGGGAGTTTTGACTTGTAGCCAATTGCCTTCCACTCACTAGCCACTGTCCAAGCTAGGAATGGAATTGATATGCCTCTGTTTAACTCTCCCTCCCATAGCCAAGAATGATAGAGTACTAGAAACTCTCCAGATGTGATTCTGAGAGGGGGCTTAGTTTAGAGCACCATAATATAGCACCCTGATCCTCCCACAGGCCTCCCAGGTCCTACCTGAGGGAATTAGCTGTCGTCTCACCTAATGTGCTCTGCACCACTAGCAATGTCAGTGCCTCTGACTGAAAGTGGCTGACAATGGCCAGGGACTGAAATCTTAGTTTGAAGAAGTTCATGACTGCTTCTGGAATTTGAACTGGGAGTCCCATGTGGGACAGGAACTGTATCTGTTCTGATTATCTATTATTTAATTATTTATATTACTGTCTGTTTCACCCTCTGTGCTGTAAATTCATTGTGGGCAGGGAATGTGTCTGTTCATTGGTATATTTTACTCTCCCAAGCACTTAGTACAGTGCTTTGTACACAGTAAATGCTCAGTAAATATGATTTAATTGAACTGAATTATCTTGTATCTCCCACAACACGTATAGCAAGCACTTAAATACCACAATTATTAGTATTATTATTATTGAACTCATGTCCTCCTTGCATATGTGTCTAAAAGAATATATGGACTACCAAATTCTCCTCCAACTTCTCCCCACACTTAATAATGATGATGCAACTGATGGCAGAGAAGCAACATGGCCTAAGGGAAAGAGCACAGGCTAGGAAGTCAGAAGACCTGGGTTCTAATCCCATTTTTGCCACCACTGTTTGACTCACCTAATTAACTTTTCCTTCTAGACTATAAACTTGTTGGAGAGGTGGGAAACACACCCACCAACTCTGTTCTAATGTATTCTCTCAAGCTCTTCATTCAAAGGTCTGCACACAGTAAGCACTCAATAAATGCCATTGATTGACATTAACTTGCTTCAACCCCATGCTTAGAGCAGTGCTTAGCACATAGTGCTTAATATAAATGTACTAATAATGTATCAGGCACAGAGGTAAGAGAGAAGATAATCAGATTAGACACAGTCCCTATTCCAAGTGCACCTTACAGTCTGAGAGAGAGGGAGAACAAGCATTTGATCCTCATTTTAGAGAAGAGGAAACAGGCACAGAAAAGTCAAATGACTTGCCCTAGTTCATACAGAAGGCAAGTGGCAGATCTGGGATTAAAACTCTGGTCTTCTGACTCCCAGTCCTATGTTCTTTCTATTAGGTCATGTTGCTTTGTACTTGAAGATGTAGATCAATTGTGATTTGAATGAAATTTCAAAATATGAAGAGGTTGCAAAGCAGTATGTAGATCTTGGCATGGTGGATTGTTTACTGGGCAGATGAGTAATATACTGTGAGGGTACAGTTCACAGGCTTTAACTTCTCAGTCCCCAGATAGGTCAAAACATTATGTGTACTGCTTCCCTATTCCAGAAAGGGGTGGCTTCATATAGCTGCTTAGAAAAGCAGTGTGGTCTACTGGCTAGAGCACAGGCCTGGGAGTTAGAAGGACCCGAGTCCTAATCCCAATTCTCTCCTTGACTCCCTCCAATCTGACATCTGTCCCCTTTGCTCCACAGAAACCACTCACCCCCTTAAAGGTTACCAATAATCTCCTTCTTGCCAAAGCCAGTGGCCTCTACTCCATTCTAATCCTCCTTGACCTCTCAGCTACCTTCCACACTGTCAACCACTCCCTTCTTTTGAAAACTTTATCCAGCCTAAGTTTTATTGATGACAGTTCTCCTGGTTCTCCTCCCATCTCTCTGGCCACTCATTCTTAATCTCTTTCACAGACTCTTCCTCTGCCTCCCACCCCTTAACTGTGGGGTAGTCCCTCAAGGCTCAGTTTGAGGCCCCCTTCTAGGCTCCATGTACACCTTCTCCCTTGGAAAACTCATTCGCTTCCATGGCTTCAACTACCACCTTTATGTGAATGACACCCAAATCTACAAATACAGCTCTGATCTCTCTCCCTCTCTGCAGACTCTCATTTTCTAACACTGTAAACGGCACCACCAATCCTTCCTGTCTTACAAGCCCATAACTTTGGTGCTATTCTTGACTGCTCTATCTCATTCAACCCACATATTCAATACATGACTAAATTCTGTCAGTTCCACCTTCACAACATCGCTAAAATCCATCCTTTCCTCTCCCACTAAAATGCTACCGCATCAATCCAATCACTTATCCTATCCCAGCATAACTGCTGTATCAGCCTACTTGCCGACCTCCTACTTGCTGACCTCGCTGCCTCCTATCTTTCCTCATTCTAGTCCATACTTCACTCTGCTGCCCGGACCATTTTTCTGCAAAAACATTCTGGCTATGTTTCCCCACTCCTCAAGAAACTCCAATAGTTGCCCATCTACCTCCACATCTAACAAAAATTTCTCAACATTGGCTTTAAAGCACTCAATCACCTCGCCCCCTTCTACCTCAATTCACTCCTCTAATGCCAACCTTCTAACCGTACCTCAATCTTGTCTATCATGCTGCCCACGTCTTGCCCACATCCTGCCTCTATCCTGGAATCCCCTCCCTCCTCAAATCCAACAGACAATTACTCTCTCCCCCTTAAAAGCCTTACTGAAGGCACTTCTAACAAAAGCAGCGTGGCTCAGTGGAAAGAGCACGGGCTTGGGAGTCAGAGGTCATGGGTTCGAATCCCAGCTCAGCCACTTGTCAGCTGGGTGACTTTGGGCAAGACACTTATCTTCTTGGTGCCTCATTTACCTCATCTGTAAAATGAGGATTAAGACTGTGAGCCCCACGTGGGACAACCTGATTCCCCTGTGTCTACCCCAGAGCTTAGAACAGTGCTCGGTACATAGTAAGCGCTTAACAAATGCCAACATTATTATTATTGTTATTCTCCTCCAAGAGGCCTTCCCAGATTAATACTTCCTTTACTCTTCCCTCATTCCAGTCTGCATCACCCTGACTTGCTCCCTTTATTCGTCCTCCCTTCCAGCCCCACAGCACTTATGTAAATAACTGTAATATATTTATTTATATTAACATCTGTCTCCCCCTGTAGACTGTAAGCTCATTGTGGGCAGGGAAGTGCTTTAGTGTACTCTCCCAAGATTTTAGCACAGTGCTCTGCACACAGAAAGCACTCAATAAATATGATCGAATGAGTGAAAGATCCACCACTTGTTTGCTGTGCGACCTTGGGCAAATCACTTAACTTCTCATTCTCTCAGTTATCTGATAAGAAAAGTAGGGATGAAGACTGTAAATTCCATGTGGGACTTAGAACGGTGTTTGGCTACTTGTATAAGCTTAACAAGGACTATTATTATTATTAATTTATTCATTATAGCTATTATTAATTATCTATAATTTATTACATCTATACCTTATTATACCTTTAATTTACTCATCATATCTGCAATTTATTTATTTATATTAATGTCTGTCTCCCCATCTAGACTCAGCTCACTGTGGCCAGGGATTGCATCTGTTATATTGTATATATTGTACAATATTGCTATATTGTAATAATAATGTTGGTATTTGTTAAGCGCTTACTATGTGCAGAGCACTGTTCTAAGCACTGGGGTACATACAGAGAAATCAGGTTGTCCCACATGAGGCTCACAGTCTTCATCCCCATTTTACAGATGAGGTAACTGAGGCACAGAGAAGTCAAGTGACTTGCCCACAGTCACACAGCTGGCAAGTGGCAGAGTCGGATTCGAACCCATGACCTCTGACTCCCAAGCCCGTGTTTTTTCCACTGAGCCACGCTGCACTCTTCCAAGCACTTTATCCAGTGCTCTGCACATAGTGAACACTCAATAAGTATGACTGACTGACTGACTTAGGGCGCCATAATAATGTTGGTATTTGTTAAGCGCTTACTATGTGCAGAGCACTGTTCTAAGCGCTGGGGTAAACATAGGGGAATCAGGTTGTCCCACGTGGGGCTCACAGTCTTAATCCCCATTTTACAGATGAGGGAACTGAGGCACAGAGAAGTTTAGTGACTTGTCCACAGTCACACAGCTGACAAGTGGCAGAGCTGGGATTCGAACTCATGAGCCCTGACTCCAAAGCCCGTGCTCTTTCCACTGCGCCACACTGCTTCTCTGCCATGAAACAGATGGTGGCAACCAAATCCATCTTAAAGATGGTGTCCAAGTGGCTTCTCTCAAAGATGGCCAGACACATATTGCCCTCCTAAAACATGGTGGCATCACTGCCCTTCTCCAAAGTGATAGAGGTGTGACCTGTCAAAGATGACCTTGCCTTTGCCCTTCTCGAAGGGGCGTCAGGGTGGCAATTATCTGTTAGCAGGGTCAGGAGGGTTAGAAGTTTTTTGGAGGCGAGCTGCCCACAGCACTTGGTCAAGGAGCAGCCTCAGGAGACGTGTGCTATGTCTTGGTGAAGCACTCTTAAATAAGCACTTATTTGATGGTCACATGTGATCAATCAGTGGTATTTAGGAATGCTTCCTGTGCTGTCAGCACTGTACTCAGTGATTGAGAGATTAAAACACAGTTGATGGACACATTCCCTGCTCACAAGAAGTCCACAGTCTAGAAGAGGAGACAGACATCGGTATAAATACATTACAGATATATACATGTGCTGTTGGGCTGAGGATGGAGTGAATATCAAGTGCTTAAAGGGGGCAGATCCAAGTGCCCGAGTGATAAAGGGAGAGGGAGTAGGGGTAAAGAGAGCTTAAGTTGGCGAAGGCATATTGGAGGAGATACGATTTTAGTAGGGTTTTGAAGAGGGTGAGGTTGGTGTGCTGTCAGATATGGTTTGGGAGGGAGTTTCAGGTCAAAGGGAGAAAGTGGCAAAGGGTAGGGGGCTAGGTGGATGAGACTACAGAACAGAGGAACAAAATGTGCAGACTGGGTTGCAGTAGGAGATCAGCAAGGTAAGATAGGAGGAAGTGAGCTGATAGAGAAGCTGTGTGACAGTGAAAAGAGCATGGACTTGGGAGTCAGAGGTTGTGGGTTCTAATTCTGGCTTCGCCATTTGTCATCTGTGTGACTTTGGGCAAGTCACTTAACTTCTCTGTGCCTTAATTGCCTCATCTGTAAAATGGGGATTAATACTGTGAGCCCCATATGGGACAACATGATTACCTTGTATCTCTCCCAGCACTTAGAGCAGTGCTTGGCACGTGGTAAGTGCTTAACAAATACCATCATCATTATTATTATTATTGAGTCTTTGAATTCAATAGTATTTATTGAGCGCTTACTATGTGCAGAGCACTGTACTAAGCGCTTGGAATGAACAAGTCGGCAACAGATAGAGACAGTCCCTGCCGTTTGACAGGCTTACAGTCTAATCGGGACACAACATTTGAAGTAGATGGTAAGGAGTTTCTGTTTGATGCAGAGGTGGATGGGTAGCCACTGCAGTTTCTTGAGGATTGGGGAGATGTGGAAAGAACGTTTTTGTAGGAAAATGATCCAGGTGGCAGAGGGATATATGGACTGCAGTGGGGAGAGACCGGAGGCAGGGAGGTCAACGAGGAGGCTGATTCAGCACTCAAGGCATGACGCGATGAGTGCCTGGCTCAACAGAAGAGCAGTTTGGATGGAGATGTTACACTGTGTGTGTGACCATGTGCTCTGATTATATGATGGAAAATGTGTAGTGGAGGGGCAAGGGTAATCCTCCAGGCCTCTAATGTCTAGGACCAGCTCCATTTCCTGCCCTTTCTACCACAGGTGTTCTCTGACCCTTCTCGACCAAATTCTTAACTTGAAGAAGTGGTATTTTATCTCTTTGGTGTTAATCCAAGTTTCTGATCATTTCTTCAGTAGGGCATAGGGAACTGAACGCCTCCTAGAGATCTAAATATTCTATCAGTTATGTTCCCATTACCCCCCTGATCTGTAATTATGTTTAAGAATTACAGAGAGGTGGGGGCTATGGGGTTCCCTCATTGTTCTTCAAGATTTAAGCCGCTGTGGGTGAGAGCTCAGGAAAATCAAAAGCTCTCAGAATGGGTGAACATGATCCACCACTGAGTTATGTTGTCCCTGAAATCACAATAGAAGGCATGGAACAAATCCAGATATATGCCTTTGGCTGACCAATAACTTTGGAGAGCTAATTCTTCATTCAATCATATTTAATGAATGCTTACTGCATGCAGAGCACTCTACTAAGCGCTTGGAAGAGTACAATACAACAATTAGCTGACACATTTCCTGCACACTATGATATCGGAGACCATATAGTGTACTGAGAACAATACTGTTTACCGCCCTTTGGACAGAAACTCCAGTGGTTGCCCATCCACCTCCATATCAAACAAAAATTCCTCACCATTGGCTTTAAAGCACTCCTTCACTTTGCCCCCTCCTATCTCATCTCAATTCTTTACTTCTACAACCCAGCCCATACAATTTGCTCCTCTAGTGCTAACCTTTCCAAACTCTGTCCTTTTTCTGGCTTTCCCAACACTGTGGATGGCATTACCATTCTTTCCATCTCACAAGCCTGCAACCTTGGTGTCATCCTTGACTCCGCTCTCTCATTCACCCCAAACATCCAATCCGTCACCAAAACCTGCCGGTCTCACCTTCACAACATCACCAAGATCCGCCCTTTCCTCTCCATCCAAATCGCTACCTTGTTAATACAATCACTCATCCCCTTCCAACTGGATTACCCCATCAGCCTCCTTTCTCATCTCCCATTTTCCTGTCTCTCCCCACCTCAGACTATACTTCACTCCGCTGCTCAGATTATCTTTCTACAGAAACACTCTGGGCATGTCATTCCCCTCCTCAAAAATCTCCAGTGGTTGCCTTATCAACCTTCAAATCAAGCAAAAACTCCTCACTATTGGCTTCAAAGCTCTCTATCACTCTACCCCCTCCTACCTCACCTCCCTTCTCTCCTACAGCCCAGCCTGCACACTCCGCTCTTCTGCCACTGCTAACCTCCTCACTGTGCCTCATTCTTGCCTGTCACACCATCGACCCCTGGCCCACATTCTACCTCTGGCCAATCAGAGGTAGACTTTCAATAATAAAGTCTTCCCAGACTATGCCCCACTTTTCCTCATCTCCCACTCCCTTCTGCACTGCCCTGACTTGCTCCTTTTGCTCTTCACCCCCTCCCAGCCCCACAGCACTTATGAGCTATCTTTCATTTTATTTACTTGTATTGATGTCTGTCTCTCCCCCTCTAGGGTGTAAGCTCGTTCTGGTCAGGGAATATCACAGTTCATTGTTGTGTTGCATTTTCCCAAGAGCTTAGTACAGTGTTCTGTACACAGTCTGGTCTCATGCTGTCAAGTCATCTCCAACCCATAGTGACACCATGGACACATCTTTCCCAGAAGGCTCTACCTCCATCTGCAATCCTTCTGGTAGTATATCCCTAGAATTTTATTGGTAAAAATATGGAAGTGGTTTACCATTGCCTCCTTCTGCAGAGTAAACTTGAGGCTCCGCCCTCGACTCTCTCCCGTGGTGCTGCTGCCCAGCACAAGTGAGTTTTGACTTGTAGCAGATTGTCTTCCACTCGCTAGCCACTGCCCAAGCTAGGAATGGAACGGATAGGCCTCTGCTTGACTCTCCCTCCCGTAGTCAAGACTGGTAGAGTACTGGAAACTCTCCAGGTGTGACCCTGAGAGGGGCTTCACACAGTAAGTGCTCAATATATATGATTGAATGAATAAGTGAATGAATGAATACCCTTCATTGTCTGGAGTGCAGCTAGCTTCTCCATTCCTGCCACTCAAGGGCATTGAGACTCCCCGCTGGCATGCGATAATATCAATAATCATGGTACGTGTTAAGCACTTCCTATGTGCCAAGCTGTTCAAAGCACTGAGGTAGATACAAGTTTATCAGGTTGGACACAGTCCCTGTCCCACATGGAACTCAGAGTCTAAGAAGGAGTGGATAGGATTTAATTAATAATAATGGCGGTTTATTTGTTAAGCGCTTACTATGTACAAAGCACTGTTCTAAGTGTTGGGGGGATACAGAGTGATCAGATTGTCCCACATGGGGCTCACAGTTTAAATCCCCATTTTACAGATGAGGTAAAACTGAGGCACAGAGAAGTTAAGTGACTTGCCCAAAGTCACACAGCTGGCAAGCGGCAGAGCTGGGATGAGAATGGGAATTTAATTCCCATTTTACAGACGAGTTAACTGAAGCACAGATGAGTGACTTGCCCAGGTTCACATAGCAGAAATGTGGAAGAGCTGGGATAAGAACCCAGGTCCTCTGATTCCCAGGCCTGTACTCTATCCACCAGGCCACACTGTCAAATACCTCTGAATTTGTCTATGATTTTCTGGCATTAATGCCTTTCAAACTCCCCAAGTTCTCTGAAGGATCTGGAAAGGAGCGCAGCCCTTGGAGTCAGGGGACCATCATCAGAGACTACCATTTCTACGCAGATGACACGCAGATCTACATCTCCGCCCCCGTCCTCTCCCCCTCCCTTCGGGCTCGCATCTCCTCCTGCCTCTGGGACGTCTCCACCTGGATGTCGGCCCGCCACCTAAAACTCAACATGAGCAAGACTGAGCTCCTCATCTTCCCTCCCAAACCTGGTCCTCTCCCAGACTTCCCTATCACCGTGGATGGCACGACCATCCTTTCCGTCTCTCGGGACCGCAATCTCGGTGTCATCCTTGACTCGTCTCTCTCGTTCACCCCACGCATCCTATCCGTTACCGAGACCTGTCGGTTTCACCTTTACAATATCGCCAAGATCCGCCCTTTCCTCTCCACCCAGACGGCTACCTTACTGCTACGGGCTCTCGTTTTATCCTGGCTAGACTACTGTGTCAGCCTTCTCTCTGATCTCCCTTCCTCCTCTCTCGCCCCGCTCCAGTCTATTCTTCACTCCGCTGCCCGGCTCATCTTCCTGCAGAAACGATCTGGGCCTGTCACTCCCCTTCTTAAACACCTCCAGTGGTTGCCTATCAACCTCCGCTCCAAACAAAAACTCCTCACTCTAGGCTTCGAGGCTCTACATCACCTTGCCCCTTCCTACCTCTCCTCCCTTCTCTCTTTCTACTGCCCACCCCGCACGCTCCGCTCCTCCGCCGTCCACCTCCTCACCGTCCCTCGGTCTCGCCCATCCCGCCGTCGACCCCCGGGCCACGTCCTCCCACGGTCCTGGAACGCCCTCCCTCCTCACCTCCCCCAAACTGATTCTCTTCCCCTCTTCAAAACCCTACTTAAAAATCACCTCCTCCAAGAGGCCTTCCCAGAATGAGCTCCTCTTCTCCCTCTACTCCCTCTACCATCCCCCCTTCACCTCTCCGCAGCTTAACCCTCTTTTCCCCCCATTTCCCTCTGCTCCTCCCCCTCTCCCTTCCCATCCCCTCAGCACTGTACTCGTCTGCTCAACTGTATATATTTTCATTACCCTAGTTATTTTGTTAATGAAATGTACATCACCTTGATTCTATTTAGTTGCCATTGTTTTTACAAGATGTTCTTCCCCTTGACTCTATTTATTGCCATCGTTCTTGTCTGTCTGTCTCCCCTGATTAGACTGTAAGCCCATCAGACGGCAGGGACTGTCTCCATCTGTTGCTGACTTGTTCATTCCAAGCACTTAGTACAGTGCTCTGCACATAGTAAGCGCTCAATAAATACTATTGAATGAATTGAATGAATGACCTGAGTTCTAATTCCAGCTAGCTGTGTGACTTTGGCCGAGTCATAACTTCTCTGTGCCTCAGTTTTCTCAATTGTAAAATGGAAAGTCAATATCTCTTCTCCCTCCTACTTAGACTGTGAGCCCCTTGTGGGACAGGGATTGTGTCCAACCTAATTAATTTGTATCTTCCCTGGTGTTTAGAACACTGCTTGACACATAGTAAATGCTTAACAAATACCATTAAAAAATATTTTTTTTTAACTGCATTTCACCACCAATGACTGAAGCATCCCACTCTAAGCTCCTTTATCCCTCTTCCAACCCCAGTGCAGGAAATGAGAGCCAAGCATAGCCTGGGAGCGTCACTTAACTCCTAGCGTGATCCTCCGTCGAGAGCAGCAAAACTTCTTGATCTGCAAAATGCCTGAGCTCCACTTACTCCATGCGCAAATAAACTCTCCCATACTTTCCTCTTATTCTATTCCAGAGAGAAGTTGGTAACAAAGTGATCCATTGTAGTAAATCATAGTAATAGCATTTATTGGGGAAGCACAAGGTATAGTGGATAAAGCACAGACCTGGGAGTCAGAAAGACATGGGTTCTAATCCCCCGTCTGCCACTTTGCTGTGGGCCTTGGGCAAGTCACTTCACTTCTCTGTGCCTCAGTTACCTCATCTGTAAAATGAGGATTGAGACAGCGAGCCCCTGTCAGGACAGGGACTGTGTCCAACCTTATTTGCTTGTATCCACACCAGTACTTAATACAGTGCTTGGCATATACAAGCCCTTACAAATACCACAGTTATTATTATTACTGATACCATGCACTGTATTTGACTCTTGTGAAGTACGGAATAATGAAGTAGCCCATTTCCATCCCAAAAGGAGCTCACAATCTAATGGTCCACGATTGGGCTCAGCCCAATATAATCTGCTCTGACATAATGCCATCCCACACAGGGCTTTCAGTCTAGTAAGTATTCTATCAAAACTGACTATCCTAAGCTCCCTGGGGGCTGGGTTCAAGTCTACCATCTGTACTCTCCAAAGTGCTTAGTTCAATGCTCTGCATACCATAAGCTCTCAGTAAATATTATTGAGTGACTGACTGACTGACTGATGGTGGTTGGAGTAAACCAACATGGCCTAGTGGAGAGAGCATGGGCCATGAAGGACCTGGGTTCTAATCTCAGCTCCACCTTCAGTCTGCTGTGTGACCTCGGGTAAGTCACAACTTATCTGTGCTTCGGTTACCTCATCTGTAAAATGGGGATTAAGACTGTGAGCCCCATGTGGGACATGGACGACGACCAACCCAATTAGCTTGTATCTACTCCAGCACGCACATAGTAAACACTTAACAAATACCATTTTAAAAAAACAACAGAAATGAACAATCCAGAAACCCAGCTATTCCTCTACCCGTCTGCACTGGAATTCTGGCCTCCAACTAGGGATCTCTCAAGTCCACAAACCTTCTTAACGTGTTACTCTTTCTTTAGCTCTATCAGTAGCCCATTAGGCTACCACAGTCCCTGCCGGTTGGGATTCTGGCAACTACTTGTTTGTCCATCCATCTCCGCACCAAACAGAAACTCTTTAACACAGACTTTAAGGCACTCAATCAACTCGCCCCCTCTTACTTACCTCACTGAGCCCACCTACTTTGCTCTTTCAATACCAACCAACTCAATGAACTTCAATCTCCTCGATCTCACCACCAGCTCCTTGCTCATATCCTCCCTGTGACCTGGAATTTCTTCCTCCTTCATTTAAAACAGTCCCCCACTCTCCCCACCTTCAAACCCTTATTAAAATCATACCTCCTTCAAGAGGTCTTTCCAAACTAAGCCCTCATTTTCCATACTCTTTTTCCCCACTGTGTTGCATATGCACTTGGGTCTTTACCTATTAATAATAATAATAATAATAATGGTATTTGTTAAGTGCTTACTATGTGGCAGGCACTATACTAAAAGTTGGAATGCTTACAAGAAAATCATGTTGGACACAGTCCCCTGTGCCATGTGGGGCTCACGGTGTCAATCTCCATTTTACAGATGAGGGAACTGAGGGACAGGGAAGTTAAGTAACTTGCCCAAGGTCACACAGCAGACAAGTGGCGGAGCCAGGATTAGAACTCATGACCTTCTGACTCCCAGTCTCGGGCTCTAGCCACTACACCATGCTGCATCTTCTTTTACACACCTAATGTATACCTCAACCTCATCCCCACAGCACTTATGTACTTATCAATAATTTATTTTCATTCTTTCAATTCCATTGTATTTACTGAGTACTTACTGTGTGCAGATCACTATACTAAGCACTTGGGAGAGTACAATACAACAATAAACAGACCCAGCCCCTGCCCACAACAAGTTTACAGTCTAGAGGCTGCAATTTTAAATGTTGGTCTTCCCATCTAGCCTGTACACTTCTTGTGGGCAGGAAACATGTTGTAGGGTATTTTCCCAGACACCTAGTATGGTTCTCTGCACACAGTAAGCACTCAATAAATACCACTGACTGATTTGTTGGTTAGGCAGAAACAGGGCTGAGGGAACAGCCAAAATCTGGGGAGATGCCAACTAGCTCTCTCCCCAACCCTCCTCTTGCCTCAGAGGTGACTTCCATGCAAGGAACCCCAGGCTGGTCCCTTGCAAACCTAATCACTTGGTTAAGATCAAACCAGAGAACTCCTCTTCCCTTACATATGTAATGGTAATTGATTTTAATGTCTATTTCCCCCTCCAGACCCTAAGCTCTCTGTGGACAAGGAATGTGTCTACCAATTGTGTTGCACGGTACTCTCCCAAGCACTCAGTCCAGTGTTCCGCAAAGTGTAGGCACTCATTAAATACAATTGATTGATTGCACAATCCTCACATCCCACACTCGAGAGAAAATGACCTTCAAGTGCCCTCATCTCAGCTACCTATTTTCTTAAAGAATCCTGCCACTGGGACTTCCCCAGTTGGATCAAACCTACACTCCCAGCCTAGGGACTGGGAGAAATACTGTGGGAAGACCAAGAGGTGATTTGGGTGTTTGGTTAGTTTCCTTTTCTCCCTCCAGGACCAACCCACAATCACCCAGTCACTCCAGTGTGACACCTTTTTCCTCTGCTCAGCACCGATGAAGTCCCACAAGGTGGCTACAGGATATTTACTTGTCCACACTCATTTGGGAATTGAAATAGCATCTCTTATCAAAAGAGTGAGGTTACTGGGAGAAGGAGGAGGAAGGGGATCAGAAAAGTCAAGGGGAATTAGCATGGCTTGCTGAAAAGATTCCCACAAGGCTGGGATTGCCCTTTGGTCCTGAGTTGTTGCCGAGCCCTGTCTTCCCAAGATGGATCACTCTTTCCAGTCTCTTGCATAACTGGGTGGCTATTATGTCAAAGTGTACAGGGTAATTGCAGTGGCCATCTAACTGGTGTGGAGACAAAAGGCTTAGGTGTGTTTCAGGAAGAGAGGTGTTTGGGGAGGGGAGATGGCTTGCCTCTTGGGCCTGGGTGTGCCCATCGCCACACTGTGTGTTGAGCAGAGGCCTCAGGCTGCCAATCCTAATAATAATAATGTTGGTATTTGTTAAGCGCTTACTATGTGCAGAGCACTGTTCTAAGCACTGGGGTAAACACAGGGGAATCAGGTTGTCCCACGTGGGGCTCACAGTCTTAATCCCCATTTTTTACAGATGAGGGAACTGAGGCACAGAGAAGTTAAGTGACTTGCCCACAGTCACACAGCTGACAAGTGGCAGAGCTGGGATTCGAACTCATGAGCCCTGACTCCAAAGCCCGTGCTCTTTCCACTGCACCATGCTGCTTCTCTAATCCTGAGGAGCAGGGCTGAGTGATGGATGATAATAATATAATTGTGACATTTTTTGAGTCTGTGATAAATGCCCAGACTACGTTAAGAGCTGGGGTACATAAAATAATGATCAGATGCGACCTAGGGCCACACCGTCTAATGGGGAGGGAGGACAGGTATTAATTTCCCTCTTTCTCCAAGGAGAATGAGGGTCAGAGTAGTTACATGACTTGTCCAGGGACACACAGCAGGCAAGTGGCAGAGTAGGGATTAAAACTCAGGTCCTCTGGCTCCCGATTCTGTTCTCTATCGAGCAGACCACATACCTCATTAGAAGATGGGCTAGCCTAGGCCAGTCAGTCAATCATATTTTTTGAGAGTGTCTGTGTGGAGAGCACTGAACTAAGTACTTGAGAGAGTACAGTATAATGATAAACAGGCAAATTCCCTGTCCAAAATGAGCTTACAGTCTAGAGGGGGAGACAGACATAAATATAAATAAATTATAGATATGTACATAAGTGCTGAGGGCCCGGGATGAGGATGGGGAGTGGGAGAAAATGAAAGGAGGGTTTAGTCAGGGAAGGCCTCTTGGAGGAGATATGCCTTCAATAAGGCTTTGAAGGTGGGGAGAGTAATTGTCAGATATGAGGAAGGAGGGCATTCCATATCAGAAGCAGTTTGTGGCAAAGACATCGGCAGTGAGAGAGATGAGATCAAAGTACAGTGAGAAGGTGAGCATTCAAGGACCCAACATTGTAGGCTGGGTTGTAATAGGCGAGTAGCGAGGTGAGGTAGGAGGGAGCAAGGGGATTGAGTGCTTTAAAGCTAATAGTGAGGAGCTTCTGTTTGATGCAGAGGTGGATGGGAAACCCCTGAAGGTTCTTGAAGAGTAGGGAAACATGGCCTGGACATTTTTGTAGAAAAATGATCTAGGCAGCATAGTGAAGTATGGACTGGAGTGGGGAGAGATAGGAGGCAGGAAAGTCAGCAAGGAAGCTGATACAGTAATCCAATCACTTAGCCTATCTTATCTTGATTAAAGTAGTAGCAGTTTGGATGGAGCTGAAAGGGTGGATTTTAGCCATATTTTGAAGGTTGAATTGTCAGGATTGAATATATGGATTGAATGGTTTGATTGATTATATGGGTTGAATGAGAGAGAAGCCAGATCTTGGAAATCGTCATCTTTCTGCGTCTGTCCTTTGGGTTCCTCTCATCTCTCCCTTACTTCAGTGGGAAAGAAATGAATCCTGAGGGGCCTGAAGATCTGTTCCCCGAGTGGCCCGTGGCAAGGGGAGGAGGTGTTGAAATAATAAAAATAATTGCGGTATTTGTTAAGTGCTTACTATGTGTCAAGCACTGTTCTAAGCATAGGGGAAAGTACAGGATGATTAGGTCAGACATAATCCCTGTCCCATACAGGACTCACAGTTTAGGTGGGAAGAACAGGTACTGGATCCCTATTTTACAGATGAGGTAACTGAGGCCCAGAGAAGCAAAGTGTCTTGCCCTAGGTCACACAGCAGACTGGTGGCAGAGCCAGAAATAGAACTCAGATCCTCTGACTCCCAGGCCCATGTTCTATCCACTAGGCCAAACTGCTTCTCAGATGGGCCGAGATGTTTGTCCATGGGGTTTCTTCAGTGGCTCAAGCTGCAGATGAGGGTGGAGGCCTGCGGTTCGGCGTGAAGGCTCCTGTCCAAGCTGCCCGCAAACCAGGACAGCCCCCAGCCACAGCCTGCCCCCAGTCCCCAGGGGAGGGTGGGGGGTGCTGGAGGGAGGACCCTGCGGAGGGTCTAAGGGGGCAGCTGGATGGGGAAACTGTAGAGGGTCTGCAGGGGAGTGGAGCTAGAAGGGAGAAGCCTGAAGGCAGCCACACTTCACCCAGATGAGATTGGGGTGTGGGACCCTGCAGTATCCACCCAGGGGCCACTCAGTTCCTTCGGCCACGGATGGAAGAAAGCAAGAGGGATGACATAGGCTTGCAATGCTTTCACCCAGCTGATTCAGGCTTCAATCACTACAACCCTGGGGGAGGTTATTCCCAGAACTTATACTATGTGGACTAGTGGGCTAAGAGCACAAGAATGGTGGAGATTTGGCTTCCCACCCCAGCTCTGCCCCTTGGCTGCTGGGTGACCTTAGCTGATCACTTCACTTCCCTGGCCCTCAGTTTCCTCTTTTGTAAAAATTGAGATAAAATGTTCATTCTCACTTCTTTTCTGACTGTGAGCCTTCTATGAGATAGGGTCTGAATTGCATACATTGTAATAATGATGACAATGATTGATAAAATAATAATCATAATTGTGGCATTTGTTAAGCACTTCCAGACACCATTCTAACCACTGGGGTGGATGCAAGCAAATCAGTTAGACACAGTCCCTATCCCAGCTGGAGCTCCCAATCTCAAATCCCCATTTTACAACTGACATTACTGAGGCACAGAGAGGTGCCTTGGCCAAGGGCACACAGCAGATAATTGGCAGAGCTGGGATTAGAACCCAGGTCCATTTGACTCCCAGGCCCATGCTCCCTCCATTAGGCCATGCTGGTTCTTGTGAAAGAGAAGTATTATAACCTACCCCTGTGCTTAGCACATAGTAAGTGCCTAACAAATATTATAATTTATATTATATATATATATATGGAGAGAGAGAGTAGAGAGAGATAAGAGAGAGACAGATTGATTTAATTATACATTGTCATTTATGCTACTATCCTGGCATAGTCACGCTACCTCAATGGCTCTTGCTCTCATTCTCGGTAAATTATTTTTCCAGGTCGACTTCCCCCATTATATTGAAAGCTCCTTGTGATTAGTGAATCAATCAATCAGCTGTATTTATTGAGCAACTACTGTGTGTGGTGCACTGTATTAAGTGCTTGGGAGAGTACAGTATAACGATCTAGATCGTCCTTCTGTTGGTGGCCTTGTAAGTGATCAATAAATACCACTGAGTGATTAATGAGGATGTCACTTTGTTTATAGACCTCTGCCTTATAGGCATACCATTATCAATCTGTCCTCAAGGATCTTGCTTGGATCCAGTACAAATTCAAGGGGCCTAAGGGAGAAGCAGCTGTATTTAGGTCCTTTAAGAAAGAGAAGAAGAAAAGAACCTTCTTTATGAACTCCGTACAGAATGTACCCAAGAAATGGAAGGAACAGGGAGGGGAAGGAATGGAAAAAAACAAGGGAGAGTGAATACCTCACAGTAGCCCTGCCTATTTTGTAATCCCTCAAATCTCTCCTCATGAGTCATGCTGCTTCTCTTATCATTTGATTCTTCCTTGTTGATCACACAATCTCATTTCTTGCTTCTCTACATTAAACTTGGATTCCTTCATAGCCTGCTTTTTCACAATTGCTCACTTTTCCCCTTTTCTGTGGTATTTAAGTTCTTACTATGTGCCAGGCAGCATTCCAAACACTGGGGTAGATACAAGCTAATCAGGTCAGAATAAATCCACATCCCACATGGAACTCACAGTCTCAATCCCCATTCTGGGGGATGAGATACTTGAGATAACTGAAGCCCAGAAAAGTGAAGTGACTTGCCCAGAGTCACAAAGCAGACAAGTAGCAGAACTGGGACCAGAAACCAAGCCCTTCTGACTCTTAGACCCGTGGTCTATCCACTAGGCCATGCTGCTTCTCAGCCCAGAGAGGACAAATGTCTTACCCAATGTCATACGGTAGAATAATGGCACTAGACCATGCTGCTTCTACGTGTATTTCACCGCCTGGCTCCACGTTGTATCTTTCCAACATGAAAGCCCTTCTAGGGTGAACCCAAACTTAGAAATGAGGAGCTCTAAATTCCAATCTCATTTCTCAAACTGGGTGGGTAGAACTATTACTGTGTGTTAATGGCAGGACACTTACCTTCTGTGGTGTCTTGGGGTCATGCTTTAACTGAAGGGAAATGATATACGAGGCGAGCATTCCCAGAGACAGTGTGCTGATTTAAGGTAAATAATTGTAGAGCAGTTTGGAAGCACTTCCCAGTGACATTATCCTACTATAGTAGCCGCATCCCTAAATTTCTCATAATTATGATGGTATTTATTAAGCACTTATTGTCTGCTAAACATTTGATGCAATATTATCAAATTGGATGAAGTCCTATCCCATTTGGAGCTCACAATCTATTTTATAGATGAGGAAACTGGTTAAGAGATATTAAGCGACTTGCCCAAGGTCAGGCAGCAGGTCAGTGTTACAGAAGCAGGGTCTCAATCATATTTATTGCACACTTACTGGGTGCAGAGCAGTGTACTAAGTGCTTAGGAGAGTACGACATAGTGTAACAGACACATTCCCCTGTCCATAACAAGCTTATAGTCTCCTGACTTCCAGCCTCATGTCCTTCCACTAGGCCACACTACTTCATGTCATTTTATAGCTAGATATGCTCCCTCCAGCCTTCAGTTATCTTTCATTTAACCCAAATGGTTGCTTGTCAAACACTGCATTAGAGAAACACCAGAGAAGCAGCTTGGCATAGTGGATAAAGCACAGGCCTGGTAGTAAGAAAGTCATGGGTTCTAATCCCAGCTCTGCCACTTGCCTGCCATGTGACCTTGGCCAAGTCACTTAACTTCTTTATGCCTCATTTACCTCATCTGCCAAATGGAGATTGAGTCCGTGAGTCCCATGAGTGACAAGGGATTGTGTCCAACCCTATTTCCCTGTATCCATCCCAGCACTTGGTACAGTGCTTAGAACAGTACTTGGCACATAGTAAATGCCTAACAAATACCAGCATTATTATTATTATTACAGTGCCTGGTACATAGTAAGCACTTAACAAATACGATAATCATTATTATTATCCCCTCTTTGTTTTCACCAAGCTGCTCCTCATCTCTCTAGTAATAATAATAGTAATTGTTTTTGTTGTCATATGCTGTCGAGTCATGTCCAACCCATAGCGATGTCATGTATACATCTCTCCCAGAATGCCCCAATTCCATCTGCAATCATTCTGGTAGTGTAGCCATAGAGTTTGCTTGGTAAAAATACAGAAGTGGTTTACCGCTGCCTCCTTCCATACAATAAACATCTTTAATGAGATGTACATCACCCTGATTCTATTTATTTGCCATTGTTTTTATGAGATGTTCTTCCCCTTGACTCTATTTATTGCCATTGTTCTTGTCTGTCTGTCCCCCCTGATTAGACTGTAAGCCCATCAAAGGGCAGGGACTGTCTCTATCTGTTGCTGATTTGTACATTTCAAGGGCTTAATACAGTGCTCTGCACATAGTAAGCGCTCAATAAATACTATTGAATGAATGAATTAATGAATAAACGAGTCTCTGCCCTTGACTCTCTCCCATGCTGCTGCTGCCCAGTACAGGTGAGTTTTGACTTGTAGCAGATTGCCTTCCACTTGATAGCTACTGCCCAAGCTAGGAATGGAATGGGTATGCCTCTGCTTGACTCTCTCTCCTGTAGTGGTGATTGGTAGAGAACTGAAAAATCTTCAGGTGCGACCCAGAGAGGAGTGATAGTTGTTGTAATAATGAAAACAGCATTAGACACTGTGCGAGGCCCTTGGGAAGTCCAGAATGAAGAAATGACATGTCTCCTGTCCACAAGGAGCTTACACTCTACTGGTGGAGACAAACATAAAAATATGGACAACTAGAATAGTCCCATAAATCCTCTTCTGAGTCTTCCAGAGCTTTAGATGGGAGTGGTAGAATTTGACTCATTCTCGCTTTGGTTTCTGGGGTCCCTTTAGGAGCAGGTGGGGAAGAGAAGGCATTAAGAAGCCCTCCCTTTTCACAAAGTACACAAAGCAAGAAGCTGTTCCCAAGGGTCAGGAAAGATGAAAGGTGCCTGACAGAGAGAATGAGCAGTGTTGGACATTAGTGGCAAAGAGAGAAGGGAAGCAGAGGCCTAGGCATACAGAATTTTTAGATTCCCCCAAACAAGGTTGAAAATAATGTCAGGGGTCTTCTCGGCCACTCCTCTGCTTCCTGATGGATTATTTAAAAACTGAACAAATTTTCATCAGTTCAAAGACTTCCGGAGGAGAAAAATCCACTTTCTCCTTCAGTCTCCCATTCCAATATTTAACAGCCTATTACTGCCCAACACTTCTTCCCACTGCCCAATCAAATTCTTCCTGCTATAAAGCCCGACTCTCCTATTCATTCAGCGATATTTATGGAGAACTTGTTGTGTACAGAGCACCATACTAAGGACTTGGGATGATGATGACGGTATTTGTTAAACATTTACTATGTGCCAAGCACTGTTCAGGGTACAATACAACAGAGTAGGCAGACATAATCCCTGCCTACAATTAATTTACAGTCTAGAGGACAAGCTTACATCTGTTGGTTCTAAGGAGTGGCCGAGAACAATGCACCCTATAAAGAAGGTAAAGGAACTCGAGGGGAAGGATGGAAAATTGAAGAATAAAATCAAGAAAGGGACTGAAAATTGCAGTCAGGCTCCCAGAGAAATCACTCCACTAAGTGCTCAAGATAGAGTCACAAAGATTGATGCAAACAATCACCCTGGCCAAGAAGGTGAGAGACAGTTCACAAATTCTGCTTGTCTTGTCCCCAGCACAAGAGCCGTGGGGCCAAAATGCCTGTCCTGAGTTCACCATTCTTTACCCACCCTCAGGCATTCACACCATCCACAAAGACATGATAATTTACAGATGAGGTAAATGAGGCACAGAGAAGGGACTTGCCCAAGGTTACACAGCAGACAAATGGCAGAACTGGGAATAGAACCCAGTCCTTCTGACTCCCAGACCCACACTCAGCCATGCTACTTCTACAAACTGGAATGTTTTGGCAGTTGTGGTAAGGATTTTCAATGAGTCATCACACACTCAAACCAAAAGGGCAACAATCTCTCTCTTTATCAATATCTATCTCTTATGGTGACCAAGTTCAAATGAACCAGTCTTCCACAAGAAGCTGCTTGGTTTAGTGGATAAAGCACGAGCCTGGGAATCAGAAGGATATGGGTTCTAAAGCCGGCTCTACCACTTATCTGCTGTGTGAACTTGGGTGTGTCACAACTTCCCTGTGCCAGCTACCTTGTCTGTAAAATGGATATTGAGTCTGTGAACTTCATGTGGGATATAGACTGTGTCAAATTGACTATTTTGTATCTACCCCAGTGCTTCCCCTTTTAGGATCACACCTGGAGAGTATCCCATACTCTACCAGTCTCAACTATGGGAAGGATAGTCAAGCAGAGCCATATCTAAGCTGTCATCTTTGATCCATAGTGACTCCATGGACACATCTCTCCCAGAATGCCCCACCTCCATTTGCAATCTTTCTGGTAGTATATCCATAGAATTTTTTTGGTAAAAATCCTGAAGTGGTTTTCCATTGCGTCCTTCCATGCAGTCAACTTGAGTCTCTGTCCTCGACTCTCTCCCATGCCACTGCTGCCCAGCACAAGGGAGTTTTGACTTGTAGAAGATTGTAGAGATGTGTCCATGGAGTCACTATGGGTCAAAGATGACAGTTTAAGACAAGACAAGACCTCAGCTCTTGGAACAGTGCTTGGCACATAGTAAACGTTAAGAAATCCCATTTTTAAAAATGGCAATAAAAGTAGTCTCAGCAGTGGGTTCCAGAAAGAGCTTTGTGAAGAGTGGGGAGAAGGAAGGACTTTCTTCTCTCTAAGGAGGATTTATCTGGACAGGAGAGCCTGTTTAGAATGAATTATGTTCCAACCCAAAAAGGAAAGGGAAAAAATTCGTTGTGCCATCTGCCTTAATTATGCCAAAAAAGGACCCCATTTCCAGGTTATAAGCATTTATAAAGAAAGAAGAACATGGAAAATATATTCTATTTGCACTCTGGTGCTGTTCTTGTTTAGGCAAGAGAAGTAATATCATTCTGTACCTAAACCCCAGTGAGCTGAGTGAAAAAGAGTAGCCAAGGCTCACAGCAACTTTTTACCTAGTCCTCATTAAAAGCATCCTTTGCCTTCTCTCAGGTGAAACCTAAAACTAGGGGACCATTATTGAAGGTACTTACTCTCACTTTCCTCTCCAAAGGTTAAAGGGCAGCACCCATATCAGTTACCTCATCTGTAAAATGGGGATTAAGACTGTGAGCCCCACGTGGGACACCCTGATTCCCTTGTGTCTACCCCAGCGCTTAGAACAGTGCTCGGCACATAGTAAGCGCTTAACAAATACCAACTGAATCCCTGAATATCAAGAATCTTGAAGGAAGTAGCTGCCAGCTACTGCCAACTGGAGGAAGTGACCTCACATCACTGACTTTCAACTCCCTCTCTCCACCCAATCCTGGTTGGCATAGGGAGAGATGGGCCTCCTTGGCCCTGGTGACCCTGATTCTGGTGTGGGAGACAAGGAGGGAGTGGAAGATAAACACTCATTCTCCTTCACTGACATGTCAAATCAATTCTCCTACGGGACCAGGTGACACATGGTGTAACTGCTACTTATTGCAAACACTAGGTTTTTTTAAAAAATGCTGTGCTTTAAATGCACCAGGAGGTTATTTCCTAAATAGTTGAAACCAATACCTTTATAAAACAATGCATGTCTACATCAGGCCTAGAATTCTGAGTCTGACCTGGCCTAAATATTCCCAGTTATCCTTAGTTTGCTACAAAGGGTTCAGATTGAAGGATGGCTCCTCACTGTTCTGTGGACACAGGATAAGAGACAGGATTGGTGTTACTGGGAAAATGAATAATCATAATACTTACTGTGCATTTGTCAACTACTTACTATTTGCCAAGCACTGAATGAAGCGATTAAGTAGATGTAAGATAATAAGATCAGACATGGTCCCTGTTCCACATGGAACTCACAGTCTAAGTAGGAGGGAAAACAGGTATTGACTCCCCAGTTTGCAGACGAGGAAACTGAGATGCAGAGAAGTTAAGTGACTTGCCCAAGACCACACAGCAGACAAGAGGCAGAGTTGGGATTAGGTACACTGCCTCCCAGGCCTTTGCTCTTTCCGTTAGGCCATGCTGCTTCTCCCACTAGACAAATTGATAACTACAAAAGAACTGCTTGTCTCCAAATAGCTTAGATCCTTTTGAATATATGATGTAATCCTC
Organism: Ornithorhynchus anatinus; assembly: GCF_004115215.2. Lineage (NCBI taxonomy): Eukaryota > Metazoa > Chordata > Mammalia > Monotremata > Ornithorhynchidae > Ornithorhynchus > Ornithorhynchus anatinus. The sequence continues at coordinate 170,878,415 of NC_041728.1, read as the reverse complement.
ACAGCAGCCTTGGCAGTAAAAGTTGATGGGGACAAGTTGCAGTAGTTAAAGAGATGTTGATCAGAGACGTTGAGTGATTTTCCCAAGCTCACAGAGCTTGTCAGGAATAAAGCAGGACTCAAACCCAGGTATTTCCTAGATGAAAATATCCTTGGTACTGAAGAGAACAGAGATTCAAACCCAATCACTGTCCACTAGACTGTTAGGCTGAGGCTATCAGATTTTCAGCCAGCAAATGTGAGAATAGGGATCAAGACTATGTAAAGTTGGATGAAGAGGAGGAGCCACTTTGTCACCCCATTCTATCAGCCTCCTTAACACTCATGTTTATCATTCATTTATTTAGAGAAGCACAGGCCTGAGAGTAAAATGGTCATGGGTTCTAATGCCAGCTCTGCCACTTGTCTGCTGTGTGACCTTGAGCAAATCACTTCACTTCTCTGGACCTCAGTTCCTCCATCTGTAAAATGGGGATTGAGACTGTGAGCCCCACATGGGACAGGAACTGTATCCAACCTGATTGCTTGTATCCACCCCACTGCTTAGAGCAGTGCCTGGCACATAGTAAGTGCTTAACAAATACCATTATTATTAATATATTTGTATAGGTCACATGCTATTATTCTTTTACACACAGTATGTTAAGTAATGAATGTTCATTTGGCTTCTCCTCCATTAAATTGTATGATTCTTGAGGGCAGAGACTGTGTCTTCTATTTTTGCTGTGTGTGTCCAAGTGACTAATACAGATATCTGCCCTCAGTAGGAGCTTAATAGGGCTGATGAAGAAGGCAGAGAGTGATTAAGCACTGCTTGCCTAGTGGGAAGAGCATGAGAATGAGAATTCTGCCACCTGCCTCCTGGGTGACCTTGGGCAAGTCACTTCATTTTTCTATACCTCAGTTTCCTCTTTTGTCAAAGTGGGGATACCTGTCTCCCTCCCCCTTAAACTATGAGCCCCATGTGGGACAGGGATTGCATCCAATCTGCTTATCTGGTATCTATGGACTTTATCTGGTAGCATGGACTTTGACGCCTAGAAAGTTCTCAAGAAACACCACAATTATTATTCAAAGAACAGGGGAGGGTCTGAAAAGGGGAAAGGGAAAAGAATCAAAAGCTTCTCAAACTCAGGATCACAATTTGCTTCCTTCATTCTTGTGCACAAGCCACAGGCCTCTGCTGGGGGAAATCCAGATGTTGGGCTGAACTTGATGGTCTCAACTTCATCTTTGCCTGCTTCAACTCTGCCCTCTTCTTCATCTAGCAACATCATTATTTCTCCTCCTTTATGGACTCCCATGCTCACTGCCCTCACCACTTTCTTCAGATTTTAGGTGCCTGCTCAAATCCCCGGTCCTCCCATCCCCAACTGCCCCCATCCCTTACCCCTAATGATCTGGCCACAAACATTACTGAGAAAATGAAACTATAAGGAGTTGTCTCCTCAAAATTTCCCTGGCTCCTCTCCAGTCCCTCCCTCCTGCTGCTTCTTTAACTCTCTCATTTTTTCCAGCAGTATCTCAAGAGGACCTCTCCCGCCTCCTCTCAAAATCTACCATCTCCTCCTGCATCTCTGACCCCATCCCTTCACACCTTATCAAATAATCACCCCCTCCTCCCTTCCTCCCTCCCTAACCACCATCTTCAACTGTTCTCTCTCCAGTGGCTTTTTCCTCACTGGTTTCAAACATATTCTTGTGTCACCTGTCCTAAAAACACTCTCTTTTGATGCCTCAAGTCCCTCCAGCTATTGTCCCATCTCCCTCCTACCATTCCTCTCCAAACTTCTTGAATGAGTGTCTACACCAGCGGCCTCCACCTCTTCTTCTCCAATTTTCTCCTTGATCCCAGCTAATCCAGCTTCCTTCCCCTTCACTCCACCAAAACTGCCTTTTCAATGGTCCCCAAAGACCTCCTTCTTTCCAAATCCAATTGTCTCTACTCCATCCTAATTCTCCTCGACCCTCAGCTGCCTTGGCCACTGTTGACCAAATCTTTCTCCTGGAATTATTATCCAATCTTGGCTTCACTGACATTCCTCTCCTCTTTTTCCGCCTATCTCTCTGGCCATTCATTCTCAGTCTCTTTCATGGGACTCTCTTCTGACTCCCACCCCCTAAATGTGGGTTCCTTCCTGGGTTCCTTTCTATTCTCCATCTACACCCACTCCCTTGGAGAACTTATTTGCTCTATAGCTTCAACTACCACCTCTCTGCAGATGATTCCCAAACCTACGTCTCCAGCCCTGATCTCTCTCTTTCTCTAAATTGTATTTCCTCCTGCCTTAAGGACATCTTTACTTGGATGACCCACCAACACTTCAAAGTTAACATGACTTAGACAAAAGTCCTCATTTTCCCACGCAAATCAGAGGGAAGATTTGGGCAAAAGGTTGGTGATGAGAGAAATGAGGTTGAAATACGGGAGGTGGGGAGGGCAAGGGGACAGGAAGTTTGAGAAGGGAATTACAAGTCTTACCTGGCATGGCACTAAGCGTGGGTATCACTAATGATCGAGTACAGTGCTTTGCACACAGTAAATGCTCAATAAATATGATTGAATGAAGTATTGTTGTTGGACAGTGAAGAAGGCAGAGTTACAATAGGAGAGGATTGAGTTTGAGATGTATGTCAGCCTAGTGACTGGATTTCTGTCATTGTACATTTCCCATCATTGTTTAGAGCACCACCATCCTCCCTGTCTCACAAGCCCCTGCCCACAGCATTATTCTCAACTCGCCTCTTTCAATCAATCCACATATTCAATCTGTCACCAAATCCTATCAGTTCAGTGTTTACAACACTGCTAAAATTCACCGTTTCCTCTCCATTCAAACTGCTACCACATTAATCCAAACACTTATCCAATCCCACCTTGATTACTGTATTAACCCCTTTGCTGACCTCCCTGCCTTCTGTATTTTCCCACTCTAGTCCATACTTTGCTGCCCAGATCAATTTTTTAGAAAACTATTCATGCCATGTCTCCCCAACTCCTCAAGAACACTTCAAACTTCAAAATCCTCAAGTGGTTGCCTATCCGCCTCAGCATCAAACGGAAATGCTTTACCATCGGCTTTAAAGAATTCAATCAACTCTCCCCCTCCTATCTTACCTTGCTGATTTCCTTCTACGACCTAGACCTCACACTTCATTCCTCTAACATTAGTGTATTCCCTGTTTTTGTCTGTCTCCCCTGGTTAGACTGTAAGCCCGTCAATGGGCAGGGACTGTCTCTATCTGTTGCCTATTTGTACATTCCAAGCACTTAGTACAGTGCTCTGCACATAGTAAGTGCTCAATAAATACTATTGAATGAATGAATGTATGTCGATCTCATCTATCTTACCACCGATCCCTCGCCTTCTTCCTGCCTCTGGACTGAAACTCCCTCCCTTTTCACTTCTGACAGAGGATCACTCTTCCCTCCTTCAAAGCCTTATTAAAAGCACATCTTTTCCAGGAGGCCTTTCCCACCTAAGCCCTCATTTCCTCTTCTCCCAAGTCCTTTTACATCACTCTCGCACTTGGATTTGCATCTTCGATTCACCCTTCCCTCATCCTCAGCACTTATGTGCATATCTGTAATTTATTTATTTTTATTGTCTGTCTCTCCCTCTAGACTGTAAGTTTGTTGTGGGTAGGAAATGTGTCTATCAACTGTGTTATATTCTCTCAAGCACTTAGTACAGTGCTCTGCACAGAGTAAGTGCTACATAAATATAACTGATTGGTTGATTTGAAGACCAGGGGAATAGTCATCTGTAGGATATGAAGAGAGGATGTGGGCAAGGGCCAGCAGTGAGATAAATGTGATTGAGGTACAGGGGACAGGGGTTTGAGAAGGGATTTAAAAGTCTAAAACAGTTGGCAGGGGGAATAAGCACGGGGATCAATAATGAAAGAGAAGTATTGTTGTGCAGAGGAGAGGGAAGAGTGAAAATAGGAGAAGATGAGGTTGAGAAAGATGAGATCAACTTGGTGTCTGAATTTCACCCCGCAGTGCTCCAAAGTTCACGCACTGGAGCCAAGGAAGCGTACCACGGAGGTGATCCAGGATCTGGGGGGTGGTGGTACTGGATTGACAGAAGGATAGGGGAGTGAGGGAGTTGGGTTTGGTGGAGAAGGCAGTGTTGAGGGGCCCTGACACTGTCTTCTCTTGGTTCTCCTCCCATCTCTCTGACCACTCTTCCTCAGTCTCTTTTGCTGACTCCTCCTCTGCCTCCCATGCTCTTGCAGTGAGGATCCCTCAGGGCTCAGTTCTAAGTCTTCTTCTCCATCTAAGTCTCCATCAAAGTCTCCGTATCTACCCACTGCCTTGGAGAAATCATTCACTTCCACGGCTTCAACTACCATCTTTATGTGGATGATTCCCAAATCTTCATCTCCAACCCTTCACCTTTCCCTTCTCTGCAGTCTCTCATTTCCTTCTGCCTTCAGGGCATCTCTACCTCTATGTCTTGCTGACCCCTCAAACTCAACATGTCCAAAACTGAACTCCTTATCTTCTCACCCAAACCCTGACCACCTTGTGTCTTTTCTATAACTGTAGACAACGCCACTGCCCTCCCTCTCTCATAAGCCTGTAACCTTGATATTGCCCTCTACTCTTCTAGCTCATTTCACCCATATATTCAATCTGCCAGAAAATCCCATAGGTTCTACCTAGACCAAATTGCTAAAATCAGCCCTTTTTCTCTCCATTCAAACTGCTACCTTGCTCATCCAACCACTTATCCAATCCTGCCCTGACTACTGCATCTGGCTCCTCGCTGACCTCCTTGCCTCCAGTCTCTCCCCACTTCAGGCCTTACTTCACTTGCTGTACAGATCATTTTTCAACAAAAGCATTCAGTCCATGGCTCCCCATTCCTCTAGAATTTCCAGTGGCTGCCCATCCACCCCTGTATCAAACAGAAACTCCTCACCATTGACTTTAAAGCCTTCACAATTGGCTCTCCCCATCCTACCTCACCTCACTGATCCTCTAGTACAGCCCAGCCTCTACACGCCACTACCCTAGACCACCTTACTCACTGTACCCCAATCTCATCTACTTTACTGCTGACCCCTTTTCCACCACTTTCTCCTAGTCTGGAACTTCCTCCCCTTCCATATAAGCCAGACCACCTCTCTTTCCACCTTCAAAGCACTATTAGGGTCACATCTTCTCAAAGAGGCCTTCCCTGATTAAGACATCTTTTCCCCAGCTTGCTCCCACTTCTGCCTCATCTACATACTTGGATCTGTGATCTCTGGACATAATAATAATAATAATAATATAATAATAATAATAATGGTATTTGTTAAGTGCTTACTATGTGCCAAGCACTGTTCTAAGCACAGGGGGGCGGGGGTACAAGGTAATTAGGTAGTCCCACATGGGGCTCACAGTCTTAATCTCCATTTTACAGAAACAGAGAAGTTAAGTGACTTGCCCAAAGTCACACAGCTGACAAGCGACAGAGCGGGGATTAGAACCCATGACCTCTGACTTCCAAGCTCTTTCCACTGAACCACACTACTACTCCATCCCCAACCCTACAGCACTTATGTACATATCTTCACATTATTACAAGTTATTTATTCATTCTTATTAATGTCTGTCTCCCCTACTACACTGTAAGCTCATTATGGGCAGGGAACATGTCTACTAAATCTGTGGTATTGTACCTTTCCAAATGTTCAGTACAGTGCTCTGCACCTAGTAAATATTCAATAAGTCCCATTGATTGATTGATTGATGATGATTTTGAAAAATTGGATGGCGTGAAACATTACAGGCCTCTTTGGGGGAACAGGACAGATTTGCAGGGAGGAATGTGTGTGTGAGAGAGAAAAGGCAGGTTAGGAGGTTGTTGTGAAATTTCGGAGTCGGTGATTAAAGATTGTAGTGACTAGGGATGATAAGATTGAACAGGTTCACTTAATTGCACATTGAATTACTTATTTTGATTACCCTGGAGCTTGTTCCCCATTAGACTGTAAGCTCCAGGTGGGCAGGAAATACACCCTTAGCTTGTTTTGTACTTCTCCAGTACTTAGTGAGCACCTAGCGGTGCTCAGTGAATGTTATTACTACTCTACATGCTACTTTCAGTGTGTAGCTGCGTTTGGGAGCAGAATGACGTAATGAGTAGAGCACGGACCTGGGAGTCAGAAGGTCATGGGTTCTAATCCCACCTGTGCCACTTGTCTGCTGTGTGGCCTTGGGCAAGTCACTTCACTTCTCTGTGCCTCAGTTCCCTCATCTGTAAAATGGAGATTAAGACTGTGAGCCCCACATGGGACAGGGACTGCTTAGAGAAGCAGCGTGCCTCAGTGGCAAGAGCATGGGCTTGGGAGTCAGAGGTCATGGGTTCTAATCCCCGCTCTGCCACTTGCTAGTTGTGTGACTTTGGGCAAGTCGCTTCACTTCTGTGGGCCTCAGTTAAGACTGTGAGCTCCACATGGAACAACCTGACCACCTTGTATTCCCCCCCCAAGTGCTTAGAACAGTGCTTCGCATATATTAAGTGCTTAACAAATACTATCATCATTATTATCATTATTATTATTAATAACCCAATTTGCTTTGTATCCACCCCAGTGTTTAGTACAGGGCCTGGCATGTAGTAAATGCTTAACAAATAGCATAATAATAATAATAATAATAATAATAATAATTGAGATTTGGAGCCTCAAATCCCCTCTGTGCTCTATCCTGAGCTAAGCAGGGGCTCAGGAAGTCCTAACATTCTCTCTCCCTTCCTCATCGTCCCCTTCTGTAGTTTTGGCCCACCAGGGACCCAGTCTCAGGGGCTGAGCACCACCACACTTAAAGTCCCTCAAAATCCTCACTCCATCCTTGACTTTCCCTGGGGTCTTTTAGAGCATGGTGAGTCATAGTTGTGGGATGAAATTAGCACAGATTTCTCTTTCCCATTGATATGCTGGGCATGCTTGTTTCACATGAGCAACAGGCATGTATTTGCCCATCAAATATATGCACCATTATGCAATTGTTCCTGAATCCCTGTCTCTTCAGGACATCTTGCAGTTCCCTAATCATCTTGAGAAGCTGATATCAGCAGATTCATCCGATTTATCTGTTACTCAGGGAACTCTGACCCTCCTCATGCACATAGGGAAGCAGGGGAGGGAGGGTGTTTCAAGAGCTATCTTCTTCCTTCTCCCTATGAAATGAGTCAAAAGCCAAACCTGATATGAGATGCACAAGGTGGAGTTTCCATTCCCACCTTCTACAAATTCCCTGCAGGGGTAGAATGGGGCCCCCGACACTTCTTAAATGAAGTCAGCTGCTCAGCTGGAATGATGGAATTTATTAAGCCCTTACTGTAAGCCAAATGATGGGGTAGATTAAAAAGTAATCACATCAGAAACCTTCCTTGTCCCAGGTAGGGTTCCCTAAATAATACTATTACTATTGCTACTACTATTAGGGAAGCAGCGTGGCTTAGTGTATCTAATTCCAGCTCTTCCACATGTCTGCTGTGTGACCTTGGGCAAGTCACTTCACATCTCTAGGCCTCAGATCCCTCATCTGTAAAATGGGGATTAAGAGTGTGAGCCCCATATGGGACACGGACTGTGCCCAACCTCATTAACTTGTACTTGGCATATAGTAATAATAATAATAATAATGGTATTTGTTAAGCACTTACTATGTGCCAAGCACTGTTCTCAGCGCTGGGGTAGATACAAGGGAATCAGGTTGTCCCACTTGGGGCTGACAGGCTTCATCCTCATTTTAAAGATGAAGTAACTAAGGCACAGAGAGGTTAAGTTACTTGCCCAAAGGTTCACAGCTGACATAGAGGCGGGATTAGAACCCTCCACTACTGACTCCCAAGCCCCTGCTCTTTCCACTAAGCCACACTGCTTCTCCAAGCACTTAACAAGTATCATTATTATTAATTTTTATTACTACTCCAGTCTAAGAGGGAGGGAAAATAGGTATTTTATCCATAATTTACAGGTGAGTAAACTGAGGCTTAGAGAGGCTAGGTAACTTGCCCAACATCACACAGAAATTCAGTTCAATCAATCAATGATGTTTATGTGTAGTGTACTGTACCTGAAAACCTGAGAGAATACTATGCAATGGAGTGGGTGGACAAGATCCCTGCCCTATAGAACCTTACACTCTAGCAGAGGAGACAGATGCTAATATAAATTACAGCTAAAGGAAGCAGCAGAGTAAATGGATCAGTTCATTCATTCATTCAGTTGTATTTATTGAGCACTTACGTGCAAAGCACTGTACTAAGCACTTGGAATGTACAATTCGGCAACAGATAGAGACAATTTCTGCCCAACAATGAGCTCACAGTCTAAAAAGAGGAGACAGAGAGCAAAACAAAACAAGTAGTCAGGCATCAATACCATCAACACCATCATAAGTGCTGTGGGGCTGGGGCAGGGCGAGGATCAAAGTATAGACCTAAGGGCAGAGGTGAGGCAGAAGGGAGCATGAATATAAGATGGGGAGATGAGAGACTAGTCAGAGAAAACATCTTGGATGAGATATGAATGTAGCGGGGCTCTGCAGGTGGTGAGGGTGATGATCTGTCAGAAACTCACTGTGAGCAGGGAATGTGTCTGTTTATTTTTATACTGTACTCTCTTAAGTGTTTGGTACAGTGCTCTACACACAGTAAGCGCTAAATAAACATGAATGAATGAATGAATGAATATGAAGTGGGAGGGCATTCCAAGCAAGAGGAAGGATGTGAGCATTGGGTTGAGGGTGAGAGAGATGAGACTGCATTATAATAAGTAGGTTGATGTTAGACAAGTAAAGTGTGCAGGTTGAGCTGCAGTAGGAGATCGATGAGGTTAAGTAGGTAGGGGAGAGCGGCTTGAGTGCCTTTAAACCAACAGGAAAGAGATTCTGTTTCCTGTGAAGTAGTGTGGTCTAGTGGATAGAGCATGGGACTGGGATTCAAAAGGACTGGAGTTCTGATCCAGGCTCTGCCACTTGTCTGCTAGACAAATCACTTCACTTCTTTGTGACTCAGTTACCTCACCTGTAAAATGAGGCTTAAGACTGTGAGCCCCATGTGTGACATGGACTCTGTCCAACCTGATTAGCTTGTCTCTACTCCAGTGTTTAGGACTGTGCCTGGCGCATAGGAAGTGCTTAACAAATACCATTAAAAAATGTAGAGAGAGATGGACAACATTTGGAGGTTTTGAAAGAGTAGGAAGATGTATGCAGATGAATTTTAAGAAAAATGACTCAGGCAGCAAAGTAAAGTATGGGCAAAGGGGGAAAGGTTGGAGGCAGAGAGGTCACTGAGGAGGCTGATGCAGTAGTCAAGGTGGGATAAGGCAAAGAGACCAGCACGGTAGAAGTGTGGATGAAGAAGGTATTGTGAAAGTAGAGCCAACAGGATTTCGTGCGAACAGGGAATAAGTCTTTTATTGTTGTATTGTTTACTGTTGAATTGCACTCTCCCAAACGTTTAGTACAGTGCTCTGCACATAGTAAGCGCTCAATAAATACGATTGAATGAATGAATGAATGAATGAATGAATGAATTTATAGGGTGAATGAAAGAATTGTATGGAGGATAATGCCATGGTTAATGGGCTAGTGAGACAGGGAAGATGGCGGGAAAGTTGGGGAGAGGAGAAGATTTGGGTAGGAAGACAAGATGTTCTGCTTGGAATAGATTAAGTTTGAGGTTTTAGTGAGATATCCAAGAAGAGATGTCCTGAAGGCAGGAGGAAATGAGAGACTGCAGAGAGGGAGAGAGATCAGGATTGGAAATGGAGACTTGGGAATCATCTACATAAAGGTGGTAGTAGAAGCTATGGGAGCAAATGAGTTCTCCAAGGGAGTGGGTGCAGATGGTGAATAGAAAGGGACCCAGAACTGAACATTCAGGGACATCTGCAATTAGCAGGTGGGAATCCTAGCTCTGCCATTTGTCTGCTGTGTGACCTCGGGCAAGTCGCTTAGCTTCTCTGAGCATCAGTTACCTCACCTGTAAAATAGGGATTAAGACTGTGAGCCCTATGTCGGACAGGACTGTGTCCAACCTGATTATCTTCTATCTAGCCCAGCGCTTTGTACAAATGCCTAGCACATCAATACCATTAAAAAAAAAAGAGTAGAGAAGAGCCTATGAACGAGATTGAGAAGGAATGGCCAGAGAGATAGGAGAACCCATAAAGGATGGTGTTACTGTTGGATAGTGTTTCCAGGAGAAGGGGAAGGTCCACAGTGTTATAGGCAACTGACAAGTTGAGCAAGATTAAAATGGAGAACAAGCCAGCAGAAATAATAATGATTATTGTGTTTGTTAAGCAAATTGGGTTGGATACAGAAATGGCAAGAAGGAAGTCTTTGGTGACCTCGAGAAGGGCAATTTTCAAGGGGGGTAGTGCAAGGAGGATAGAGAAGTAGTGTAGCTTAGTTCATAGAACATGGGCCAGGGAGTCAGAAGGTCATGGGTTCTAATCCCAGCTCTGCAACAAGTCTACTGTGTGACCTTGGGCAAAACACTTCACTTCTCTGGGCCACAGTTACCTCATCTGTAAGATTCATTCATTCATTCAAACATATTTATCGAGTGCTTACTGTTTGCAGAGCCCTGTAGTAAGCTCTTGGGATAGCACAATACAACTATAAAGAGTGACTTTCCCTGTCCACAATGAGCTCACAATCTAGAGGTGGTAAAACTGACATCAATTTAAATAAACAGACGATACAAATAAATAAAATTACAGATCTATACATAGGTGCTGTGGGGCTGAGTGGAGAGGAAGAACAAAGGGAGCAAGTCAGGGTGATGCAGAAGGGAGTGGGAGAAGAGCAAAAGTGGGGCAATAAAATGGGGATTAAGAGTGTGAGCCCTATGTGGGGCAGGGACTGTGCCCAATCTGACTACCTTGTATCTACCCCAGCACTTAAACAGTGCTTGGTATATAGTAAGCACTTAACAAGTACCATAATTATCTTATACAGCCATACACATGTGCATCCTCATATCAGTCGTATCCTCCTGAGAGAATCTGGAGGGATCACAGTATCTTAAATTCAGTGGATTCAGCTGGAGATAGATGGTTAATCATCCAGTTTTATAGTGGGCAACTCAGTTCTCAGCTGATCTATTCCACATCCAGAATGGATACAACAGCAGCAGTTGCCTTTGTGCCCCATAGTCATCAATAATAGTAATAATAATAATGATGATGATGATACTTGTTAAATGTTTAATATGTGCCAAGCACTGCTCTAAGCACTGGGGTAAATACAAAATTATCAGATTGTCCCAGGTGGGGCTCACACTCTTAATCCCCATTTTATAGGTAGGTAATTGAGGCTAAGAGAAGTTAAGTGACTTGCCCAAAGACACACAACTGACAAGCGGCAGAACCGGGATTAGAACCCATGACCTCTGACTCCCAAGCCTGGGCTCTTTCCACTAAGCCACACACTGTCTCCTTCGCCACCCCCACCCCCCAGCCCCTGCACCTCCAAGGTGGGAGGGGAGGGGTGTCGGGAAACATGACTACATTATAGTCACTGTATTTATGGAGGACCCATTTGGTGCTATGAGTACTCCTGCACATCCTAAACTAGTTCAGTGCCCTGTGCTAAGCGCTTGGGAAATAAAGGGACCCATTCCCTCTCCACAGAGAGCTTGCAAACTAGCAAGGGTGACAGACATTAAAAATAGTATTTGTATTGTAAGGACCAGGCTCCCGCCTTCTTCGGCTCCTCCCAGTGCTAGCTTCTGCAGCTTCAAAGTGGCACTCGGTGATCAAGAAGAGCTGGGAAGGCAACCCAAAGGCTCAGGAGTAAGCAGGCAAATCAGGAGTCCCTTGGAGAAATTCCCTATGGATGGACAGATTGGGCCCAAATGTCCACGTTTCCTCACTGATGATGATGGTATTGGTTAAGCGCTTAGTATGTGCCAAGACTACTATAAGCACCAGGTTAGATACAAGTTAATCAGATTGGACACAGTCCCTGTCCCACTTGGAACTCACACTCTTACTCCCCATTTTACAGATGGGGTAACTGAGGTCCAGAGAAGAGAAGTGACTTGCCCAAGGTCACACAGTCGACAAGTGGTGGAGCCAGGATTATTCATTCATTCAATCATATTTATTGAGCTCTTACTGTGTGCAGAGCACTGTACTAAGCACTTGAAAAGTACAATTCGGCAACAGAGACAAACCATATCCAACAAAGGGCTCACAGTCTAGAAGGGGGGAAACAGACAACAAAACAAAACAAGTAGACAGGCATCAATAACATCAAAATAAATATAATTATAGATATATACTCATTTAAAAAAATAGAATAATAAATATGTACATATGTACACAAGTGGGGCAGGGAGGGAGAATCAGGATAAGTACTTAATACAGTGCTCTGCACACAGTAAGCACTCAATAAATATGATTGAGTGAATGAATCCAGGTCCTTCTGACTCCTAGGCTTGTGCACTAACCAGTAAGTCACACTGTATGTGTATGGTGTCGCCCAGTTGATGTCATGTGTGTCCATGGGTCTGAGATGCACAAATGCCACCCGCAGTGTCTGGGTGGCGTGTGTTTGGTAGGGGTTGGAAGGAAAGATGCCATTTGGAGAGAAGGAAGGGGGAAGACCGTTCCAAGAAGTGCCATTGGCTGGAGTAGTGGAGACAATTACATGACTTACTACAGGTCTGACAGGCTGAATGTAGCTGGAAAAAAAAAACCAAACACAAAAAACTGGCACCTAATTTCTGATGCCATATCAAGCTTTTTGTATACAAAACAGAAGTGGAGGGATGGGAACCCAGCCAGGACACAAAGGCAAGGCAAACACACACAAAGTACTTACTATGAAGAGGAAACAAAGCTTTGTTTTTTTCCTTTTCACCCATAGTTTCCTCCTCCCAGTGGAGGTGAAGGCAGGCATAATAACGATGATGGTATTTGTTAAGTGCTTACTATCTACCAAGCCCTACACTACATAGTGGGGTGGTTACAAGCAAATCGGGTTTGACACAGCCCCTGTCTCACGTGGGGCTCACAGTCTTAATCCCCATTTTACAGATGAGGTAACTGAAGCACAGAGAAGTGAAGTGAGTTGCCCAAGATCACATAGCAGTCAAGAGGCGGAGCTGCGATTAGAACCCACGACCTTCTGACTCCCAGGCCTGTGCTCTAACCACAGGTGAGAGAGGTTAGTTAATTTCTCTGGCTCCTGGTCCTTGCTGGGGCCATTTGCCAACCTGCAGGTCGACCTCCTGGCTTTAGGCTTATCCTGTGATTTGCCTGCCTTGATTGGGCTTCTCTAGTCAAAATTCGTTCCTTTTAAATGAATGAGAATGGGTGGAGGCAGGGAGAAGGGAGATATCTATGCCAGACTACTTGTTTTGTTTTGTTCTGTTTTACTTGCTGCCTCACCAATTTAGACTGTGAGCCTGTTATTGGGCAGGGATTGTCTCTATCAGCCTAGCTCTTTAGCAGCCTTTTGGCCACCGACCGCCGACTTTAGCGGCTTTTTGGCCGCCGACCGCCGACTCATCCACGCCGAGACCAGCCCCCTCCCCCGGGAAACTGAGCCTTGTCATCGCCCGGACCCTTGGAGCCATTACCGCATGGGCCCGGGATCTCTGCTCCCCTGGGGCTGAATCGACCACCACATGGACTCGGGAGCTCTCCTCCCAGGCGGTGGTTCCTTGGGCTGCCTGCCCCCCGTTTCCAGCCTAGCTCTTTAGCAGCCTTTTGGCCACCGACCGCCGACTTTAGCGGCTTTTTTGGCCGCCGACCGCCGACTCATCCACGCCGAGACCACCCCCCCCCTCCCGGGAAGCTGAGCCTTGTCATCGCCCGGAGCCTTGGAGCCATTACCACGTGGGCCCGGGATCTCTGCTCCCCTGGGGGTAAGTCTCAGACCGCCGGGCCCCCTCTTCCCAGCCGAATCGACCACCACATGGACTCTGGAGCTCTCCTCCCAGGCGGTGGTTCCTTGGGCTGCCTGCCCCCCGTTTCCAGCCTAGCTCTTTAGCAGCCTTTTGGCCACCGACCGCCGACTTTAGCGGCTTTTTGACCGCCGACCGCCGACTCATCCACGCCGAGACCACCCCCCCTCTCCCGGGAAGCTGAGCCTTGTCATCGCCCGGACCCTTGGAGCCATTACCTCGTGGGCTCGGGATCTCTGCTCCCCTGAGGCGCAGCCTCGGCCCACCCGGCCCCAATTCCCGACAAGCCCCCCTTCGCCTACCGCTCGCTGACTCATCTGCGCTTCCTCCGCCTCCACCGGGGAGCTGAGCCTCGGACCGTCCGGACCCACGCCCGCCTCAGCCTTTCACAACCTGGATCTCCGCACCCCCGCTCGGGAACTCCGACACTACGGATCTTCGCCCCCACAGACCCCCAGCCACCAGCTTCCAGTCCACCCCCCCCCCCCCCCCCCCCCCCCGCTCGGACCCGGGGACATTGCGCTCCCCTTCTCGATCCTGGGGACATTGTGCTCCCCTTCTCGGCCCCAAGGACATTGTGTCCTCGGGGGACATTGTGTCCCCCTGCTCGGGCCCGGGGACATTGTGCTCCCCAACCGCTCCCCCACTCCGCCCGAGGCGGCCATTTTAGGAAGCCCCCACTCTGCCTGAGGCGGCCATTTTGGGAAGGCCTCACTCCCTCTTCCCTCTTGAGGTGATTCATCCCTCCCGCCCCTGCCCCGGGCGACGACGTCCTTGTTCTCACCATGTTACCTTGCCTTAGCCGCCGCCTACGGCCGCCACCCACCCCGGACAACCTCAGGGCCCCCCCGCCGCCACAGGGTTATTTGGTCATGAGCTCTGGGACTCTCTCGGCCGCTGGCCGCTTGACTTTGAGTCTGATCGGGTAGGGTCGGCTCGTCCCCCGACCCTGGTCATCGCCTGCTTATTAACACTATTGTAGTGTGCCTTACTGTAGCATGTTGCTATATTTGCGATCTCGCTTTTTATTGTTTATTGTCATCAGATTTTGAATTTGATCAGGTCGCCCCTTAATCGAGTCTACCCCCGACCCTGGTCATCACCCCTTTTATTAACACGACGATACTATATCATACTGTATCATGTTGCTATATTAGCACCACTGTACTGTATCATATTGTATCATGTTGCTATATTACCGATTTCGTTTATTACTGTTTATTGTCAGTGCTGCCACCCACCTCTCTGGCCTCGCCATGTCCCTCCTCCCCCCCTCCCCCCTCCCGCCCCTTCCTATCCTCCCCTTCCCCTTCCCCTTCCCCTCTCTCGCTCAGCTCTTTCCCGCTCTCTCCTCTGTCTCCTCCCCCCCTCCTCTCTCCCGCCCTAGAACCCCACTTTACCAGCGCTACCCCTCTTCCCCCTCCCCCTACTCTTCCCCCCACCTAACCCCCTCTTCACCCCCTCCCCCCTTCTCTCTTCCCCACCCACGCCCCATCCCAGTCCTCTTGTCCCACCGCCACCCCTCATCCCCCTCTCCTCGTCCAGGGCCCCGCCACCTCCTTCCCATCCAAACCCTCCCCTCCCCCCCGCCCCTCCCCCCCTCCTCCCCTTGCCCCCACAGCTACTTTCAAGTGTGGCCTCTGGAACCCCCGCTCTGTTACAGGCAAGCTACCTTTCATCCATGACCTTTTCCTCTCCCGCTCTCTCCTCCTCCTCGCCCTTTCGGAAACGTGGCTCTCTCCCGAAGACACGGTCTCCGCCGCCGCTCTCTCCAGCGGAGGCCTCTCCTTCTCCCACTCCCCCAGACTCACCGGTAAGGGAGGAGGCGTCGGCTTCCTCCTCTCGCCCCGATGCCGCTTCCGCACTATCCCTCCTCCCCCCTCCCTCTCCTTCCCCTCCTTCGAAGCCCATATCATTCGCCTCTACCACCCACTCCAGTTACTTGTCGCCGTCATCTACCGCCCTCCCGGTCCCACCTCCGACTTCTTCAACCACCTTGACCCCTTTCTCACCTTCCTTCTCTCCTTCTCTCTGCCCACTCTGATCCTTGGAGACTTCAACATCCATACGGATGTACCCGACGACTCCTCTGCCGCCCGCCTGCTATCCCTCCTCGACTCTGCCGACCTCCTCCTCCACCATACCGCGCCCACTCACCGACTCGGTCACACCCTCGATCTTGTCATCTCCTACCGCTGCACTATCTCCTCACTCACCAACTCTGAAATCCCTCTCTCGGACCATAACCTTCTCACCTGCCTCATCTCTCACACTCCCTCCCCCTGCAAATCTTCGCTACTGCCCCACAGAGACCTCCGCTCTCTCGATCCCATCCGTCTTTCCAATAGCATCTCGCCTCACCTTGCCGCCCTGTCCTCTCTTCCCACTCTCGACGATCAGGTCTCCGCTCTCAACTCCACCCTCACTACTCATCTCGACTCTCTCGCCCCCCTTTCCCTCCGCCGCTCTCGCGCCACTAACCCACAGCCCTGGATCACCTCCTCCGTCCGCCTCCTACGCTCCTATGCTCGAGCTGCTGAGCGCCGCTGGCGAAAGTCCAAGCACCAAGCCGACCTCACACACTTCAAATTTATCCTTTCCTGCCTCAACTCTGCCCTCTCCTCCGCCAGGCAAAGCTTCTTCTCCTCCCTCATCGACACCCATGCCCGTCACCCCCGCCGATTGTTCCGGACCTTTAACTCTCTCCTTAGGCCCCCTGTTCCTCCCCCTCCCCCATCTCTCACCCCTAATGATCTGGCCACCTATTTCCTCACGAAAATCAACACGATCAGGTCTGAGCTCCCCAAAGTCACCCCTCCGCCTCTCCCCTCCCCCCCAACAACCCCCTCCCCTACTTTCCCATCCTTCCCTGCAGTATCCTCAGAGGAGATCTCCTCCCTCCTCGCAAGTGCCACCCCCTCCACCTGCGCCTCGGACCCCATTCCCTCTCACCTTCTTAAAACCATCGCCCCTGCCCTCCTCCCTTCTTTAACTTCTATTTTTAACCACTCAATCTCCAAGGGCTCCTTCCCCTCTGCCTTCAAACACGCCCACGTCTCCCCCATCCTAAAAAAACCCGCTCTTGACCCCACTTCCCCCTCCAGTTATCGTCCTATCTCCCTACTACCCTTCCTTTCCAAAATCTTAGAACGAGTCGTCTACAATCGATGCCTAGAATTCCTTAACTCCCATTCTCTCCTAGACCCCCTCCAATCTGGCTTCCGTCCCCTCCACTCTACCGAGACTGCTCTCTCTAAGGTCACCCATGACCTCCTTCTTGCCAAATCCAATGGCTCCTACTCCATTCTGATCCTCCTTGACCTCTCTGCTGCCTTTGACACTGTCGACCATCCCCTCCTCCTCCGTACCTTATCTCACCTTGGCTTCACGGACTCTGTCCTCTCCTGGTTCTCCTCTTACCTCTCTGGCCGATCATTCTCGGTCTCCTACGCTGGAGCCTCCTCCCCCTCCCATCCTTTAACTGTTGGAGTTCCTCAAGGGTCAGTTCTTGGCCCTCTTCTGTTCTCCATTTACACTCACTCCCTCGGTGAACTCATTCGCTCTCACGGCTTTGACTACCATCTCTACGCAGATGACACGCAGATCTACATCTCCGCCCCTGTCCTCTCCCCCTCCCTTCAGGCTCGCATCTCCTCCTGCCTCCGGGACGTCTCCACCTGGATGTCTGCCCGCCACCTAAAACTCAACATGAGCAAGACTGAGCTCCTCATCTTCCCTCCCAAGCCCGGTCCGCTCCCAGACTTCTCCATCACCGTGGATGGCACGACCATCCTTCCCGTCCCGCAGGCCCGCAATCTCGGTGTCATCCTTGACTCGTCCCTCTCGTTCACCCCACACATCCTATCCGTTACCGAGACCTGCCGGTTTCACCTCTACAATATCGCCAAGATCCGCCCTTTCCTCTCCACCCAAACGGCTACCTTACTATTACGGGCTCTCGTTATATCCCGGCTAGACTACTGTGTCAGCCTTCTCTCTGACCTCCCTTCCTCCTCTCTCGCCCCGCTCCGGTCTATTCTTCACTCCGCTGCCCGGCTCATCTTCCTGCAGAAACGATCTGGGCATGTCACTCCCCTTCTTAAACAACTCCAGTGGTTGCCTATCGACCTCCGCTCCAAACAAAAACTCCTCACTCTAGGCTTCAAGGCTCTCCATCACCTCGCCCCTTCCTACCTCTCCTCCCTTCTCTCTTTCTACCGCCCACCCCGCACGCTCCGCTCCTCTGCCGCCCACCTCCTCGCCGTCCCTCGGTCTCGCCTATCCCGCCGTCGACCCCTGGGTCACGTCCTCCCGCGGTCCTGGAACGCCCTCCCTCCTCACCTCCGCCAAACTGATTCTCTTTCCCTCTTCAAAACCTTACTTAAAAATCACCTCCTCCAAGAGGCCTTCCCAGACTGAGCTCCTCTTCCCCCTCTACTCCCTCTGCCATCCCCCCTTTACCTCTCCGCAGCTAAAGCCTCATTTTCCCCTTTTCCCTCTGCTCCTCCACCTCTCCCTTCCCATCCCCACAGCACTGTACCCGTCCGCTCACTGTATATATTTTCGTTACCCTATTTATTTTGTTAATGAATTGTACATCGCCTTGATTCTATTTAGTTGCCATTGTTTTTACGAGATGTTCTTCCCCTTGACGCTGTTTAGTGCCATTGTTCTTGTCTGTCCGTCTCCCCCGATTAGACTGTAAGCCCGTCAAACGGCAGGGACTGTCTCTATCTGTTGCCGACTTGTTCATCCCAAGCGCTTAGTACAGTGCTCTGCACATAGTAAGCGCTCAATAAATACTATTGAATGAATGAATGAATGTTGCTGAATTGTACATTCCAAGTGCTTAGTACAGTGCTCTGCACATAGTAAGCACTTAATAAATACTATTGAGTGAATGAATGAATAATCACAGAGGACATCTTCAAGCCTGGGAGAATACTAGGGGATTTTAAGCAACATCCTGGGACTCTGAATCAATCAATTAGTCAATGGTATTTACTGAGCACTTACTGTAGGCAGAGCACTGTACTAAGCATTGGGGAGAGTACAATGTAGTTGATAGACATGATTCCTGCCCTCAAGGAGCTGACATACAGCTCATGGTAGCATGATAATAAGAACAATAATTATGGTATTTGTTAAGTACTTACTATGTGCCAAGCACTGTACTGAATTCTGAGATAGATACAAGATAATCAAGTTGTCTCACATGAGGCTCACAGTCTCAATTTTCATTTTACAGATGAAGTAACTAAGGCACAGAGAAATGAAGTGACTTGCCCAAGGTCACACAGCAGACAAGTGGTGGAGCTCTGATTAGAACCCATGACCTCTGGCTCCCAAGCCCCTGCTCTTTCCACCAGGCAACAATGCTTCTGATAGTGATCAGAGGTTCGAAATTTATGATGACACAGGATGTCTAGGCACATGCCATTGTTTATAGTGTGAATGAGGAGGAGCAGAGGAGCCATTGCTGGCTTGAACCTCTCTAGACTGTAAGCTTGTTGTGGTCAGGGAATATCACTGTTTATTATTGTACTTGCCCAAGCACCTAGTACAGTGCTCTGCAGACAGTGCTCAATAAATACAATTGAATGAATGAATGAATAAATAACAGGCTCTTTTACAGGTCACTGTTGTCCCCTCTAGACTGTAAGCTCACTATGGGTATGGAATATGTCTGTATTGTTGATATACTGTACACCCCCAAGCACTTAGTACAGTGTTCTGCACACAGTAAGCATAGAATAAATATGATTGACTGACCTACTGACTGACCCTAATAATTAATTCTTATTGATTAGTGCCAGGAAATCCATGGGGAAGCACAGAATGTAAGACAGTAGAATCAATCATCAGCGGTATATACTGAGTGCTTAGTTAGTCATGGGTACATGATGTGGGATGGCAAAGCCTTAGATAAAGTCACTGGAGTTGTCTTCCGTTCTAAATCTACTGGATTCTCTTTTGATCTAATTCTTCTCATCCTCTTGACTTCCCTCAACACTGTAGACCACTCCCTTCTCTGGGAAGCACTATCTAACCTTGGTCTTAATAAAAATCATAATGGAACTTATTCAATGTCTACTACCAATCATTTATTTATTGAGCACTTTACTAAGCCCTTGAGAGAGTGCAATATAACAGAGGTGATAGATACCTTCCCTGCACAAAGTGAGTTTACAGTCTAGAGGGTGGAAACAGAGATTAATATAAATAAATTATGGCTATTTACATAAGGGCTGATGGAGGGATGAATGAAGGGTACAAATCGAAGTGCAAGGGCAACGTAGAAGGGAGAAGAGGAAATGAGAGCTTGGTCAGGGAAGGCCTCTTGGAGGAGATGTGCCTTTGGTAAGGCTTTGAAGGTGGGGAGAGTGATCGACTGTCAGATACGAAGAGGGAGGGTGTCCCATGCCAGAGTCAGGACATAGGTGAGGGGTCGATGGCGAGATAGATGAGACCAAGGTACAGTGAATAATTTGGCATTAAAGCAGCAAAGTGTGCAGGCTGCGTTGTAGTAGGATTTGGGGAAGATAACTTTAGGAGGGGGCAAGGTGATGGAGTGTTTTAAAGTCTAGAGTAATAAGTTTCTGTTTGAGGGTGGATGTGCCTCCACCCACCAGAGGTTCTTGAGTAGCCAAACATGGACTGAATGTTTTTGTAGAAAACAATCTGGGGAGCAGAGTGAAGTATGGCATGGTGTGTGGAGAGGCAGGAGGCAGGGAGGTCAGCAAGGAGGCTGAAGCAGTAGTCAGGGTAGGCATGTCTGCTCATTCTGTTGTATTGTACTCTTCCAGATCTTAGTACAATGCTCTGCACATAGTAAGTGTTCAATAAACCCGACTGATTAATGGATGATGATGACTTTCTGGATCACTGTAGTAGGGAAGGGATGGAAAGGAAAGGGCGCATTTTAGTGATGTTGTGAAGGTAGAACCAACAGGATTTGGTGACGTACTGAATGTGCCATGTTCTCAAAGAGGCCTCCTCAATTAAGCCCTCTTATTCTCCACATGTTCTTCCTTCTGCATCATCTGTGACCATTGGACATTTGATATTCGCCCCACCTCCTTACCCCACAGCACTTATGTCATATCTTTAAATTGTTTACTATAAATTACTTATTCATATTAATGAATGACTCCCCTTTAGAGTGAAGTTTATGGGCAGGGAACATGTGTGCTAATTCGGTTGTACTCTTCCAAGTGCTGAGTACAGCAGCATGGCTCAGTGGAAAGAGCCCAGGCTTGAAAATCAGAGGATGTGAGTTCTAATCCTGAATCCGTCACTTGGCTGCTGTGTGACCTTGGGCAAGCCATTCATTTCTCTGGGCCTCAGTTCCCTCATCTGGAAAATGGGGATTTAAGACTGTGAACCCCATGTGGGACAACCTGATCAGCTTGTATCTACCCCAGGGCTTAGAACAGTGCTTGGCACATAGTAAGCGCTTAATGAATACCATCATTATTATTATTACAGTGCTCTGGACATGGTAAATGTTCAATAAATACCACTGATTGATTGATTGATATGTAGGTTGAATAAGAGTGATGAGTTGAGGATAATACAACATTGGCATTATCCTTGACTCTTCCCTCTCTTTCAAATTATACAGTCTGTCATCAAGTTTTCCACATTTGGTTTTACTGCTACAACATTTCTAGAATTCACCCCTTCCTCTCCATCTAAATAGCCACCATGGGTATCCAGGCAACAATAATAATAATGGCATTTGTTAAGCTCTTATTATGTGCCAAGCACTGTTCTAAGCACTAGGGTAGATACAAGGTACTCAGGTTGTCCCCCTTGGGGCTCACAGTCTTAATCCCTATTTTACAGATGAGGTAACTGAGGCACAGAGACATTAAGTGACTTGCCCAATGTCACACAGCTAAGTGACAGAACTAGAATTAGAACCCATGTCCAGTGATTCCCAAGCCTGTGCTCTTTCCACCAAGCCATGCTGTGTCATATCCTGGATTGACTAAAACATCAAGCTTCCTTGCCTATCTCCCAGCCTCCAATTTCTTCCCTCTCCAGTCCATACTGCACTTTGCTGCCCAGATTGTCACATCTATCCTAGAAAACCTTTATTGAAACACTTGCCCACTCCCTTTCTCCATGCCTCACCTGCTCTTCACTTGCCAACTGCTTTTTCCCCACTGCTTTCAAATGTGTTCATGCATCCTTAATCGCTTAGTACAGTGCTTTCCACACAGTAAGCACTCAATAAATAAAATTGAATGAATACCTTAACTTAAAAAAAAGCTTTACCTTGACCCACGGCTCCCTCCATTTGTCATTCCATCTCATCATGGGCCTGGGAGTCAGAAAGTCATGGGTTCTATTTCCGTCTCCACCACGTGTTTTCTGTGTGACCTTGGGCAAGTCACTTCACTTCTCTGGGTCTCAGTTACCTCATATGTAAAATGAGGATTAAGAATGTGAGCCCCGCATGAGACAATCTGACAACCTGGTTTATACCCCAGAGCTCAGAACAGTGCTTGGCATATAGAAAGTGTTTAACAAATACTATTATTATTATCATTATTATTATTATTCCTTTCCAAACTCCTTGAATGAACAGTCTATATCCACTGCTTCCACTTCCTCTCCCCTAATTTTCTTTGACATCCAAACTGCCTTCTACCCGCTTTTATCAACAGAAACTTCCTTCTCTAAGATCACCAATGATCTCCTACTTGCCAAATTCAATGACTTCTACTCCACTCTAATCCTGTTCAACCTCTCATCTGCTTTCAACAAAATAATGCTATTTGTTAAGCACTTACTATGTGTCAAGCACTGTTCTAAGCACTGGGGTGGGTTCAAGCTAACCAGGTTGGACACAGTCTCTGTCCCACATAAGACTCAAAGTCTTAATCTCT
Source organism: Ornithorhynchus anatinus (assembly GCF_004115215.2). NCBI lineage: Eukaryota > Metazoa > Chordata > Mammalia > Monotremata > Ornithorhynchidae > Ornithorhynchus > Ornithorhynchus anatinus. The sequence goes on along the minus strand of NC_041728.1, from coordinate 170,855,585 downwards.
AGTTTTGCAGATAGGATAACTGAAGCCCAGAGAAGTGAAGTGACAGCAGACAAGTAGGGAAGTCAGGATTAGAACCCAGGTGCTTCTGACTGCCAGCCCCATGCTGTATCTGCTGGATGACCTCCCTTCTCCTGGAACTATTATTCAACTTTGGATTCACTGACACTGTCCTCTCCTGGTTCTACTCGTCTCAATCTCTTCTATGCCTCCCACCCTCTAGCTGGGGGGGACCCTCAAGGTTCAGTTCAGAGTCCCCTTCTACTCTCCTTATTCACCTATTCCTCTAAAGAACTCATTTGCTCTCTCAGTTTCAACTACCATCTCTATCCAGATGATTTCCAAATCTCCCTCTCCAGCCCTGATCTCACAGTCTAGAATGGGGGAGACAGATATCAAGACAAGTAAACTGGCATCAATGGCATCAGTATAAATTGAATTATATATATATCAGAACAAGTCAACAGGCATTATTATAAATAGAATTATAGATATGTACTTATATACACTAGTGCTGTGGGGTGGGGAACATTTCTTACTGCCTTCAGGACATCTCCAGTTAGACTTTTCTAAAAAAAGTCAATTCTCATTTTTCCAGTCCTCAAGAACCTACAGTAATTGACCATCCACCCCCAAATCAAACAGAAATTCCTTAACCCTTAAAGCATTAAAGCATTAAACATTAAAGCACTCAGTCAGCTCTTCCTCACCTACCTCACTTCACTGCTTTTGCACTACCACCCAGCCCATACACTTTGCTTCACTAACGCCAACTATTTATTGTACCTCCACCTCATCTATCTTCCTTGCCCACATCCTCCCTCTGGCCTGGAACTTCCTCTCTCTCTTAGGACAGATCACTACTCCCCCCACTTTCATGGGGATTAAATCCTACTTTCTCCTACCTTGACAGCGAGCCCCATATGGGACAGGGACTGAGTCCAACCTGATAACTTTGTATCTACTCCAGCACTTAGAACAGTGCTTGGCACATAGTAAGTGCACCTGTGACTTCTCACTAGGCAACCCTGCTTCGCCTCTGCACCTGGTACTCACTTTACCCCACCTCTCTACAAACAGGACTTACACCCATATCTTTCTACTCTGCTGCTTTCCCTAGATCTAATTTATTTTGTCTATCACACTCCTAGACTACAAGCTTCTCATGGGCAGAGGTTGAGTCTGCCAACTTTATTGTCCTCTCTCAAGCACTTAATACACTGCTCTACACCAAATTAGTGTTCAACAAATACCACTGATTATCTGCTCGTGCATAGTGAGAATTCAGTAAGAACATCACTACTACTATTACAACTGATAAGTGTTACCCTGAAAACCTCTTTCACCTGTAATCGTGTTCCAATATTGGGTCACGTAATGCAGCTCTGGTTAATATTAAACACTCATTTAAAAAAACCCTGAAGGCAATTCTTTGAATCCATATAGACAAACTCCTTCCAGAAATGTGAATCTGGAGATAATGCATGGCATTAAGGAAGTCAGGAAGAACTGAGGAGAAAAATCAATCCATTAATCAAGTCCCTTGTGGGTATGTGGGATTGTGTCTACCAACTCCATTGTATTGTACATTTCCACGTACTTAGTACAGCACTCTGGACGGAGTAAACAGTCAATTGATACCACTGATTAATTGACTGAGTATTTACTGAGAGTAGTGCTCTGTACTAAACTTTGGGAGAGTACAGTACAAAAGAGTAGGTAGGCATGTTCTCTGCCTTAGAGAAAAGAGAGGGAGCAGATGTTTCAGACTAACCCGAGGGGTGAGAAAGAGAACAGAAATCACCTGTCGAAAGGGCACGGTGGTTCTCAATGAGATAACTGATGGAACTCAAAAAGTGCTCTTTCTCTTTGATTTATATAGGCAGGTAGGTATGTGTGTATGTATTTATTAATGTTATAGGATGCTGTGAAGAATAAGATGAACCTGTCTTTGAAACCATGATTTAGATTTTTGTTCTACTCTAACAATTAGACTTACCTAGGACCAATTTCCACCTCTAAGAAGAAAAAAATTACCCTCCCTAGAGCTTATTTTCTCTATCACTGGAAGGTTATTTTCACAATGAGAATGAACTCATGTCAGATGTTACTCACTGATTTGTTCATTTAATCATCAGTAGTAATAGAAGCATGGCTATTACTTTCCTGCAGAAACGATCTGGGCATGTCACTCCCCTTCTTAAACAACTCCAGTGGTTGCCTATCGACCTCCGCTCCAAACAAAAACTCCTCACTCTAGGCTTCAAGGCTCTCCATCACCTTGCCCCTTCCTACCTCTCCTCCCTTTTCTCTTTCTACCGCCCACCCCGCACGCTCCGCTCCTCTGCCGCCCACCTCCTCACCGTCCCTCGGTCTCGCCTATCCCGCCGTCGACCCCTGGGTCACGTCCTCCCACGGTCCCGGAACGCCCTCCCTCCTCACCTCCACCAAACTGATTCTCTTTCCCTCTTCAAAACCTTACTTAAAAATCACCTCCTTCAAGAGGCGTTCCCAGACTGAGCTCCTCTTCCCCCTCTACTCCCTCTGCCATCCCCCCTTTACGTCTCCGCAGCTAAAGCCTCATTTTCCCCTTTTCCCTCTGTTCCTCCACCTCTCCCTTCCCATCCCCACAGCACTGTACTTGTCCGCTCAACTGTATATATTTTCGTTACCCTATTTATTTTGTTAATGAATTGTACATCGCCTTGATTCTATTTAGTTGCCATTGTTTTTACGAGATGTTCTTCCCCTTGACGCTGTTTAGTGCCATTGTTCTCGTCTGTCCGTCTCCCGCGATTAGACTGTAAGCCCGTCAAACGGCAGGGACTGTCTCTATCTGTTGCCGACTTGTTCATCCCAAGCGCTTAGTACAGTGCTCTGCACATAGTAAGCGCTCAATAAATACTATTGAATGAATGAATGGCTTAGTGGAAAGAGCATGGGCTTGGGAGTCAGAGGTCATGAGTTCTAATCCTACCTCCACCACTTGTCAGCTGTGTGACTTTGGGCAAGTCACTTCACTTCTCTGTGCCTCAGTTACCTCATCTGTAAAATGGTGATGAAGACTGTGAGCCCCACATGGGACAACCTGATTAACTTGTATCTACCCTAGTACTTAGAACAGTGCTTGGCATATAGTAAGCACTTAACAAATACCATCATCATCATCATTATTATTAGCAGTAGTAGTAGTAATAGTATTTATTGAGCACCCATTTGGTTCAGTGCACTATACTAGTTGCTTGGGAAAGTTCAAAATAAAGGAGCAATACATTCCTTTCCCACAAGGAATTTACACTGTAATGAGAGAAACAACATAAAAATATGTAGAAATGGAGTGGTCAAAATAAGTTGTGTGAGTATGTTTGTGTTAGTCACACCCTCCTCAGTATGCATAAGCATGCACACACACACACCGAGGAGGGTATAAATAAGTTCATAAGTGCTGGAGCTGACTGAAGGAATGATATAGGTCAGGGAGCTGGGCGATCAAGTGGGGAAAGCTTGTTGGAGGAGTTGGGATTTGAACCTGGGGGTAGGGGGCTTCTGGTCTCAGTGACGTGGGGAGAGAGGGATTTCCAAGCTGGAGAGGAGAATGAGGTAGAAATTCGGCTTGAGAGGAACAAAGACAGTGGGTTGGAGAATATCAATCAATCAATCAATCAATCAATCAGTGGCATTTATTGAATGCTTACTGTGTGCAGAGGACTGTACTTGGCCCTCTTCTGTTCTCCATCTAAACTTACTCCCTTGGTGAACTCATTCGCTCCCAGGGCTTCGACTATCATTTCTATGCAGATGACACCCAAATCTACATCTCTCTCCTGTTCCCTCCTCCTCCCTTCAGCTCATATCTCCTCCTACCTCCAGGACGTCTCCACCTAGATGTCTGCCCGCCACCTAAAACTCAAAAGTCCAAAACTGAGCTTCTTATCTTCCCTCCCAAACCCTGTCCTCTCCCTGACTCTCCTGACCACCCTTCTCATTTTACAGGCCCGCAACCTTGGTGTCATCCTTGATTCAGCTCTCTCATTCACCCCACACATCCAATCCATCACCAACACCTGCCAGTCTCATCTTTACAATATTGCCAAGGTCCACCCTTTCCTCTCCATCCAAATGGCTATCGTGCTGGTACAAGCTCTCATAATATCCTGAATGGATTATTTTGTCAGCCTCCTCTTTGATCTCCCTTCCTCCTGTCTCTCCCCACTCCAGTCTATTCTTCATTCTACTGCCCAGATCATCTTCCTACAGAAAGGCTCTGGGCATGTCACTCCCCTCCTCAAAAACATCCAGTGGTTGCCTGTCAACCTCCGCACAAAACAAAAACTCCTCACTCTAGGCTTCAAAGCTCTCCATCACTTTGCCCCCTCCTACCTCACCTCCCTTCTCTCTTTCTACTGTCCACCCTGTACACTCCACTCCTCTGCCGCTCACCTCCTCACCGTCCCCCGTGCATGCCTATCCCGCTGCCGACCCTTGGCCCACATCTTACCGCTGTCCTGGAATGCCCTCCCTCCTCACATCTGCCAAAGTAACTCTCTTCCCCTCTTCAAAGCCCTACTGAGAGCTCACCTCCTCCAAGAGGCCTTGCCAGACTCTCCCTTATCCCTCTGCTCCTCCCCCTTCCTCCTTCACCTCCCCTCAGCTGACCCCCCTTTCCCTCTGCTCCCCCTCCCCTCCCCTCTGCACCCCACAGTCTGCTCCTCCCTCTCCCCTCCCACCCTCCCCTCAGCACTGTGCTCATTTGTATATATTATTACCCTATTCATTTTGTTAATGAGGTGTACATCTCCTTGATTCTATTTATTGTGATAACGTTGTCTTGCTTTTGGTTCATTCTGTTTTGCTCTGCTGTCTCCCCAGATTAAACTGTGAGCCCGTCATTGGGCAGGGATTGTCTATCTGTTGCCGAATTGTACATTCCCAGAACTTAGTACAGTGCTCTGCACATAGTAAGCACTCAATAAATACTATTAAATGAATGAATGATTGATTTGCCTGGACTTTCCTGTCTTGCTCCTTCTCTCCACAGCTTCATACTTAACTTCTCATGGTTCCTTCTCTTCCCCAGTATTTTCCTAAGAAACACTCCTAATCACTAGGGAGGAGATTAGATAACAGTAGCCCATATAACCTGGCTGCTGATCTTCTGTGGTTAGATTGCCTGGTGCCAGGATTCCCGCACACTGTTCAGCTACACATAGGCTGAAATACTTTCAGCTCCTCCCAGGAATGAGAAAGGAGCCCAGAAGTTGGTCAGCATAAATCCTTTGAACAATCCAAGCTCAAATGTCAGATTAATGTCACTTCTCTCAGGCTAGTTGTCAATATAGACAGGCTGGAGTCTCTTCTGTTTCTTGTTTCCAGTGGTATTTTGCTGATTGGATGTCCGGGTTCTGCACAGTGTATGGGTATGGGGCAAATCTGAAGTTAAAATAGCTGTTGGTTGTTTCTTAATGGTGTTAATGCCGGCAACTTCATTTTCAACCTGATACAGCAAGTTGTTAGCTGGAACTGGGCTAGAAGGTTTCTCCTCCAGGAGGTCTTCCCTGATTAAGTCCTCTTTCTCTTTCCATCTCCATGCAATTTTGAGTCTTCTATGCACCAGGATATGTGACCTTTGGGCATTTTATATTTACCCCACAACACATCTATACATATCTATAAATTATATAATGTTCATTATGTCTTTATATTAATGTCCTTCTCCTCCAGATTGTAAGCTCATTGTGGGTATGGAATATGTCTACCAAATCTGTTGTACTCTCCCAAGTGCATAGTACAGTGCTCTGTACAGAGTAAGCACTCAATAAATACTGCTACTTTGCTGGCACAAGCTCTCATAATATCCTGATTGGATTATTGTGTCAGCCTCCTCCCTGATCTCTCTTCCTCCTTTCTCTCCCCATTCCAATCTATTCTTCATTCTGCTTGCCCGGATCATCTTCTTTCAGAAACGCTCGGGGCATGTCACTCCCCTCCTCAAAAACCTCCAGTGATTGCCTATCAACCTTCGCACAAAACAAAAACTCCTCACTCTTGGCTTCAAAGCTCTCCATCCCCTTGCCCCCTCCTATCTCAACTCCCTTCTCCCTTTCTACTGCCCACCCCGTATACTCCACTCCTCTGCTGCTCACCTCCTCACCATCCCCCATTCACGCCTGTCCCACCGTCGACCCCTAGCCCACGTCCTACCGCTGTCCTGGAATGCCCTCCTACCTCACATCAGCCAAACTAATTCCCTTCCCCTCTTCAAAGCCCTACTGAGAGCTCCTGGAGGAGGCCTTCCCAGACTGAGCCACCCCTTTCCCTCCTCTCCTCTTCCTCTCCCCATTCCCCCTTCTCCAGCCCTCTGCTCTTCCCCCTTCCCCTCCCCTCAGCACTGTGTATATTTGTATATATTATTACTCTATTTATTCATTTTTTTTGTTAATGATGTGTATATATCCCTGATTCTATTTATCTCGATATCTATGCAGACTACTTGTTTTGTTTTGCTCTGTTTTGCTTTGCTGTCTGTATCCCCCATTTAGACTGTGAGCCCATTATTGGGCAGGGATTGTCTCTATCTGTTGCCGAATTGTACATTCCAAGCACTTAGTACAGTGCTCTGCACATAGTAAGCACTCAATAAATATGATTGAATGAATGAACAGACACATTCCCTGCCCACGAGGAGCTTACAGGCCCCACATGGGGCTCGGAGACCAAGTAGGAGGGAGAACAGGTGCTGAATCCCCATGTCGCAGATGAGGGAACCGAGGCAGAGAGAAGTGAAGTGACCTGCCCAAGGCTTGATGGCAGGCAAGTGGCGGAGCCAGGACTAGGACCCAATTTCTCTGACTCTCAGACTCATGTTCTTTCTACCAGACGACATGCCCATCTCTATATACTCTCCTGAACACTCAGGGCTTATAGTACAATGCTCTGTACACACTAAGCACTCAAAAAATGTCACTGATCAATCCATTAATCAGTGGCATTTATTGGGTGTTTATATCACTACTACTGGTCTACTACTCCTCCTCATACTATTACTTTGGGTGACTTTGGGCAAGTCACTTCTCTCCTCTCTGCCTCACTTATCTCATCTGTAAAATGGGGATTAAGACTTTGAGCCCCACGTGGGACAACCTGATTACCTTGTAATTATCTTCCCCCGCGCTTAGAATAGCGCTTGGCACATAGTAAGCGCCTCACAAATACCATTATTATTATTATGATCACTACTACCACTACTACTACCAACAAATCAATCAGGCGTATTTTCTGAGCACTTTCTATGTGCAAAGCACTGTACTAAGCACTTGGGAGAGTACAATATGGCCAAATTAGCAGACATGTTCCCTGCCCATGATGAGTTTACAGTCTAGAGTGACAGATATTAATATAAATATTGTCTGTCCGTCTCCCCCGATTAGACTGTAAGCCCGTCAAAGGGCAGGGACTGTCTCTATCTGTTACTGATTTGTACATTCCAAGCGCTTAGTACAGTGTTCTGCACATAGTAAGTGCTCAATAAATACTATTGAATGAATGAATGATTTGTAATATATAATTTTAAAGATCTGTACATAAGTGCTATGGGGCTGGGGGTGGGGTAAGTATCAAATGCCCAAAGGGGACAGATCTGCTTAAGATGACGCAGAAGGGATAGCAAGCCAGGGAAAAGAGGTCTTAATCGGGGAAGGCCTCTTGGAGGAGATGTACTTGGAGGCCAAACCACTTGGCCTCAGCCTTTGATGAGCTTGAAATCTAACAAACGAGGCAGGGTGACACAGATATACTGCAATGCTGTTATTATGATGGTATTGGTTAAGTGCTAACAACAGGCAATCAATCAATCATATTTATAGAGCTTTTACTCTACAAAGCAGCTTGACTACTCTATAAAATAGAGAAGAGGTATGGCTTAGTGGAAAGAGCACGGGCTTGGGAGTCAGAGGATGTAGGTTCTAATCCCAGCTCTGCCACTTATCAGCTGTGTGACTTTGATCAAATCATTTAACTTCTCTGTACCTCAGTTACCTAATCTGTAAAATGGGGATTAAGGCTATGAGCCCCACGTGGGACATCCTGAATACCTTGTATCTACCCCAGCGCTTATTCTGGAGGGAGAACAGCCTCTGTTCTCCCCTCCTATTTCGACTGTGAGCCCCATATGGGACAGGGACCGAGTCCAACCTGATCAACTTTTATCTCCCTCCGTTTAACATTGGCTTTAAAGCACTCAATCACCTTGCCTCCTCCTACCTCACCTCACTACTCTCCTACAACCCAGCCCACACATTTTGCTCCTGTAGTGCTAACCTTCTCACTGTACCTCGATCTTGCCTACCTCGCCATCCATCTCTCGCCCACATCCTGCCTCTGGCCTAGAATGTTCTCCCTCTTCACATCCAACAGACACTCACTCTTTCCACCTTCAAAGCCGTATTGAAGGTTCCTCACCTCCCCTAAGCCCTTATTTCCTTTTCTCCCACTCTCTTCTGCAATACTTTGATTTGCTCCCTTTATTCACCCCCAACCCTCAGCCTCACAGGACGTATATACATATCTGTAACTTATTTATTTATATTAATATCTGCCTCCCCGCATCTAGACTGTAAATTCATTGTGGACAAGGATTGTCTGTTATATTGTCCTCTTCGAAGCACTTAGTACAGTGCTCTGCACACAATAAAATAATAACAATGATGGTATTTGTTAAATGCTTACTGTGTGCCAAGCAATATTCTAAAAGCTAGGTTAGATACAAGATAATCAGGTTGGACAAAGTACCTGACCAAAATGGAACTCACAGTTTAACCAGTTCCTCGTTCATCCCTTCACCAACGAGGATGTTCTGCAAAAGCATTTCCTTCTTATGGAAAAAAAAAGGCTGGTATTTAGAACCTCTACTGGTTGGAAGGTCACAACCCAAGGTTAGTGCCAAACTGAGACTCTGACAGTCTTCTCCCAGCTTCTCCCACCACTCCCACTGGCCCCTTACACACTTCCTAAAGCCTAGAAGCAGCATGGCCTAATGGAAAAAGCATGGGCCTGGGAGTCAGAGGACCAGGGTTAGAATTCCACCTCTGTCCTTGGCCTGCTGTGTGACCTTGGCACTTGACAACTTCCCTGTGTATCACTTTCTTCTTTAGTAAAATTGGTATTCAATTTTGTCCCTCTCCCCCAGAATATGAGCCCCCTGTGGGGCAGGGACTGTGTCCAATTTGATTAATTTGCAACTACACATTTGCTAATCTCTAAGAACAGTACTCTATACACAGTAAGCACTCAGTAAATACCTTGATGATACTCCAGCACTTAGAATGGTGCTTGACACATAGTAAATGCTTAATACCATGATAACTTCCTCCCAGGCACATCTAATAATGATACTTAAGTGCTTACTATGTGCCCGGCACTGTACTGAGTGCTGGGGTGGATACAAGCAAATCAAGTCGAACATAGTCTCTGTTCCACATGGGGCTCACAGTCTCAATCCCCATTTTACAGATGAGGGAACTAAGTCACCGAGAAGTGAAGTGACTTGTCCAAGGTCACATAGCATACAAGTGGCAGAGTCTGGATTAGAACCCATGACCTGACTCCAAGGCCATGCTGGTATTGTCCTCAACTCATCTCTTTCAACCTGCATATTTAATCTGTCACCAAATGCTATCAGTTCTATCTTCACAGCATCACTAAAATCTGCCTCTTCCTCTCCACCCAAACTGCTACTACATGAATTTAAACCCTTATGCTCTCCTGCCTTGATCACTGCATCTGCCTCTTCGCTCACCTACCTGCTTCTTGTCTCTCTCCACTCCAGGCCATACACCTACCTGCCTCTTGTATCTCTCCACTCCAGGCCATACTTCATTCTGCTGCCCAGACCATTTTTCTGCAAAACCATTCAGTGCATGTTTCCCCATTCAAGCACCTCCAGTTGTTGCCCATCACCTTTACATCAAAGAGAAACTCCTTTCCATTAACTTAAAAGCACTCGATCGGCTCACCCCATCTACCTTACCTCACTCATCTCCTACTACAGCCCCGATTGCCCTTTGCTTCTCAAGCACCAGTTTTTCACTGTGCCCCGCCCTTACCTATCTTGCCACAGACCCCTTACCCTTTTCCCACATTCTCCCCCGGGGTCTGGAACTCCCTCCCCCTCCATATACACCAGACCACCACTCTCCCCCGCTTTAAAGACTTATTAAGGTCACATCTCCTCCAAGAGGTCTTCCCCAATTAAGCTCTCTTTTCTCCAGCTCCCTCAGCTATAGACTTGCCTCTATGATCTTGGAGCATTTGGTATTCGCTCCATGGCACTTTTGTACTTATCTGTAAATCATGTATTATAAATACTTTATATTAATGCCTCTCTCTCCCTTTAGACTGTAAGCTCACTGTGGGCAGGGATCAACTCTACCAACTCTGTTGTACTTTCCCAAGCACTCAGTACAGTGCTCTGCACACAGTAAGTGCTCAATGAATACTATTAATTTATTGTTCAAAGGCACCTTAGGAGAAGATTCACCCTTCCAGATCCTGAGGGAATTCACACAGTGACTTACAGCACAAAAGGAATACTAGAAAGTGTTTATGTACCTTTCAATTTACTAAATTTAGACAAATCAGTTATCAGTGAATTGAGCATTCGTTACTTGCATGAACTGAAGCTGGAAACTCACCCAGATAATAGCTGGCGATCTGTTTGTGGAGAGCTTTGAAGGCCATGGAGTTTTTTTGGGGGGGGCGGTTTATGATATTAAGCACTTATACACTGCCAGGTACAGTATATACTGCTCTGCATACAGTAAGCACTCAATAAATATGATTGAATGAATAAATGCTGATCATGTTCAGTATTTGCGCAAAGCTGAAATAAAAGGGGACAACTTCAAGAACTGGAAACTCAAACTAGAAATATTTATTAAAAATGTGTTTATTTGCATTTTGACTGAAGCACAGATTCCAGATAAAGATTTCTCTTCTGCACAACAGTACAATAGCCAGTGCAAAATACGCTTTATTTCACGTACAAAAACGTGGCAGTATCCCACCTGTTTTAGTTCAGCTTCCATTTTCTCACCTGCCCTGCATTAGACCCAACCACTTAACTGGCAAAGTGTCATTTTTCTAACAGCTGGATGGCCAGCTGGTGTAGAGATATGCTCCCATGGCCCTTTGAAAGAGAAACACCCAGTTTGATCAAACTGAAAAGGGAGTTTTAAGCAGTGAGGAGACAGAATTTTGGGGGCTGGGGGGGAAATCAAACGAAAAAGTGAGGCAGAGTAACGCTTCAGGGAATTAAGGCAAACAGCAATTTTAAATACACAAATATTAGCTAACACATTATACCAATTTTGTAACTAAATTAAGAAGGCTCCCTTCTCATCTTCTCAAAAAAAAAAAAATTCCTCGGTCCAGTATTCTGACCAACAGAGTTATATGATCTTAGTAAAAAATAGGCACATGTTGTTATGAAGTATGACTTACATATTTTTAATCTTAAATCCCAGTCACCTGGAAAAGGAAGAGAGTTTCAAGACACATTAATATTGAGGATCAACTAACTCTGAAGGCAGATTCTTAGAAAAGAAGACTTTACATCAACCTAAGTGGGAAAGTTTCCATTCCAACCAGACATTCAGTAGTAACACAGGGAAGCCAGAGGGATCAATTTGGGGGGTAGGGAAATGGGGCCGGGGGCAGAGGGGACAATGTAGGAGTGTTTCGTATGGAACTTGTAAAGAAGAGTGGATTCTTAGACCCATGGAAAATTTCAGTAGAAGGAGGCTTCAGCCCTTTAGGAGTTTGTTCCAAAGAGCACAGAATGACCAGAAGCAGATATTTCATTTAGATCTGATTAGTTTCATCGTGCTTCGAAATGCCATCACACCACGAATGTTCATCAGCCCATGATGTGAAAAATCTCAACTTTCTTAGAAACCAGGGCAGCTTTTCAAAGGCACAGTGTTTATACCCGAATTAAGGCAACAAATGTCATCAGTCATGAAATAAAACTCTAGAATTTCTACCCAAAGGGCCATTCCAATGTCAAGGGGAAATGGCTCCCACCCATCAAAGAGGAGGGAAATGAAAAAAAAAAAAACCCCAATAAATGTTGCTAACTAGAAGTCAAAGAGGATGTATAACACAGGATACAGGCACATGTATTCATACTATACACAGTATATACATCAAGTTGGAAATCCTCCTTGGCAGTTTCTGTAAAAAATATCAAGGTAGATCAATCTGGTCATGGTGAGAGTCCTTTCCCTGAAAGCATTTATTCCAATGAAGATTATGTTACATCATCTGGAGAGAGGAAAAGTTTTTGGAGAAATTTCAGGGTTGTCCCTCAACAATCCATCATCATAATAATTGTGGTATTTGTTAAGCACTTACTATGTGCCAGGCACTGTTCTAAGCACTGGGGTAGATACAAGATAATCAGGTTGGACACAGTTTGTCCCTCAGAGGGCTCACAATCTTAGTCCCCATTTTACAGATGAGGTAACAGGTACAGAGAAGTGAAGTGACTTGTCCAAGATCACACAGCAGACAAGTGGTATTGCCAGGATTAGAACCCAAGTCCTTCTGACTCCCAGGCCTGTGTTCTGTCCACTTGACTATGCAGTGGCATCAGGTAGTAAAGAAAGTGACTGTTAAGGTGGGGTGGGGGAAGAAGAGGGATTTAGCAAGTACCCGGCCCTTGGAATAGCCCTGACTTTCTGTAGACTAGACCAGAATAACCTGCCTTTCAATAGTTTTTTTTTTAATGGTATATGTTAAGAACTATGTGCAGAGCACTACCCTAAGTGCTTGGAAGATAACAGAATCAGCAGAGAGGTTCCCTGCCCATAACGAACTTATGGTCTAGAGGGATACAAGTTAATTAGGGTGGACATAGTCCCTGTCTCACAGGGAGTTCCCAGTCTTAGTAAGCTAAGAGAGAGCCGGTATTGAGTCCCCACTTTGCACTTGAGGGAACAGGTACCAGAGAAGTTAAGCGATTAATCCAAGGTCACACAGCAACCAAGTGGTGGAACCAGGTCCTCTGGTTCCAAGGCCCAGATTCTTTCCACTAGGTCATGTTGCTTCCTTAGTTGACGAGCTTTTCTTGTAGAAAATAAGTTTCTTGTGGGTAAGGATCACATCTGCCAGCGTTGCACTGTACATTCCCAAGTACTTAGTACAATGCTCTGCACATAGTTAATGCTCAGTAAGTACCATTGACTGATTGAGTGATTGAAAAGTCCTCATGACCCTTCCAGTACCAGAGAAGAGATTCACTGACTGGATCAGTACCTTGCAGAAAAACGTTTCCTGTTCAGATTGGCCTATTTTTTGGATTGTGTTGGACCTTCTGCTTCCTCAGACCTCTGGATTTCACAATACAGATACTCTGGGAACCCCATGGAGTGAACTTGCCTGTATTTGTGACCCTCCCCAAATACTTCCCTAGAAGCTTAAATTTAAAGAGAGCCTTTTGAGGGAAGCAACTGCGCCAGTAATTGCCACTGTTAGTTTGCATATGCCTACCTCCTAATTTCATTATTTACTCATTTATAGACCTACTTTTGTTTAGTAACCATCTTATCTCCGCTTTTACTTTTGTTCCTATTGTAGGTTTACAATTTAAATATACCTGTCTTCCCCCATTAGATTGTAAGCTCCTCAAGAGCAGGGAATGTGAACTGTACTTCTATTGGATGGTCTTAGGCATCCAGTGTAGTATTCTGTGCCTGGTAGGTGTTCAATAAATACTGAGGATCAGGCCATGATAATGAGGAACCCTAATAGCCATACTGGGCTGATTTCTTGCCACAAAAGGAGATCAAGGAAGCACAAATTTTGCAAGGAAAAAGAGGAGTTCTTTTAAAAGCAATTCTTGAAATGTCTTTCCATTTTCATGGCCTTTAAAAGCCCTGGGTAATTCTGAAGGCATCTTTCCCTAATTTGGGGTGGGAAACTCAGTAAAAATAAAAGGAGGAAATACTGTTCAGTCTTAATGTTTTAGGATCAAGCCACCTCTGGCACTCTGGATGCAGTAAGAGCTTAATAAATCCAAACGAATGAATGAATCTGGTTCCCTAAATCTATTACTATTATTTTATTATTATTACCAGGTTGAGGCTGTGGAGTAAAATGAAGCTCTGATCGCACCTTGGCAGGGCAGATCAGATCAGATCTATCCAGCAAAAGCAGTGTTCTATGGAACTTTACATTGGACTGTTGGATCCATGCTACAACATAAACGAACTAGGAAAATGGATCTTCCTTGCATCACGAGCAATGTTACCTCACTGGCTTCCCAATCGGGGTCTTAATGAGAACTGGAACAGGACCAGGCAACCCGGTGCATCTAAGAGAGATCTTGAGAGAAGCTAGAGAACCTCTTCCCCAATCGCAAAATGGATTTCACCAGCATTAGACCCGTCATTGGGCAGGGATTGTCTCTATCTGTTGCCGAATTGTATATTCCAAGCGCTTAGTACAGTGCTCTGCACATAGTAAGCACTCGATAAATACTATTGAATGAACGAATCAGCATTAGTCCCCTTTGGCCAACTGACAATAGTCCTGTACATCCAGCCCATCAGAGGCAGAAATGTCAGGGCTGAATCTACCAAGCAATGTTTACCTCAATCTGAAAAGCCTGATTAGCTGGAGTTGAATCAAAACCAGGAGAACTGTTTCCCTCCACCACAGTGGTCTAGACACCAATACTAATAATAGTATATCTTAAAGCTCACCTCTTCCAAGAGGCCTTCCCAGACTGAGCTCCCCTTTTCCCTCTGCTTCCTCTACCCCCCCCCCAACCTCTCCGCAGCTAAACCCTCTTTTCCCCCCATTTCCCTCTGCTCCTCCCCCTCTCCCTTCCCATCCCCTCAGCACTGTACTAGTCCGCTCAACTGTATATATTTTCATTACCCTATTTATTTTGTTAATGAGATGTACATAGCCTTGATTCTATTTATTTGCTATTGTTTTAATGAGATGTTCATCCCCTTGATTCTATTGATTGCTACTGTTCTTGTCTGTCCGTCTCCCCTGATTAGACTGTAAGGCCGTCAAAGGGCAGGGACTGTCTCTGTTACCGATTTGTACATTCCAAGCGCTTAGTACAGTGCTCTGCACATAAGTGCTCAATAAATACTATTGAATGAATGAAGTTCTTACTATGGGCCAACCACTGCGTTGAGCCCTAGGGTAGACATTGGTCAGTCAGGTCGGAATTTGTCCCTGTACCATTTGGGGCTCACGGTTTAAGTAGGAAGGTGAATGAGTATTGAATCCTCATTTTTCAGATGAGGAAACTGAAGCACAGAGAAGTTAAGTAACTTGCCCAAGGTCATAAAGCAGGGAGGTAGCAAAGCCAGGATTAGAACACAGGCCTTCTGACTCCCAGGTTTGTGATCTTTCCTCTAAGCCCTACTGCTTCTCCAGAGCCGATTGTCCCATTAAGGCAACAAGGGCATCTTATTGAGAGGCTCAGGCTTGAAGCTGCTCCCACAGTCACAATCCCATGACATGTTCAAAATGAAGAATAAGCAGATCCCCTCTGCAGAAAAACACACACACAAATCCTCTCTCTACAGCATTAGCCCCGAGGGAGTCTATTGATCATCAGAGTACATAAAAGAGGTAGTTTTGTTCTGTTCCCAGATGGAAAGCAAATTGGGAATCTGCCAGAATCAATGGGAAAGGGGATCCCAAGGACCAGGGTCTTCTCCAAGGAACACACAGTTCCCCATCCTAAATAAGAAGCAGCGTGGCTCAGTGGAAAGATCCGAGGCTTGGGAGTCAGAGGTCATGGGTTCTAATCCCGGCTTTGCCACTTGTCAGCTGTGTGACCTTGGTCAAGTCACTTTGCTTCTCTGTGCCTCAGTTACCTCAACTGTAAAATGGGGATGAAGACTATAAGCCCCACGGGGAACAACCTGATTGCCTTGTATCTACTCCAGCACTTAGAACAGTGCTTCACAAAAAATAAGAACTTAACAAACACTATCATCATTATTATTATTGGGTGTGCATCCGGCAAACGTATGCATTCACAAGCCGGGACACAGTACAGTGCATCAAGACCGATCGTTGGGAACCCTGGCCCACAGTAAGAAGTGGGGACATGCAATCATCCTCACCAAAGCAATCAATGGTATTTGTGCAGTTCACTTTACTAAGAGCTTGAGAGAGCACAATAAGATAGAGTTGTTAGACAATCCCTGCCCTCAAGGAGTTTAAAAGCTCACAGGATGATTCAGGGCACCAGTCCCTTGCTATTTTGACAGACCCTGGGAACGGGAGGTGGGAAGTCAGTAAAATCATAACAGTTCTATTGAAGATGCGTCTAGCAACTCTGTTACAGTCTACTCTCCCAAGTGCTTAGTACAGTGTTCTGCTCACAGTAAGCACTCAGTAAATTTAATTGATTAATCAAGAGGCACCAGAACTTTGACCCAGATCCTTTGAAACAGCTACCGACTGGCAATATGCTGGGGAAGAGAAAAGGAGCACTTCCTGGTCTAGCTATCTCCTTGGAGAAAAAGCCAAAGTATTCTCTTCGATTGCAGACTTGTTACAAAAAGCTTGCCAGAAAAGCAAATTTTATATTCTAGTTTATACACAGAGCATATACACTAATATTCCCATGCAGTATGAAACCAAAGTATTCAATGGGATAATCTCAAA
This sequence comes from Ornithorhynchus anatinus, assembly GCF_004115215.2. Taxonomy (NCBI): domain Eukaryota; kingdom Metazoa; phylum Chordata; class Mammalia; order Monotremata; family Ornithorhynchidae; genus Ornithorhynchus; species Ornithorhynchus anatinus. Next base: position 170,838,890 of record NC_041728.1, on the reverse strand, counting down.
AAAGGTCCCAGTACCAGCCATCCGCTGTTGGATTTTGACCCTGGGCTGACCCATTCCACTGACCCATTCCACATCATTTTTTAGCCAGAGTGTACCCTTCCTCTAGCACCTCTGTTTTCAATGGGTTAAGGCCAGGGAAGCTAAAAGTGATCTGCAGGACCAGAAAATTCAGTTGTGCACTTCATCTTGCCCCATATGCAACAGGGACTGTGTCCAACTGAAAAATAATAATAATGATATTTGTTAAGTGCTTACTATGTGATAGGCACTGCATCAAACTCTGGGGTGGAAACAAGCCAATTGAGTTGGACACATCCCCATTTTAAGGATGGGCAACTGAGGCACAGAGAAGTGAAGTGACTTGCCCAAGGTCACACAGCAGAGAAGTGGTGAATTATCTGGCATGTATTCCAGGGTTTAGTATGGTGCTTGACAAATTCCACAATTATTACTATTACCTATTTCCAATTGCCAAGGGCCCTTGTTTTATATCTTGCAATCTGCTCCTACAAATCGGGGATGTTAGGAGAAAAAAGTACCCCCTGGGATAAAAGCCAGGAATCACCATTCCTAGGGGACCTCTGGCAGGAAAGCTGAGTGGTCTGGTGGCAAGAGCAACCCCAATCCTCATCCCAGCTCTGCCACTAACTAACTGTGGAACCATTGGCCTCTCTGTGTCTCAGTGCCCTCATTTGTAAAATGGGGATAAGAATACCAGTTCTCCCCATCATGGACAGGGACTGTGTGACCTAATTATCTTATACTGTATCTACCCCAGTGCTCAGCACACAAGAAGCACTTAATAAATACAATTAACTATGCCACTCTTCTGTTTATTGCCCATGTTCTCCTTCCTTCTGAATAGCTAGGAGGCAGCTTCGCACTGACTGGATTTTTTTTTCCCCCACCACTTAATGATTTTCAAATTTTCAGCTACTCAGGCCCAGATATCAAGTCACTGGTGAAGTCCAGGGTGAAGTAACTGGTTCTCCTCTTAGCATCTTAGCAGACTACTTCTCAGGTCAGAACCCAGCTGCCTCCACCCCTCTAGCCCTGACTCTTAAGTGACTGTCCCAAGCTACACTACCAATCAAAGCTCCACACTTCCTCTCTGTAAATAATTCCGTGTGTAAAACAGAAACTGCTTAGGAAAACATTTATGTGGCTAGAGCTATCATCATCATTATGGCATTTATTCAATGCTTGCTATAGGTCAAGCACTGTTCTACGCACTGGGACAAAGGTTCATGGCCGCACAGACCTGGAAATCAGAGGACCTGGGTTCTAACCCTTGCTTGGCCACTTGCTTGCTGTGTGACCTTGGACAAGTCACAACGTACCTGGGCCTCAGTTTCTTCAATTGTAAAATGGGGATTCGATACCTGTTCTCTCTATTAAAACAGCCCCATGGAGAACAGGGACTGTGTTTGTCCCGGTTAAATTGTATCTCCTCCAGTGCTTAAAAGAGTGCTTGACACATAGTAAGCACTTAATACCATAAAAAAGGTTAATCAGGATGGACACCATCCCTGTCTCACCTGGGGCTCACAGTCTAAGAAGGAGGGAGACAGGAATTTAATCTCCATTTTACAGTTGAGAAAAATGAGGCACAGAGAAGTTAAGTGGATCGCCCAAGGTCACAGGGTAGGCAAATGGCAGAACTGGGATTAGAACCCAGGTTCCCTGATTCCCAGGCCCATGCTCTTTCTATTAGGCCAAGTTACTGTACTTCTCATTTACTTCCTTGTCTACTACAGATGGCAAACCACTTCTGCTCTCCCACTCATTACATTGCACTCTTTTTTAGAAAGATCTACAAGTTCTCCAGACAAACAGCAGTACACATGTGGGGAATTCATCCTTAGGAGAATGGAAAGAGCTTCGACTCCTAAAGACAAAAGTATTTTGATTATTTTCCTGGAGCCAGCCAGCTCTAAAAAAGCAGAAGAACCTACAGATTCCAAGAGGCTTCCAAAATTCACCAGAGTGAGCAAAAAGAGAAGGGAAGAGAAACCCAGAGCCAGATCTTTGGAAGCTGTATCACCTTTTTCAGTCGGTTTTCCCAGAGTGTGCGGTTTCACAACACACTTCAGCTAGGTTGCACTGGATCAGAACATTCTAGCAACCTTGCACAGTTGTCTAGAAAGTACTCAATGTGGTGGTGGATGAAATGACTGTGCTGTTCCCAAAGAGCTAACACTATTGCCGGAGGCAACTAATTTAAATCACGGAATCACTTTCACTTTGACTCATTTATATCTAAGTCCCGGAGCAGAGAAAAGCAAACATTTTAGTGCCCAGGTTGTCAAGTGAAGACAAACAGGAACCAGAAGTGCTTTTTCCTGAACTTGTAACTACTCAGATTGCCAGAGCCGAAAGGAACCTTGAAAATTCATCTAGCCCAACCCTTTCCCACCTCATCTGGGTTCAGGACTGCCATAAGCCCTCCCTTATAAGGATTGAAAAACCAGGATGCCAGCAGGTAACATGCAGAGAAGAAACACTATCCCACAGCTCTCATCTGAAGTCTAGTTACCAGAAAGAGTAGCTAAGCAAAAAGGCACAGTTCAAATGAGCTGGCTGAGGTAAACCTGAGGGAGTTGCTGTTAAGTTGATTGTCAAAATCATATGGACAGAGACCACGGTGATTTTTTCCTCTGTAAAAAAGTCTCTGCCTGAGGAATGCTTAGAAATGTAGTTCACTTTAAATTACATTAAACCACTTTCCAGAAGCATGTAAGCCTTTGACACCAAATCCTGTATTTCAATGGCCCCTGTCCATCTGGATTACCCTTTTTTTCCAAAATTGATATCTGGAGCTCCCAGTCTGAGCATTTGTGAAGATGAAATAGTGATATATATACACACTATATAAAAAGATATATAGTATTTATATATAGCTATACTAGATATATATCTATAGCTACCTGGTTTTGTAGGTAGATATCTATGCGTATAGATATATACTATATACATAGGGAGAAGGATAGACACACGTGTGTATGCCTTAATGTATACACCCACACACAGAGGTTTCATATTTTCACAGGACATAAAGATATGAAACATCCAGATTACTGACCACAGAAAAACTTCACAACATTGTGTGTATGTGGATATACCGACACACATAAGCTTAGAAGGGCAAAATGTTGTGTCTGCTGTATCATTCTTTTAAAAAGACCATATAAAAATATTCTGAAATGGGTCTGGGGACGAAAGGGGTGAGTCAGGCAACTGAGGTGCTGAGGGCAAAAATGAACAGGAACCACAGGGCCTCAGCTGCACCCAAAAAATAATGGGAAGGAAAGGCTAAAGCTCCCCAGGAGCCCTGAGAAGGGCAGTCAGGGTTTCTCTCAGCCAGTCCCAATAAGGTAGAGAGGGGAAGCCCATGGTTTGATGAATGGAGGAGCCAAGTGGGCCTGCCTCATCCAGGGGATTGTGGAAAAGGGGCAGGCTGTGCTGTCTGTGTTTCACTTGGGACCAACTGGGACAGTCGACAAAGATCAGAAAGCCGGACAGCTTTCAGGCACAAAAAGAGAGAGGAGGGTAGGGAGGGGAGAGGGACAGATTTTTCTGGATAAACTCAGGCCTTCTATCTCTACCCCTACAAAAATGTTTTCCCCTGGTTTCTGCCAAGTTGTCGTTTTCCCGGAAACGTCGCCGGCCCCGTCCCCTTCCGCCCTTTGCTCTTTCCAGTCTTTTGTGTTGTCCAGCCGGGATCGTCGCTATCTCGGGGAGTCCTGCCGCTCACAGTCCACACTTCAGAATGATGTGGTAGCCGTCATTACTTTCGGCTGCAATGAAGAAACACTTCACTTTTAACAGAGGAAAGCGAATGAGGATCCAGGGGGCAGGGAGGTACAGGTTACCATGACCAGAGGCCCTGGTACCTCGGTTCTTAACTCGACAGGCTTTAAGATCCGGCTCGGCACGCATACTGAGGGACTTTGGGCCGAGAGGCTGGAACAAGTAAGCCAAGATGGCAGAGGAGTGACCCATGCCACCATAACCACCTACTAAGACCCTGTCACTACGACGTCGGTAAGTGAAGGATAGACTCTTGCCACCAAGTCAGACTTCTCATTTAATTACACCTTTATGGTTAGTTCAGCACCAACAGCCACTCCTTTTCACATTTCAGTCTTCCCTGGAACCTTTCTACACATTCTGTCAGACCAAAGACTACCTTTCCAGGCTATGTTTAAAGAAAACAGGGTCACGCAGAGAAGTCAGAAGCCGTACCTTTTAACGTGCTGATAACAAAACAAGATTCGTCTTGGAAATTCTGCACCATCTGAAAAGTAGGGGGAAGCAGGGAGGGGAGAAAAAACGAGATCAGTGTTCACAGAAAAAAAGGACAAAAACTCTCTAGTAGAAGTCTTAGTAATAATAATAATGTTGGTATTTGTTAAGCGCTTACTATGTGCCAAGCACTGTTCTAAGCGCTGGGGTAGACACAGGGGAATCAGGTTGTCCCACGTGGGGCTCACAGTCTTCATCCCCATTTTACAGATGAGGTAACTGAGGCACCGAGAAGTTAAGTGACTTGCCCAAAGTCACACAGCTGACAAATGGCCGAGCGGGGATTTGAACCCATGACCTCTGACTCCAAAGCCTGTGCTCTTTCCACTGAGCCACGCTGCTTCTTAGTAGTAATTCAGGGCTGTCTAACAGGCAGAGCTAACTACCACTCTCCAAACGAGAAAGATTAACAGGCAAGGAAATCTCTGAGCATATTCTGATTGGATTCTGACCATTCCCACCACTCACAAATATGAATGAAACAGGTACATGCAGGAACAAAGGGTATGTGCGCGCATTTGAGGCAAAGGAAGAAAGAAATGTGTACCTGGATCCATTCCCCGGCTCACTCAAGGAATGCCCATTAGATGAATGGCATTGCCTAAGGCATATTTTGCTAATGAATTTGCCTCTGTGCTTTATGTGAAAGAGACAGATGGCAACAATTACTCCACATCTGGCTCTCTGAGCAATCAAAAGGTGGAATTTGCCAGGCAGAGAGGCAGAATGATTAAGCACAAGCCTGGGAATCAGAGGACCTGAGTTCTAATCCTGGCTGTGCTACTTGTCTGCTGTGGCACCTTGGGCAAGTCACTTAACTTTTCTTTGCTTCAGTTTTCTCATCTGTAAAATGGGGATTAAGACTATGAGTCCCAGTTGGAAGATGGACCGCATCCAACCTGATTAGCGGATATTTACCCCAACATTTAGTACTGTGCCAGGCACATAAGCAATTAAAAACAAAACAAAATAAAAAAGTCTAGGGGTCACAGGAATCCAGTGGGAGAGGCAGCAATAAAACCCAACTTCTAAATCTGGGCTAGATGCCCATGAAATGACTACCACATGGAGATGCCCAGGAGACAGAAAGGGGACCCTGACCATCATTCACCCAATAATAATAATAATGATGGTATTTGTTAAGTGCTTACTATGTGCCAAGCACTGTTCTAAGCACTGAGATAGATACAAGGCAATCAGGTTGTCCCATGTGGGGCTCTCAGTCTTCATCCCCATTTTACAGATGAGGTAACTGAGGCACAGAGAAGTGAAATGACTTGCCCAAAGTCCCACAGTTGACAAGTGGTGGAGGTGGGACTAAAACCCACAACCTCTGACTCCCAAGCCCATGCTCTTTCCACTAAGCCACGCTGCTTCCCTCTCTTTGGAAGTTAATAATAACAACAGTGCTTGTTAAGCGCTCACTACCTGCCAAGCATTCTATGTGCTGGGGGAGATACAAGTTAATCACATTGGGCTCAGGCCCTGACTCAAATGGGGCTCACACTCTTAATCCCTATTTTACAGATGAGGTAACTGAGGCCCAGAGAAGTGAAATGCCTTGCCCAGGGTCACACAGCGGACAAGTGGCAGAGTGGGGATGATAATCCAGGTCCTTCTGACTCCCAGGCCCATGCTCTATCCACTAAGCCACACTTCACTTCAGCTAGGGAACAAATCAATGAACCAATCAGGCATTAGTATTTAACTGAGTACTGAACTAAGTGTGTGTGGGAGAACACAGGAGAGGTAGAAAATTGGTGAGAAGTTACAGTTTTAATTGGAACTGCACCCTGGGTGATGGTGGGCAAATCCAGCTTCCTCCCTAGGAAATGGGTTTTGCCACTTCTGGCCTACTCCACTGGCTAAGGTGAAAAACCACACCTTTTCAAAGCTGAAATACCACCAAAAAGGGATGATAAGCATGCCCATAAATATACTCCTCCTCTTCCCCACTTCTCCCTCCCCCACACTCTTCAGGTCCTTAATGATGCATGAAGTACATTTATTCTGTGCCTCTTGTTTGCTCCATCAATTACTTTGGCTGCTCTGCTACTTGGGCATGAAAACCCCCAAATAAAGCCACACACTCCATTAATAAGTAACTTAAGTATTTAATTAAGCCCCCTTACACCCAAACTAGCAAAGGCAATTCCCCAAGAGGGCTGCCCCACAGCACTTCACAGCAATTAAGAGTTTAAGATTTCAGATTTAATCAGGGTGAAAGGGCCAGGAAACTTTTCAGAATGAGCACTGCCTGCTTACACTGAAAGGGCACTTGAGTTCTTATGCTGTGCTTCACTGCTTCGCTCACTTATACCACTCTGGTTAAATCAGTGTTCTTAAGGGACCTCAAGTCCACGAAATCAGACAGCTGAGTTTCTGTGACTTGTTTCGAATGTATTAACTGATGCGTTGAAAACTGTCTCCCACTCTTGCAATCATATTTATTGGGTGCTTACTCTTGCAGATCACTGTAATAAGCACTTGGGAGAATACTACTAGTTTTTGGGGAATTTGGGTGTTTTTTTAAAATAGTATTTGTTAAGCACTTACTGTGTGTCAGGCAATGTACTATGCCCTGGAATAGATTCAAGATAATTGGGTTGGACACAGTTACTGAGCATGGCCTGGGACTCAGAGGACCTGGGTTCTAATCTCGGCTCTGCCACTTACCTGCTGTGTCCTTGGGCAAGTCATTTCACTGTGTCTCAGTTCCCTCATCTGCAAAATGGGGATTCAATACCCGTGCTCCTTTTTACTTAGAATGTGAGCCCATCTACCCCAGTGCTTAGTAGAGTGTTTAGCATGTAAGCACTTAAATACCATATGGGGCTCACAGTCTTAAGCCCCATTTTACAGATGAAGTAACTAAGGCACAGAGAAGTGAAGTGACTTAGTACAGTGCTCTGCATACAGTAAGTGTTCAATAAATACAATTGAATGAATTTGTCCAAGGTCACACAGCAGGTAAGTGGTGCTGCTGGGATTAGAACCCAGGCCCTCTGACCCCTAGACCCCTGCTCTTTCCATTAGGCCATGCTGCTTCCCATTGGCAGACATGTTCCCTGCCCACAAGGAGCTTACAGTCTAGATCATGCCCAATCCATGGAAGCCTTTCTAGCTCTTTGATTCTTTTAAAACCGTTCCTGAAGCCAAGCACTTCAACAGAGAGACTTTTTTTAAATGGGATTTGTCAAGCTACTATTTGTCATATAGCGTAATTCTAAGCGCTTTGGTAGATACAAGGTAATCAGGTTAGACACAGTCTAAGCCCCACATGGGGCTCACAGTCTTAATCCCCATTTTACAGATGAGGTAACTGAGGCACCGAGAAGTTAAGTGACTTGCCCAAAGTCACACAGCTGACAAGTGGTAGAGCCGGGGTTCGAACCCATGACCTATGACTCCAAAGCCCGTGCTCTTTCCAGTGAGCCACGCTGCTTCCCAGTAGGGCCAGAAATGACCATTGAACCAGTTACTCATTCTCCTGGCTTGAATAGAAATGGGGGAGGTGAAAGTCACCTCCAATACCTCAGCCCTTGTTGCCCACACCAGCCCTCCTTTCATCTTCTCCCACTCGCTTCTCCATCGCTCTGACTTGCTCCCCTTATTCATCTCCCCTCCCAGCCAACAACACTTATGTACATATCTGTCATTTATTTATGTATATTAATGTCTGTCTCCCCCTCCAGACTGTGAGCCCATCACTGGGCAGGGATTGTCTCTATCTGTTGCCAAACTGTACATTCCAAGTGCTTAGTACAGTGATTTGCACATAGTAAGTGCTCAATAAATACTATTGAATGAATAAACTCATTGTGGGCAGGGAATGTGTCTGTTAATTGTTATATTGTACTCTCCCAAGCACTTAGTACAGTGCTCTGCCCACAGAAAGTGCTCAATAAATACAACTGGATGAATGAATAGATTAATAGCACTCTGAGGTCACCGAGACCAGCATGGCCAAGCGGCTCCACTCCCCATGGGTTGAAGAGAGGACCAAATTTTCTTCTGAAAGTGACTGGACTCTTCTTCCCCTTCCTCATGCTTTGATTTTTGGCTACATGATCATGGACTCCGAAAGACTCCTCCTACGGTCAGAAAGATTCCCCCCACCCACCCCCGACATAAAGAAACCAAGATCAACTAGCTAGTTGAAGGCCTGTTCAGACAGCAGACCAACTTGGGATTGGAGCTCCTCACCTCATTGCTCACCACGACGTGGATACCGGTTGGTCCTTGCCGATAGATTCGGTTAATGTGCTGTGGGGAGATGCTGTAGAGGTTTGCAATCTTCTCAATTAATTCCAGAGTAGTCAGCTCTTCCAAAAAGATGGCGTGGTACACTGCAACAAGGCAGGAAGACGGGGCTTTAGGCCTGCTTTAGCAGAGAAGCTCAATTAGGAGCAGCATGACCTCATGGATAGAGCCTGGGCCTGGAAGTCTGAGGACCTGGTTCTGGTCCCGGCCCTGCTGCTTGCCTTTTGTGGGACCTTGGGCAAGTCACTCCACTTCTCAGTGCCTCAGTCTCATCTGTTGAAATGGAGATTCAATACCTGTTCACTTTCCTACTTAGAGTGTGAGTCCCATGTGATACAGGGACCGAGTCTGTCCCGATTAACTTGAATCTTAACCCAGGGCTTAAAATAGTATCTGACACTAGCTCAAGATATCAGGCAATTGCCAAGAAAAGCCTCATAAGACAGCCCTGGGAATGGTTTTTCTCGACAAACAGGGCAACTCCTGTGGGGAATTTGGGGGAAAATTACCCTGACAACTTTTGGAGCTGGACTCGGCCTCCCTCATCCCAGATCTCTGCCAAACCCAACCAGAGAAGGGGGTGAAGCAATCTCCTTGAAGGCAGGGATTGGGTCTACTAATTGTATTACACTCTCCCAGTCACTTAGTACAGTGCTCTGCACAGAGCGAGTGAGCATTATTATTGATTGAGCAATGGGTTTCTTGGAAGCCAGTGCTGCCTGCTCTAAAATTCTGGCCCTACTTGTGCCCTGGTACACATACTGAAAAGTCAGCCCCTTTGGCTTTAAACTACTGGTGCTTGCTTTCCATACAGAAAGCAGCATCGCCAGCGCTGGATGGGAAAAGCTTGAAGAAACTTTTCAGTCTCTTCTAATATTTCACGCCTGTATGTGCAGGGCTGTTTCCAACTCCTTGAATTATTGGCTGAGTGACAGATATCGGTTTTTTTTTGCCTCAAATCAGAATCCACTTGATCCTCTATTGTATTCTCCCAAGTGCTTAGTGCAGTGTTCTGCACATAAATGCTCAAATACCATTTTGACTCATTTGGAAAAGAGCAATACCAGACAAGAAGATGCTAGGGTTAGAAACCTCTGAGTCAGCCACAAAAACCACAAGACTTGGGTTTCTAGGAAAACATCCGCCAAGCATGCAGACATTCATTAACATGGCAATCGGTTAGTCTTTATCCCTTGTCTCTCTTCCTGTGTCCTTCTTAGGAGACTAAGGCCAGAGAGTCCCCCTGTCTGTCTCTGTTCTTCAGATTCTAAGAGCTGACTTCAGGTGAATGAAACTGTTCTCAGTCACCAGAGACCTAGACAAGAAGCCAAGACATGCAGCTCTGAGCTTGGTCGCAAGACTCAAAATCATTCCTTGTCTTAAGTCCCCCGCTTGGCAGGCGTTCTGCTAGTGTCTGTCTCCAAACTCCCAGGAACTATTGCATGGTGCTGACACACTAAGAATGGGGAAGAGGACTCGGTTGCCCCCCACATTCTGCAACTAGAAAGGCAAACAACCTCATGCAAATAACCGGCTTTCCAATGTTTAACTACTCTCCAAACCGGGCCTTAGGACAGGTAAGCTAGGGCTTTTTCTAATGAGTTTGTTAGCCGGGTGGTTCTGAAATGCAACCTGACCTTTGTAAAGCTGTCAATGCCAGAAAGAAAAAAAAATTAAAAAACAATTTGCCTCCTAAAAAGTGTGCTTTTGTAGGTGTCCTGGAAGGACTAGTGGCTAAAAATGGTTGGATTCCAGGGGGGCATGACTCGGCACCAACAGCTAGAATATCCCAAGAAACTCCCTTGAGTTAGATTATGACATCCACATGTCCTCCCTCTCTTCAGGTCGGGAACTCACCGTAAATGGCTAGTGATTCTACAAATGGAAGTTACCCACCAGTGATGCTTCAGCATATGACTTGGTCCACCCTCGCCCCTTCACCCCCACCTCCCAAGATGGTCTTCCCAATTTTTGTTGGCAGGTCACGGGGCTCTGCCATACAGTGCCTGATAACGGAGCTATCGGCATTTCCTAAGATTAGAAACCTTCTCTGTGACTGGTGCTTCTAAATCACCCCCAAGACCTTTGAACTTTCTTAGTTTGGCATCCAGAAGTGGTGGTGCCTGGGAAAAGGAACGATTTTTATAAAATACAATTAAACTTCACAAAGGACCCATGAAACCAACAGATCCAAAGGGGAGGTCTCTGGTGGGGAAGAAACAAACTTTTCTCATATGCTGATTTGGTCCCTTTGATTTCAGGTGCATACACATTTTTTTCCAAGCCCTTTACAGGGAGCTTAGGGAAATGTTTAACAAGACTTCAGTACAAGAGTCAAGAGAGTAAATAAGTCAAATCCTTAAAATACATTTTCCACCCCCAACTGGCCTCTTACTTGCAAGAACACCTCTTCTCTCCCCTATCTATCCCCCACCAAAGACCACAGATGACAGATTGTTCTGGGTCTCCAAGGGGGTTGAGAGTGTTGAGATGATAATCTCCAGTCAAACTGGTTCACCTCTCCCAACAAACTTACCACATAAATTGCTGTCCACAGCTTCTCTCTTCTGCTGCAGGTGAGATCTGTTCTGTTCTAGTTCCTGGCAGACATAGATGGTCATCTTTGGTCTCACATTCCTGGCAGAAAAATAGAAAAATCACAGAAGGGATTATTCTATGGAAGATGGTGAAAGCAACTCTTCATTAACAGTGAAACAGAGCAAGAGGAAATGGGGGCGTGGGAGGCCAAGGGAGTCCTTTCAGGAAGACGTTCAAGTATTGGGCCAATCCTCCCCTCTGCCTGGAAGAGGCTACGTGTGCTAATGCCTAGAGGCAGGGGGATGGACCGGTTGATCTTTCAAGGGTCCTGGCAGCCAAAAGGATCTGTGAAATTCCAAAAATATGCAGTGATTCATCACACAGTTCTCAAACTGGGCAACCAGCCAACTTGAATGGAAAAAAGGAGAGAGGTAAATGCCTGCGTGGGGTAGTAGTCCTACAGGAAACCTGTTCCTTTGGGTCTTCTGACCACATGTGACCCAAGGAGGGGAAAGTGAATTAAATATCCTGCAAGCTGATGAATGTTTGGCTGGTTGCAGAATGGTCCAGGCCAGCCGAAAAAAATATAATAATAATAAAAAACAAACCAAGCACTGTTCTAAGCACTCAAGTAGATAAGATAATCAGATCAGATACAGTCCCTGTCCAATATGTAGCTCACAGTTTAAGTGGGCAGGAGAAGAGTTACTTGGTCCCTTTTTATACAGATAAGCAAACTGAGACCTGGTGAAGTAAAGTGGCTAAGGTCACAGCAGGCAAGTTGCTGAGCTTAGTTTAGAATCCATGTCCTCTGACTCCCAGGTTCGTGTTCTTTCTCCTTGGCCAAGCTTTTAAGTCAAACCTCATGTAGATCAATTCTAAGATGCTGCCCAGATAGGAAAAGGGTCATAGGCAAACCAGATTTCTGAGGTGATATATCTGCCTTTAATCTGGAAAGGATTCAGGGCATGTGACTTACAGCAGAGGGACTTTGATGATGACACCGAGGAATCCCTAAAGAAACATAAAAGGGGGTTACCATGTCCCACAGCTTTCAAGATCCTGGAAATTGAACACGCACCTGCCTTTGATGGCATTGAAGAGCCGGATCCCATCCGCAGGTCCACATATCTGAACAAAATCTTCTTTGGACATTTTCAGTAAGTCGGCACCTAGAGAATGAAAATGGGAATTCCCAAGTTAGACTGACTGACACACCACTGATTGTACTGGTGGAAACCCCACCCGGAAGCAAACTCATGCCACTCACCAGAGAAACTTGAGAAGAGTCTACAGAACGGCGAGAACCTATTGCGATGAAGCCACTGCTGGGCGTCTTGAATGGAGGCAGAGGGAAGGAGGTGCTACATTGCAAAAAGAATAAGAGGTCTTGAAATGAACTGTTCATCAGTGTCCTAAAAGAGAAAAGCAGCACATTAACATGATCTCAAATACTTACGTCATGGCTGGTGGGCAGGGGCTCCACTTGATGAGTTGGAGAACTGTTGCTAAAAAAGTGGCATAAAATTGGGAGAGAGAAGACATTAGGATATATGTATTTTCACCAAGCAGAGCCCTAACTATACATAGTTTTAGGTGAAAAATGTCCTTTTTCCTTTTATTTTCCTATCAGGGCAGCCATAAACCCACAACCCATTTTAAGTTCTCTTTTGTGATAGTCTACATTTCACCTAGACTTCTAGAGGATGTAGAGAAGCAATTTTGCCTAGTGGAAAGAGCCCAGGCCTGGGATTGATAGGAACTGGATTATAAAACCATTTCTGCCATTTGTCAGCTGTGTGACCTTGGGCAAGTCACTTCCCTGCTCTGGGCCTCATTGTCCCCGTCTGTGAAATGGGAATTCAATTTTACTCCCTCCTACTTGGGCTGTGAGCCCAAGGTGGACAGGGACTGTGCCCAGGCTGGTTATCTTTTGTCCACTCAAACATGGTACAGTACAGCATGAATGCTTAACAAGCACCATAATTACTAGTTATTATTATCTTGAAGGCCTCCAGGAGGTCTTCCCCAGTTAATTTTAAATTGTGCCAACTGAATCAACTATACACCCATGCTCTCATACCCACTGTAGCTCGTCTGTACACAGACATACCCACATACTCATCTATATCTGTGAACGATTTTGTGTCTCTCTCTAGGCTAACTCTATAGTACTCTCTCAGGCATTAGCTCGTTATGGGCAGAGAATGTGTCTGCTAATTCTGTTGTATTGGATTCTCCCAAGCACTTAGAACAGTGCTCTGCACATTAGTAAGTGCTAAATAAATAAGATTGTTGCGTTCAGACCACTGTATGTAATCAGACACTCAAGTAAGCGCTTAACAAATACCAACATTATTATTATTTAATAAATAAGACTGAATGAATGAAATACCTGCTGAGCGTTCCATACACTGCTAGTCCCTGAGGAGATATTAGATTGAGATCCATAGGGGACAGGGATGGTGTCTGACCTCTTTAGCTTTTATATCTACCCCAGTGCTTAGTTAATTGCTTGATACACAGTAAGCACTAAAATACAACAATAGCAATAATAATGACAACGACGACGCAGCAAGTGCTTATTAGCCCCATAAGGGACAGGGACGGCGTCTGATCTCTTATATATCTACTCCTGTGCTTAGTATGGTGCTTGACACACAGTCAGCACTAAAATACGACGCAGTAAGCGCTTAACCAATACCGTAATTTTATAATAGACCCACTTTCATACCCAAGCCCCTTCCCTCAAAGGAAAAGTAATAGTACTGGTATTTGTGTGCCCACATCAAGGCTCTCCAGGTTTGGAATTACGACGGGTATATGAGACACTTTCCCTGCCCACAAGGATTCTAATGGGTGAGCCACACAGAAAGAGTTACAAATTGAGGAATCAGAAGACTTGACTGTATGGCTGAGTACATATATACGTATACACACATCCAAGGGCTACTGAAGAAGAGTACACATTAATATGTAAGCTATCTGCCACACAGAAATCCTAATACTGAGGAAAAAAGAAGTATCTTCAGGTTTGACAGATTTGGCATTAAGTTGCTATTAAACTCTTGAAGTTCACCTACAAGTGCTTTAATGACAGGCAAATCAACTCCAATCTGAAGTCTTTAATCGAAAGCCCCTTAAGTGAATAAAAGATTGCCAAATCTTCAAAGCAGAAGGTTCCCTGTCCACCTCTTCCAGAAGTATTCCATTAGCAGTGCCAAGGACCATGGAGGCCTTTGACCAGAAATTCACACACATTTCCAAAATACATCCCCTTTCCTCTTCATCCAATCAGCCACCATGTTGATCCAAGACCTTGTCAAATCTCAACTCAACTACTGCATTAGCCACTTGTTAGCTGTGTGACTTTGAGCAAGTCACTTCACTTCTTTGTGCCTCAGTTCCCTCACCTGTAAAATGGGGATTAAGACTGTGAAGCCCACATGGGACAACCAGGTTACCTTGTATCTACCCCAGCACTTAGAACAGTGCTTGGCACATAATAAGCATTTAACAAATACCATCATTATTATTAGTCACCTTGTCGAGCTCTCCACTCCAGTTTCTCCCCTCTCCAGGCATACTTCACTAGGCTGCCCAGATCATTTTTCCAGAACATTGTTCTGTTCACATCTCCCCACTCCTCAAAAGCCTCCAACAGTTCCTCAAGGCATCAAGCAGAAATTCCTAACCACTGGCTCTAATGCACATCTCCCCGTCTCCCCTCCCCCCTCCACTTATCTTGCTCCTCTCCCACTACCCCCACACACATGCCTCACTACTCCCAAATCAACCTACTTGCCATGTCACTCAATCATTTATTGAGTATTTGGCATGTGCAGAGCACTGTACTAAGTGCTTGGGAGAGCACAATACAGCAGAATTAGCAGACACGTTCCTTGCCCATCAGTTTACAGTCTAGAGGGGGAGGCAGATGTAAATGTGAACAAATAAGGAATTTATATTATATAATTTAAAGGTATGTACATAAATACTGTGGGGGAAAAATCAAAGGTCCAAAGGCCCCAGATCAAAGTGGATAGTTTCTCATTTTCACAGCTCTAGCCCCCAACTCCTTGTTCACACCCTCCCTTCTGCCTCAAATTCCCTCTTCTTTACATCCAATAAACACTGCCCTCCCTTCTGAGCCCTTTATGTACCTGGGTCTGTAGCCCTTAAGCAGTTTGCTCGTTATGGTCAGGGTCTGGTGCTGCTAATTCTGTTATATTATACTTTCTCAAGCACTTAATACAGTGCCCTGCACATAGTAAGTTCTCAACCATTGATTAAATTTTCACTCCTATGGCACTTATGCATACATCCACCTCTAATTTAACCTCTGTCTCTCCCTGTAGTCTGTAAGCTCCTTATAGGCAAGGATTGTGTCTACCCATACTACTGTATTGTACTCTCCAAAGTGCTTACTACAATGCTCTGCACACAGTAAGCACTCAATCAATGGTGTTTATTGAGTGCTTATTGTATTCAGAGAACCATAGTATGCACTAGGGAGAGTATAATACAACAGAGTTGGTAGGCATGTTCCCTGCCCACAAGGAGCCTAAATTGATTGATTCAAGGCCCTTCTGAAATCAGATTTCTTCCATGCATTCCCTGCTTAATCTCTCCACTCCCCAACCTATTCCCCCACCTACATTCCATGTCACCTAATTACTGAGTACTCAAACCTTGCCCACTTCTCACCACTATATTTACCTGTAATTTATTTTTGTGGTTGTCTCCCTGAAGAGATGGTAGGCTCCTTCAGGCCAGAGAGCACCTCTACTAATTCTATTGTACCTTCAAGATCTTAGAGCAGTGCTCTGCTGAGTAAGCACTGAATAAACATTATTTATTGACTGACCACTGACTTGACGGCTCTCCACCAGCTCTCCCTATCTTACATATCAGCTCCCACCACGCTCTGTTCCCCAGCTCACTGTCTTTAATCCTCCCAAGACATGGTTCTAGCTGTTCCTAGTCTGAGTCTCCGTCCTTCACTCTTCAGAAGGATAAATACTAGCTCTTTTTCCAGCCTTTAAAAACAAAAAAAAAAAACCTCCCCACCACCAAATCCAAGCCACAGAGCTCCAAAAATCCACCTTCCTCCAAACCTTTTACATATAATTCCCTAGATACCAGGTCATATCAACCTAAAAGCCTTCTCCCACACTATACAGAACCATTCTCAATACTTGTGAGTATATTTAATTATGCATTCCAATTCTGTTTGTAAATACTTTTTGTGTCCATTTCCTTCATTAGGGAGTAAGCTCCTTTTGGGCAAGGAATGTGTGTCAGGCTTGTTTTACTTTCCCAGAGGTTAGTACAATATCTGCCACCCACTCAATAAATACCAACGGATTTGTACCCTTTATTCACCTCTTCCTCAGCCCTATAGCACTTAAATACATATCCATAATTTATATTAATGTCTTCCTCCCTCTCAAGACCATAAGATCATTGTGGGCAGGGAACGTGTATCATTTCTGTTACATATTCTCCCAAGCACTGGGGTAGACACAAGCTAATCAGGTTGTCCCATGCAGTGTTCACTGTCTTCATGCCCATTTTACAGATGAGGTAACTGAGGCATAGAGAAGTTAAGTGGCTATCCAAGGTTACAAAGCAGACATGTGGCAGAGCTGGGATTAGAACCCACGACCTCTGACTCCCAAGCCCGTGCTCCTCCCACTAAGCCATGCTGCTTCTACAAAAATAATAGTATTTATTATGTGCTTACTATGTGCCAAGCACTGTTCTAAGCACTGTGGTAGATACAAGGTAATCAGGTTGTCCCGCTCGAGGCTTACAGTCTTGGTCACTGAGGCCCAGAGAAGTGAAATGACTGGCCCAAAGTCACTCAGCAGACAAGTGGCAGAGGTGGGATTAGAACCCACGATGTCTGACTCCCCAGCCCGTGCTCTTTCCACTAAACCATGCTGCTCCTCCTTAGTACAGTGTGTGACACATAGTAAGTGTTTAACAAATACCATTTAAAGAAAAAAAAAAAGAAGGAAAAAGTTTGTGACTTACCCATCGCCAAGGCTGAAGCTGTTGGGAGAACTGTTGTAACTTGGGGACGGAGCGTTGTTCACTTGGTAAGGCATATCTGGCCATGGGGAGCACTGAGGGAAAAACGTTACCCATGAGAAACTGTCACCAGATTCATTCATTTAATCGCAATTATTAAGTGCTTACTGTGGGCAGAGAACTATACTGAGCACTTGGCAAAGTACAATACAACAATAAACAGCGATATTCCCTGCCCACAACGAGCTCACCGTCTATTTCAACCCCATGGAGAATGCACTTAGCTCCAAGTTTTCCACTGACTTTCCCAAAAGGTCATCAAACATGGGCAGGGATGTAATATGTAATATGTTTGTTGTTTAGTACAGTGCTCTGCACACAGTAAGCACTAAATAAATACCATTGACTGACTGAAAGTTCTCCTTTCTCATCTTTCTTCCCAAATTGAAGAAGTGTGCATTAGGGGACAAAGGAAGAGGAAGCAGTGGGGGAGGATTAATGAAAGAAGGGAGGAAAGAAGAGTCTACAACAACAATAACAATAATGATGATAATAATAATGGTCATAATAATGGTATTTGTTAAGTACTTATGTGTCCCACACTGTACTAGTACTGAGCTCTGCAAACAGTAAGCACTCAATAAATTCGACTGAATGAATGCATGAATGTACTAAGCACTGGGGTAGATACAAGATAATCAGGTCCCACATGGAGACCTGATTTAGTAGGAGAAAACTACATATATTCAACCTCCATTTTATAGATGAGGGATTTGAGGCAAAGAGAAATTAAGTGACTTGCCCAAGGTCAGACTAGAAGACTCTTGTTGTTCGGAGAGGGTTTCTGAAGTAAGGAGGTCCAAAAATAAATGGGAAATTCAAAGCCATGGCTGTGAAGGAAACTATTATAGGCCCCCAGTCCAAGAGGTAGTGGACTGACTGCCCCTAGGTTACTGCACTGGACTCCCCACCATGCTCACTCCCATCTCTGATGCAAGATGAGAGTTTTCATTCAAGACTGAAAAGAACAGAGATGGTGGCTCTCTGAAGTCTGCCCAATTCCTTGTCTCTCTAAGATCTCTGTTCCCTTTTGCTCCAGCTAGGATCAAAATACAAATTTGGCATCTGTGTTTTAAAATATTTTATACTCCTTTTAACTCCTTCCCCAACCCAGTAATCCCAGATTTCTTAATTTCCATAAACTCCTCTAAAAGCAAATAAAGAAATATCAATGCCATTTCTATGGCAGATAAAATTTCACAAAAGTGGAATATGTAGCTGAGAGTCATATTGGGTGTGGAGGGGCAAAGCAGGAACAGAATCCAAGACAGATCAAGCCTATCCCAAGAGACAATCCTTTGCCTACCCTAGTAAAAGAAATCTTCCAAAGCAGCATGACATAAAGGAAAGGATACAAACCTGCCTGGGAGCCAGAGGACCTGGGTTCTAATCTGGATCCACCACTTGCCTACTGGGTAATCTCAATCGGGTCCCTTAACTTCCCTATGCCTTGGTTTCCTCATCTGTTAAATGGGATTTCAATACCTGTTCTCCCTCCCCCTTAGACTGTAAGGCCATGTGTGGCAGAAACTGTGTCCTATCTGATTACCCTTTATCTACCCCAGCCTTCAGTATAGTATTCGACACATAGTAAGCACCACATACCACCATCACTATCTTTCTTTCCCCTCCTTAAAATGGCACATTCCTGAAAATTTCTGATGGCCCACAAAAAACTAGCAGTGTGACAAATTATTTGACTGTGTGGAGCCTGGAATCACTAATGTGTAGAAACCTCAAGAGTGTAAATTTAGTTGGGAATATGAGACTCCTCCCTTCACACCGAAGCATCTTTGTTGACCACCACACAAAATGACTGGTCAGATTGGGATTTCAAATAAGTCAACTAAATCACTAATAGGTTTGGGCTTCCTCCAATGTGGTCAGAATGGCAGTGGTAAAAAGCAGTGCCCAGGAAAAGATATGGGGCTAACCCAGGGGACAGGGAGAATTGGAGAGGGAGAAACCCACTGAGATGTTCTTAATTACCATGAGTTCCTGATCAAAAACCAACCTCTGGAGAAAATACACACGGCAACCTAGCAGCTGACTCCAAAAGACACCTTGTGGGGAGGAGGACAATGGCAAGAGTGATCCAGAGTCACCTCACCTCCGTGAGAATTGTGGTGTCATAGGATGGCTGGTATTTCTCCTTCTCCTGGACAGTCCGTTTCTCCATCTTCTCCCGGTCTGTCTTCTGTTTTCGGTCTGCTCCCTTGGGCTGCAAAAACCAAGCACCGGGATTTGCTTAGAGTCAATTGTAATTATTGAGCACTTACTTGGTGCAGAGCACTGTGCTAAAAGCTTGGGAGAGTACAATATAAACAAGAAACAGACACATTCCCATCAGTCCAATATCTCTAAATATTCACATTGAACTTCATTGCTCATGGAAATGCTACTTCTTGGGAAGGCCCAGAGGGCCATTTGACCTCCCCAGTAGACATCTGCCTATTTTCCAATAGTCAGTCAATCAATCATATTTATTGAGCATTTACTGTGTGCAGAGCACTGTACTACACACTGGGTAGCATACAACGGCAATGTAACACACATTTCCCACCTACAATAAGCACTAAGTACAGTGTTCTGCACACAGTAAATGCTCAAAAAATGAATAATTGAAGAGTTGGTAGGATCTTACAATTTAGAGTGGGTGAAGCCTTGCAAATTGCCCTGCTCTGAGCTGGTACCTTCAGCTGAGAAGTGAAGAGTCCTGATTTTATTCTCTTTATTCCCTCTAGAGGTTTGGGTTGGGAAGAGCAAGTCTTTAGTAGATTGCTTTGCACTTTTTAGATTATGAGCCCCCCAAGCAACAGAGATGGATCTCACCTGTACATTCTTTCCCAGTGTTTAATACAGTGGTCTGCACACAGGGAATACTTAATATCATTACTACTTAAAAGACACTCAGCAAAAGCCATTGATTGATTGAAAGCAATGAGGTAAAATTTATGAGGTAGTAAAATTTATGTATTTGTTTGCGAAGGCATTTTTGTGAAGTCATCCATACAAGAGCTAATTGATTTACTTAATTGACAGTAAATATGCTGGGGAACTGCTGACCAGACCAGATCAATTAGGGCTGGGTTTGATATTGAATTTCACAGACCATTCCTCATTTAGTCAACTCCCTTTCTCTCCCATATCTACTCGCTTCCTTCCCAGCTGTCTCATGAGCAGATCTCCTACCCTCTAGATAGTAAACTCCTTGGGGCAGAAATCCCTTCCACTAATTCTATTGAATCCAAGCACTTAACACATTTCTCTGCATATAATAGGGACACAATAAATGCTACAACAAACAACAACTGTAGTATTTGTTAAGCACTTACTTTGTGCCAAGCCCTGTGTTAAGCTCAGGGGTAGATACAAAATACTCAGCAGGACACAGTCCTTGTCCCACCTGAGGCTCAGAGTCTGAAGGACAGGAAGAATAGGTATTGAATCCCCATGCTGCAGGTGAGGAAATTGAAGGCCAGAGAAGTTAAGTGACTTGCCCCAGATGACTCAGAGGACCAGAGGCAGATCTGGGAAACAGCATGGCCTAGTAGACATAGCATGGGCTTGAGAGTCAGAAGGACCTGAATTCTACTCCCTGCTCCACCACTTGCCTGTGGTGTGATCTTGGGCAAATCACTTCACTAGGCCTCAGTTACCTCATATGCAAAATGAGGATTAAGTCTCTGAGCCCCATGTGGGACAGCAACTGTGTCCAACCTGATTAGCTTATATTCACCCCAGCGCTTAGAAGAGTGCTTGACCCATAGTAAGAGTTTAACAAATACCATCATCATTATCATTATTAGCCCAGGCCCCCCTAAGATGGAGAAGCAGCATGGTTCAGTGGAAAGATCACAGATTTGGGAGTCAGAGGATGTGGGCTCTAATCCCGGCTCTGCCACTTGACTGCCTGTGACTTGAGGCAAGTTGCTGAACTTCTCTGTGCCTCAGTTACCTCATCTGTAAAATGGGGATTAAGACCGTGAGCCCCTCATGGGACAACCTGATTTCCATGTATCTACCCTAGTGCTTGGAACAGTGCTTGGCACATAGAAAGTGCTTAAATAACATTATTATTACTATTATTATTGATGGCAGATTTGACCTAAATCTGTGGCCTTTAATCCCTCCTCAGAGCCTTACACTGTCTCTCAGGTGGGACTCTTTTACCAAACACAGGACTCAAAGCAAAGCCATTGAGTCGGAGAGAAACGTCACAAGCCCTAGCCAGCATATCTCCCCCTAAGATCCCAAAGCCCTCAAGAAGAGATCTGGCCCTATACTACATGAAGCCAGTGAGAGAACAAAGGGGGTCCTGAATGAATGGAGACTGAGGAGATCAGCATCGCTCTACTGTTGTGACCCTAGTCAGGCAGAGAACAACCACTACTGGGTATGAGGTACCCCAAGAAACACACATCTCCAACTCTTAGGCCTCTGGGCTTGCTTGCTGGGGGCGGGTAGAGCACGAGCCTGGGACACAGAAGGACCTATGTTCTAATCCCAGCTCTGCCACTTGTCTGCTGTGTGACCTTGGACAAGTCACTATATTTCTCTGGACCTCGGTTACCTCATCTGTAAAATGGGGACTGAGACTGTGAACTCCATGTGGGACAAGGACTGTGTCCACCCTGAGAACCTTCTATCTACCCCAGCGCTTAGAACAGTGTATGGCATATAGTAAGCGCTTAAATATCACTATTATTATTATTATTATTATTATTCCTCTCACACTTCCTTGTCCTGCCCCTACAGTTTTCTGCTGAAAACTGCTGAAAAACAGAGGGCAAATCACAACTGTGGCAGGCCGAGCCAAGACAGCATGTGTGAATGGCTCCGATGACTGATAGCCAGTTCTTCCCATCCCTGTTGAGGAAAGTCTAGTTCCCTTTCTTTCCCCCAAATCTACCCCAAATCGAAGAAACTCCCTTTTAGGGTCAGGACTGGATTATGCTAGTGGCCCAGGGCATTTTCTGGCAGCAGCCAGGGGCTATGACCCAATCACACTCATTGTGGAGGGAATGACTTATGGCTTGGCTCAATGCTTTTTGCCCCCTGTTCCACACCCATTTTCATTCATTAAGCAGCTGGAAGTCACTGGAAAGGGGCAGAGTCACCTCCCCAGGCCTGTCCTGAAACCAGTTTTGGAAGATTCAAGTTCCTACTTAATTCCAAAAGAACCAAACTCTGCCTTTTCCCGATCTACTTGGCAAGCCCGCTGAAGGCTTACTCCTGGACCAGTGGGGAGTGGTCACGCTGTCTTTACACATCCTCTCAACCTCTCTGAGGATCTTGGGGTGGTATTTATTTAATTCTTTAATATTCCTCAATCTCCCTTGATGAAATTAAAACTCAGTTCCTGTCATAAAACCCTCCATGGGAAGGTAATAATAAATAGCCAGTAAATAGCCAGTCGATAAATGCTGCAGATTGATAAATGCTGCAGATCTGGGGGGCTGTGGGAAGAGGTAACTTGGTTCCTTCTCTACCTGGCACTTCCCACCAGGTCCCTAAGCCGTTATTTCCCCTTCTCACCCACCCTTCAACATTTCCTATGGCCTTGGATCTGTACTCACTATGCACTTGATATTCACTCCGCCACCACTATATTCATGAATGTATCAACCCATCAGTGGTGTTACCTGGGTGTTTACTGTGTGCAAAGCACTGTATTAGACACTTGGGAGAGTACACTACAACGGAATTGGCAGACATGTTCCCTGCCCACAGTGAGAAGCAGCAGAGCCTAGTGGAAAGAGCATGGGCCTGTGAATCAGAGAAACTGGGTTCTAATCCCGGCTCCGCCATTTGTCTGCTGTGTGATCCTGGGCATGCCACTTAACTTGTCTGTGACACAGTTACCTCATCTGTAAAATGGGGATTAAGACTTGAGCCTTATATGAGACAGGGACTGTGCCCAACCCAATTACCTTGAATCTAACTTAGCACTTAGTACAGGGTCTGGCACATAGCAAGCTCTTAACTACTATAAAGAGAAAATAAAAAACCCAAGCTTACATATCTTTTCACTGCCATGTCCCCATCTGTAATTTATTTTACTGTTGGTCTCATTGTCAGTGGTATTTATGGAGCACTTACCGTGTGCAGAGCACTGCACTAAGCACTGGGGAGAGTACAAAACAACAATATAACACCTCATACACTATAAGCTCCTTGTGGGCAGGAATCTTGTCTACCAGCTCTGGTTGTATGGTAGTCCACTAAGTGTTAGGTTAGATTCAAGGTACATACATTGGTTACAGTCCATCTCTCACATAAGGCTCACAGTCTTAATCCCCATTTTACAGATGAGGTAACTGAGTCACCGATAAGTTAAGTCACAAGATCACACAGCAGACAAGAGGTGGAGCCAGGATTAGAAACCAGGTCCTGACTCCCAGGCCCGAGATCTTTCTACTAGGCCATGTTGCTTCTCTTTGTGGGCAGGGAGTGTGTCTGCCTTCTCGGTTGTATTGTACCCTCCCAAGGACTTAGTACAATGCTTAATAAATACCATTGATTAATTTATCACCACAGGAAAATCGAAAACCCTATCCACTTAGTTCCTTTACAAGTAGCAGTGATGGAATTTGTAAGCCACCCACTGGGTCCAAGGCAGCTTACTAAGGACTTGAAAAAGTGCCACAGGAGCCCCAGACATGTTCCTTGCCAACGAGGAACTTCCATTCTGATAGGTGGAGCTGCCCCAGTGTCCCCAACTGCCTGGAAATTAGTGGCTAGAACAAATGCGGTCCCCTTAGCCCAGGGCCCAGAAATCACAAGTAGGCCATGGACCCAAAGGAAATCAGGAGGCGGGATAAAACAAATGAGGTGTTTCCTGCTCCATCTCTTATTTGCTTTACCTAATACTCTCTGATGGTAAATTTGAAACTGACCAGCGACAGGCAGGCGCCTCAAGAATATACTCAAACTGAGCCACAGTCACCATTACATGGCTCCTGGGGGGCTTCTACTCCCGACAGCACCCTTTGCTTCCTGAGGAGTTTCCTCCCCTTTGACTTCCTGTACTTCTAAGGCCCTCCTCCACTCATTAGCCCCTGCCCCCTTCAACGTAGCTGTGTCTTTCACTCCTGCTTAAAAAGAGACATGCTTGGAAATAGCTAACAGTAACAGGTTGGAAGGTTCTGTGAGCTGAGGAACAACTCCCCACCAAGAGTCAACTCTGGGTTTTTCATATTAATGTCCATCTCCCCTTCTAGACTCTAAACACATTATGGGTAGGGTTGTTGTTGTCTTATGCTGTCGAGTCGAGCCCAACCCAAAGCAACGCCATGGACACATCTCTCCCAGAATGCCCCACCTCCATCTGCAATCGTTTTGGTAGTGGATACATACGGTTTTCTTGGTCAAAATACAGAAGTGGTTCACCACTGCCTTCTTCTGCCTAGTAAACTTGAGTCTCTGCCCTTGACTCTATCCCATGCCACTGCTGCCCAGCACGGGCGAGTTTTGACTTGTAGCAGATCACCTTCCTCTCGCTAGCCATTGCTCAAGTTAGGAATGGAATGGATATGCCTCTGCTTGACTCTCCCTCCCGAAGTCAAGACTGGTAGAGTACTGGAAACTCTCCAGTTGTGACCCTGATGGGCAGGGAACAGATCTGCTAATTGCTGTAGTGTACTCTCTCAAGTGCTATATAATTGTAATGTATTCATGTATATTAATGCCTGTCTCCCCCTCTAGACTGTAAGCTCCTTGTAGCCAGGGAATGTGTCTGTTTGGTATATAGTACTCTCCCAAGTGCTTAGCTAAGTGATTTGCACATAGCACTCAGTAAATATGACTGATGTGCTTAGAACAGTGCTCTGCACATAGTAAGCACTTAATACAACTGATTGATTACCCTGCTCAAGGACTCTGCCAATGGGGAGTTTTGAGGACCACCACCTAATGCTAGCAGGGTTGCTTCACCACACTCTGAGCACCATTCTGTCCCTTGGGTAAAACCACAAGGGCTTTAACACATAGAAATCAAGTGTTAAATGTGCTTTCTTTAGGTAGTTACTGTATTAAACTAACAAGTGCAGTGATTTTTTTCCCTGTCACTTTCTGCAAGAGATGAGAAAGCCATCCCGGTTCCCACAGAGGGCATTCAAAAAACAGCTAAATTCCATCAGAACAACCACCTCAAAAGAAAACGAAGAATCATCTCAGCACAGGGCCCTAGAGAGATGGGAAATCGCACAGGGAGCTGGGGAGAATGCAGGCTGAGGAGGATTATTATTAGCACTCTCCAGTGCTAATAATAGTGGTACTTGTAGTAGTAATAGTTGTTTTATCATGCAATCTGTGGTATTTAACAATAATAATAATAACAATCATGTTGGTATTTGTTAAGCGCTATGTGCAGAGCACTGTTCTAAGCACTGGGGTAGATACAAGGTAATCAGGTTGTCCCTTGTGAGGCTCACAGTCTTAATCCCCATTTTACAGATGAGGTAACTGAGGCACAGAGAAGTTAAATGACTTGCCCACAGTCACACAGCTGACAAGGGGCAGAGCCGGGATTCAAACTCATGACCTCTGACTCCTAAGCCCGTGTCTTTCCACTGAGCCACGCTGCACAGTTCACTGTACAGTTTTTACGAGATGTTCTTCCCCTTGACGCTGTTTAGTGCCATTGTTCTTGTCTGTCCGTCTCCCCCGATTAGACTGTAAGCCCGTCAAACGGCAGGGACTGTCTCTATCTGTTGCCGACTTGTTCATCCCAAGCGCTTAGTACAGTGCTCTGCACATAGTAAGCGCTCAATAAATACTATTGAATGAATGAATGAAGGATACCTGCACTCAAGGAGTACTCCAATAATAGTATTAGCATTAATTATTTAGAGAAGCAGCGTCACCAAGTCCGGCCTGGGACAGAGAGGACCTGGGTTCTATTCTTGTCTCTGTCACTTGTCTGCTATATGACCTTGGTCAAGTCACAACTTCTCTGGGCCTCTGTTACTTCATCTGTAAAGTGGGGATTAAGACTGTGAGCCCTAAGTGGAACAGGGACTGTGTCTAACCTGATTACGTTGCATCTGCCCCAGCGCTTAGTACAGCACCCGGCATATAGTAAGTACTTAAATACCACAGTTATTATTAGGTGTAGAAGAAGTAATAGTAACAGCAGCATTTATTGAGCACCCACTAGGTACAGTGTGCTGGACTAGCATCTTGGGAACTACAGAATATTAAGTGTCACACCCACCACCCACCTACAGGGATAACACATTAACCCTGGAGTCAAACATAAAAGCATTTCCAACTTGAGTGGTCAAATAAATAAATGGGAGCAGACCTGAAAACATGTACACCAAGGAGGGCGCAACATAAATTCTTAAGTCCAACACTTGGCAGGTGACTTTAGAAAGCAATCTGTGGGGGTGCCCTGACTTTCCTCATCTCTGGACCTACTGTGACCACCTTGGAGGCTTCTTAAATGTGGGAATCTGGTACACTTACATAATGCCAAAAAAAAAGGGCCAATAAGTAAACTTTCTCCTTGGCTACAGTGATCCATGAATACGACTGCAAGAAACATGGCTGGGGGTAGGGAAGGTGGAATTAACTACAAAGAGCTAGATGACGATGCTTAATGTAACTAGTTGAACACAGATTGACGTAGGTTTAACGTTGGCTTTTGAAAGTCACGGCAACACGTCTTTTAGTTCCATATATCCCTACCAGACGGGGACCAGAAGGGCTCTCAAGGAGGTGAAGAATTCCTTGTTCTCAATCTCAGAAAGGGAAAGACACTCAAAGAGGAGCAGAGCTCTGTACCTTGAACACTTTGATCTGGCAACTGGCAGAATGCAGGTGTTCCGTGTACTCGCCATTCTCGTTCTGTTTAAACGTATCAATTTGCACCCGAAACGGAACACCCTTCTCTCCTCCATGCTTCCTCGGAGTGAATTCTGTACTGATGCAATGTACCTTTAAAGGAAAAAGGAAAACAAAAGAGCAATCAGACAAATGATTGAGGTCTGAATATTTCTCCATCTGATTGATAATAATAATTGTGGTATTTGTTAAGCACTTACTATGTGCCAGGCACTGTACTGAGTGCTGGGGTGGATACAAGGAAATTGAGTTGGATGCAGTCCCTGCCCTATGTGGGGCTCCCAATCTTAAGTGCCTATTTTACAGATGAGGTAACTGAGGCACAGCAAAGCGAAGTGACTTGCCCAAGGTCACACAGAGAATCTGGAATTAGAAGACAGGTCCTTCTGACTCCCAGGCCCATAGTCACTGCTTCTCATTATAAAAAGAAGGAGAAAGTAATTGGTGCGGGCTGATGAAAAGTTAAGAATTTTAACTGCAAAAATCTTGGACACTCAGTGGGTCTGGAGTCTAACCCTAACTCCCCCCAATTACACTGGGATCTTGGGAAAGTCACGTCAGCTCTCTGTGTCTTGCCTTCCTAGCCAAAAGGACAGCACACTGCACAGAAACGTGGTAAAAGTAATGGCCGTGCCACCCCATGCTGCCAACCCAGAGTGGCTAAAAGCCGCCTCCTGATTACCTGAATGAATGCTGATGCTCTCTTCGAAGGATCCCATAGGAACTCAACTGCATTTAACTGTGTTGGGCTGGCTCTGGGATCCAAGATGCCAACAGATAACGGGATGTCTGGAGAAAGAAAACTGTCTTTGAAATGGCTTTAAAAGAAACAGGGGAAGCAAGGGAAAGACAACCAGGTCCATTTCACATAGATCTGAACTCATCAAGAGCACTGTCACGCCCAGTCCCCAACATAACTGTGCTCTGCCCCCACAGAGACATCAAATGAATAGCTTCCATCCAACAGTGGTATTTACTGAGCACCTACTTTATGCAGAGCACAGTGCTAAGCACTTGGGAAAGTGAGTTGGTGGACTCAATCCCTGCCCACAAGAAGGTTACAGTCTACAGAGGGAGACGGACATTAAAATAAATTAAGGGAGGGGAAATAGAGTAAAAGAATAATTACATAGGTATTACGGGGCTGAGGTGAGTGTCAAAGTGCATAAGAGGTACACAGCCAAGTCAATGCACACGGGGGGATTTTAGGAGGCTTTGGAAGGTGGGGACAGTTGTTGTCCGTCAGATATGAAGTGGGAGGGAGGGAATTCCAGGGCTGAGAGAGAATGTGAGCAAGACATCTGTGGCAGGGTATATGAGATTGATGGACAGTCAGTAGGTTGATGTTAGAAGAGTGGATTGTACAGTTTGAATTATACAGTAGGAAGTCAGCAAGGTGAGGTAGGAGGGCGAGATCTGAATGTGTGCCCCAAAGATGATGGTGAAGGGTTTCTGCTCAATGTGGAAGCATATGGGCAACCACTGGACATTTTTGAAGAGTGGAGAGATGCCAAATGACTTTTCAGAAGAATGAACTAGGTAGTAGTGTCAAGTATGACCTGAAGAGGAGAAGACAGGATGCAGTGGGGAAGGTCAGTGAGGAGAACAATGCAGGAGTCAAGGCAGAAAATGATGAGGGCTTGGATTGGGGTGGTAGTAGCAGTATGGATGGAGAGAAAAGGGTGGATTCAAGAGATGCTGAGAAAAGTAGAACCAACAGGATTTTGTGACCATTCAAATATGTGGATTAAAGAGATGAGTCAGGGATAATGCTGAGGTTACAGGCCTATGAGGCAGAGGGGATGGTAGTGCTGTCCACGATGATAGGAAAGACGGGAAAGGACAGGTCCTGGGTGGGATGGTGAGGAGTTCCATTTTGGGTATGCTAAGACATCCAATCTCTGGACCAGTCCTATCATCCTACAATGCTTGGCACATAGTAAGCGCTTAACAAAACACCATTATTAATGCCTCTAGAATGCCCAAACAACTCTCCTCTCCCTAGATGCAAGAGTCCGTGCCATCAACAATGTCTTTTCTACTAAACCCAGGGCCCCTTGGTCCTTTATAATTTTTTGTTTTAGTTCATACCCACTGTATCTATGGTTGTCTTCTTGTGTCCATTCTATGAATAAAATCTGTGGCTACCTGTCATATTGTTAGCTCCTCAGGAATGGAGCATCTTAGATATCCCCAGGGGCCTAATACATTACTCTGCACAAATAATGCTAATTATGTTAACAATGAGGGTCACAGGGATCAAATGCACTGGATAATATTCAACTCGGAACGCCCTAGCAACCACTTTTGAAAAAATGAATGGCATTTATGGAGCACTTACTCTGTGCAGAGCATTATCCTAAGAGCTTTTTTTTCCTCCGATGGTATTTAAGTATTTACTATATGCCGGGCACTGTACTAAGCGCTGGGGCAATCAGGTGAGACACAGTCTACGTCCCACTCGAGGCTTACAGTCTTAATCCCCATTTTATAGGTGAGGGAATGGAGGCACAGAGACGTGAAGTGACTTGCCCAAAGTCACCCAGCAGACAAGCGGCAGAGCCGGGGTTAGAACCCAGGTCCTTCTGACTCCCAGGTCCATGCTCTATCCGCTAGGCCACGCTGCTTGGGAGAGTACAATACTATAGCATTGGCAGACATGTTCTCTGCCCAGAAGGACCTTACAGTCTAGAGGAGGAGATTCGCAGGAGGACAGACTCACCGATATCCAGAATCCGGTCCCCAGGACGGCTCCATCTCCAGCCTTCTAGCTGTTGATGTTCGGTATACTGCAGGCGCCGGTCATGAAAGACCACACGAATGATGCTCTAAGGGCAGAAGGCACCAAAAAGAAACCCTGAGCCAGGACTTGCACTTCACTAGTTTCCCTCTTAGCAGGGGCTCAACTCTGACACTGCAAATCTGGTTTCTACTAACTCAAGAGGAGTTGAAAGGCCAGCAAGAGTAGTGCCACAAGAGTTACCAGGGCACATCATTCATTCATTCATTCAATCCTATTTGAGTGTTTACTGTGTGCAGAGCACTATGCTAAGCACTTGGGAGAGTACAATACAACCATAAACAGGCACACTCCTTGCCCACATTGAGCTTACAGTCTAGAAGGGGAGAGACAGACATCACTACAGCTTAATAAGTTACAGCTATGTACATAAGTGCTGTGGGGCTGAAAAGTGGGGGGGGGTGGGGAGAGAGAGGGTCAGGGCGATGCAGAAGGGAGTGGGATAAGAGGGAAGGGTGGTGATAGGGGTGCAGGAAGCCATTAAAAGAGATTAGTATAGGGGAGTTGGGGGGGGGGGTTGTCTGGTAATGTAGTTGGCATTTTCTCCCTCCACCAGAATGTGAAGAGTCAAAAGAATCCCCTTCAGCTCCCACAGTAGCCAGAGGATTGGAATCTGCATTTCTTTCCTGACTCTCCTTCAAAACTAATACAGGATGGTGGTGCTGCACACACCTCCATCTCCGAGATGGGAAGACTTAAAAACCGGAGTGTTTTCGGGTACAAGATGGAAAGTCAATCTTCTTAATCTCACAAGTCTCCCCAGATACAGTGAACTGAAGAAGAGGTCAGTGAGGTGTTCAAAGATTTTGGTAGATTTGACTGTCTGAAAATGACAGTGAATTGGAATACATTGGTTTGTGATATACTTATTTACTCCAAACGTGCTACTGAAAATGTACAGCAGGGATGGACAATTTATGATTCCAAGTTTGACTGAAAGAATAATAATATCACTGGTATTTGTTAAGCGCTTACTGCTTACTATGTGCCAGGTACTGTACCAAGCTCTGGGGGTAAATACAAGCAAATCGAGTTGGACACAGTCCCTGTCCCGCATAGGGATCACAATCTTAATCCCCATTTTACAGATAATAATAATAATAATTATGGCATTTGTTAAGTGCTTACTATGTGCTGAGCACTGTTCTAAGCACTGGGGTAGATACGGGGTAATCAGATTGTCCCACATGGGGCTCACATTTTTTAATCCCCATTTTTACAGAAGAGGTAACTGAG
Source organism: Ornithorhynchus anatinus (assembly GCF_004115215.2). Lineage (NCBI taxonomy): Eukaryota > Metazoa > Chordata > Mammalia > Monotremata > Ornithorhynchidae > Ornithorhynchus > Ornithorhynchus anatinus. Next base: position 170,807,803 of record NC_041728.1, on the reverse strand, counting down.
GCACAGAGAAGTTAAGTGACTTGCCCAAGGTCACACAGCAGACAAGTGGAAGAGCCGGGACTAGAACCCACAACCTCTGACTCCCAAGCCTGTGTTCTTTCCACTAAGTCACTCTGCTTCTCTAATGAGGTAACAATACTAAGAAATAAGGTGACAGATCCTCTCTCACACACGCACTCAACTTACCTTGACATATTTCGTGTTTAAATCTTGAAAATCTCCCAATTTCCTATTCTCTAGGAGCCGGATTTCATATGACTGACCTGAAGGAGGTTAATGGGATATATTCAGTTTCAGGACTCTTCCAAATGTTTGAGTTATTTTAGTAATATTAATGGTAAGTATTGAGCGCCTACTAAAAGAGACTCTGATCTGAGGACCTGGGAGAGTACAACAGAAGCATGATAAGTTCCCTGCCCACAAGAAACATTTGCAGCTTCCCATTAACCTAAGCATGACCACAGTCTATTAGCCACATAACTAGGCAGAACCAAACTTTAAACAGTCTTGCTTTTCTGATCAACCTCCTTATAATAATTTACTATTTATTAAGCACTTCCATATGTCAAGCACTGAGCTGAATGGTGGGACTGATTTGAAATAACCATATCAAACAATTCCTGTGCCACACAGGACTCAGTTTAATAATAATAATGTTGGTATTTAAGCACTTAATAATAATAATAATAATAATGTTGGTATTTGTTAAGTGCTTACTATGTGCCGAGCACTGTTCTAAGTGCTGGGCTAGACACAAGGGAATCAGGTTGTCCCACATGGGGCTCACAGTCTTAATCCCCATTTTACAGATGAGGTAACTGAGGCACCGAGAAGTTAAGTGACTTGCCCAAAGTCACACAGCTGACAAACGGCCGAGCCGGGATTTGAACCCATGACCTCTGACTCCAAAGCCCGTGCTCTTTCCACTGAGCCACGCTGCTTCTATGTGCCAAGCACTGTTCTAAGCACTGGGGTAGATACAAGGTAATCAGGTTGTCCTATGTAGGGCTCACTGTCTTCATCCCCATTTTACCGATAAGGGAACTGAGCCACAGAGAAGATAAGTGCCTTGCCCAAAATCACATAGCTGACAAGTGACGAAGCCGGGATTAGAACCCACAACCTCTGACTCCCAAGCCCGTGCTCCTTCCACTAAGCCATGCTGCTTCTCAAGAGGGAGAGAGACAGGAATTTTACTCCCATTTTACAGATGAGGAAACTGAGGCACAGGAAAGTTAAGGAACTTGTCCAAAGTCAAACAGCAGGAACATGGTAGAAGCAGCATGACCTAGTGGCTAGAGCATGGGCCTGTGAGTCAAAAAGATCTAGGTTCTAATCCTGGCTCCTCCACTTGTCTGCTGTGTGACCTTGGGCAAGTCACTTCACTACTCTGTGCCTCAGTTATCTCATCTGTAAAATGGGGATTCAGTGAGTTCCATGAGTCCCAGTGTCTTCCATGTGGGGCAGGAACGGATTGTCTTCCATCTCCCCCAGTGTTTAGTATAGTGCCTAGCACATAGTAAAGGCTTAACAAATGTTATTTAAAAAAAAAAAAGTGACAGAGCTGGGACTGAAACCCAACTAGGACATAATACTTAGCATCATCAACTGACCTACTAAGTCCATGACACTGTGAGGAGTCAGATTCAAAGGAAGCACATTTTTTTTTAAATGGCATCTGTCAAGTGTTTACTGTTTGTCAGGCCTGAAATAATCCCTGGGGTAATAATAATAATAATGTTGGTATTTGTTAAGCGCTTACTATGTGCAGAGCACCGTTCTAAGCACTGGGGTAGATACAGGGTAGATAGAGGTTGTCCCAAGTGAGGCTCTGTCTTCATCCCCATTTGACAGATGAGGTAACTGAGGCACAGAGAAGTTAAGTGACTTGCCCACACAGTCACACAGCTGACAAGTGGCAGAGCTGGAATTCAAACTCATGACCTCTGACTCCCAAGCCCGTACTCTTTCCACTGAGCCACGCTGCTTCTCATGAATGCTAGCTAATCTGGTAGGGCGCAGTCCCTGTCACACATGGGGCTCACAGTCTTCATCCCTATTTTACAGATGAGGTGAATGACAGCAAGAGAAGTGAATTGCTCAGGGTCACATAGCAGATAGGTGGTGGAGCTGGGATTAGAAAGCAGGTTCTCTGACTCCCAGGCCTGTACTCCTTCCACTAAGCCATGCTGTTCCTCAATGAGGTACACATGAATGGAGCCCTCAGACCCTGGCATTTTCAATGCCTTGCCAACAAGGAGCTTCTTTCCATAGTGTCTGGATTTGACTACACTGTCTCATGACCCCCCCACCCCACCCAGAGCTCAGGATAGTACAGTGCTCTGCACATAATAAGCACTTAATAAATATGATTTAACGAATGACACACAGTAAGCACTTAAATGCCACAATTATCTTATTATTAGCTGTGTGCAAATGCTTGGGTTAGCCCATGATGGGTCTTGCTTTCACCAATGGTCAGATTGTCAAGCCCACAATGCTTGAATCCAGCAACCAACACCCCCCAAAAAAACAATAAAAATATAGGAGTACACACACCCAAACTAGTTTTTCTGGTTTCCTTTCTCCTGCCTGCCCCCCATCCTAAGAAAAAACTCCAATAAGTGCACACCCCAGTCAGCGACCACTGAGGGTTTGCTAGTTCAGATTTTACTAGCTCCAGAGTCCCAGGAGCACGTATGATGGGAAACTACTCTGCAAACATAGCCCACACCGCCACAGAGGAAAATATGGGCCCTTTCCAGTTCTGAAGCCAGAAATATCAGGGTTGCCAATTTACGAGCCCAGAGAGAGAAGGAGGGGACGCAGCCGAAAGGGGTCAGAATTAAACACTAGCCGGTTGTCAGAGGTGAAGTCAGATAACCATCTCTGAAACCCAAGAAACTGGTTAGGGCTCTGACAGGCCGGTGGTTAAACTCTAACTGAGCCCGCGGAGTCAAGGAGAATCTTGGGGAGAAGCAAGCAGGATTCGGCTCCTCGCCAAGAGCAGTGATGTGTTTGAGCTGGGATTTTAGATAAAAGGTGAAGCCTCGGTCCAGCCACGATGACTTCACTCCAGAAAACCTGTGAGAAGGAACAGTTTGCAGTGCTAGTGGTTCGGTGGAGCAATTCACACTCGCATCCCTCTCAGTCGTGTTCCCACTGAGAACTGTTAACTAAGGCGGGCTAATAATAACAACAATAATAGTGGTGTTTATTAAGTGCTCGTTATCTGCCTAAACACTGGGGTCGATAGAAGATAATCAGGTCTGACAGTCCCTATCCCACATGGGGGTCAGAGTCTATGGGGAAAGGAGAACCGGTATTGAATTCCCATTTTACAGATAAAGAAACCAAGTCCCAGAAAATTTAAATAATTTGCCTAGGCCATGAGCATCATTCCACTCCATTGTGAAATCTTCTTCCGAAGATCTTTTAAAACCCAAGAGATGTTTGGAGGAGACAAGTGGATGAAGGTGATGTCTGCAATTTATACTTCACTCTGCTGCCCAGATCATTTTTCTACAAAAATATTCAGTTCATGTTTCCCCACTCTTCAAGAACCTCCAGTGGTTGCCCATCCATTCCGCAACAAACAGAAACTCCCTACAGCGGCTTTAAAGCACTCTATCACCTTGCCCCCTCCTACCTCACTACTCTCCTATTACTACAACCCAGCCCATCTACTTTGCTCCTCTAATGCCAACCTGCTCACAGAACTTCGATCTCATCTATCTCGCCACTGATCTCTCGCTTATGTTCTGCCTCTGGCCTGAAACACCCCTCTCCTCACATCCAACAATTACTCTCCCCAAATTCAATGTCTTATTGAAGGCACACCTCCTCCAAGAGGTCTTCCCTGACTAATATCTCATTTCCTCTTTTTCCACTCCCTTCTGCGTCACCCTGCCTTTTTTACTTATCCCCCGCACCCTGCACTTATGTATAAATCTGTAATTTATTTACTTATTTACATTAATATTTGTCACCCCCTCCAGATGGTAAGCTCACTATGGGCAGGGAATGTGTCTCATATTATGTTGTACACTCCCAAGCACTTAGGACAGTGCTCTGCACACAGCACTCAATAACTATGACTAATTTGGTAGCTGAACTAAGAACACACAATCCTTTTCTAGCAGTGTTTTCTCCATTTAAAGGATGTGTGAACTACCCCTGTAGGAAAATATTTCTGAGACCCTCCCCTCTGTTAACTACTAAAAGCCTCAAAAAGCTTATAACAAAACATAAAAATGATTTTCCAAAAGTCTTATAAAGAGAAACTGGTTTTATCAGTTTCTTCCCACTTCTTTCTGAAAGGCAGCAAAATTCCAACATGCCCTAAATGAATTTTGCCTGACTGTCTAATATCTCAAAGTTCTTCTGATTTGTTCGCTGATGCCTGTACCGTTTCTCAAATTCAATCTATCACTACAGATGTAAGGGGTAGAAGGAACATTGAGGGATGCCCAGTCTGAATTTAATTAAGCACTTTTTAATGTTATTTGTTAAGTGCTTACTATGTGCCAGGCACTGTTCTAAGAGGTGGGGTAGATACAAGCTAATCAGGGTGGACACAGTCCATGTCCCACTTGGGGCTCACAGTCTTAATCCTCATTTTACAGATGAGGTAACTGGCACAGAGAAGTTAAGTGACTTGCCCAACATCATAGAGCAGGCGAGTGAAGGAGCTGGGATTAAAGCCAGGTCCTCTGACTCCCAGGTCCATGCTCTATCCACTAGGTAACCATCTTCCCATCTGCATTTCTATTAACCAAGTATTAACGTGATTAAACCAAATTCTGGATGCTTTGCCATCTCAAAATCCACCTCAAGGGTTTTGACTCATCAGCTGTCCCAGGAGACAGGAACTTCCACAGAGCAGACAATGGAATGAACAGAGTTGGCATGGCCACAAATAGTAAGAGTATTTCACACATCTGAATGACCTTAATCCTTTTTTTTTTTAAATGGTGCTTGGCCATCCCAGTAAGCAAGTTAACAGTCAAACTGTGGAGTGAAACATGGGATTATGCTCTGATCCTGGAAGAGACTCAGACAATTTGAACACATTTATGTCACGACGGCCAGTATGGGTTTCAGATGGGAATTTATCTGAAGCTCAATCTGTCATTTTACTAATTGTCTCAATTCAGTGTGGCTAAAGGGACAGGACTAAGAACAGTGCCAGTGCTTAAAACAATGCTTGGCACATAGTAAGCATTTAACAAATACCATCATCATTTTCTAGGTTCTCATTTAGTTCTCATAAATAAGTTCTCATTTAAAGTAAAATCTCTTTCCATTTTTTCCCTGAGAAAAAAATATCATAAAACTATGCCTTGTGGACTGCACAAGATTTAAAGAAAAATTTCCCTTTTAGTTATACTGAATTGAATAGTCTGACAGATAGTTCCACCCAAAACAGAATCACATCTCAAACCCTCTTATAACATGTGTGCTTTCTATTGTATGGAGAAATACTGATTATACTAAGTATTTCTGATCAGTTGGGGTATTTGCAGATGTAAGATTTCTCAATAATTAAATATTGGACCACTACAACCCCACTTTGTAAAAAGTTCAAATCTGATCAGGGAATGTGAACATTTCTCTTTCCCCCAGTCTTTCCCGCAGAAAGGGAATAGTGGAGGTTTCTAACCAGTCACCTGGGGGATTGACAGGCTCAGGGGAAACCTTGAAAAATAGCTGGCAGATGTAGGAGGCCATAAACCATGGCAGCTACCCAGGCGCCTACCCGGGCAAAATGCTTTTTGGGTTACCACATTAACAAACGGCATCGGGACTGTGCTGTGGGCACTTTGAAAGTGGGTTTTGTTTGAAAATTTTCCACATGAACTTCATCACGTGTAATGACCCCATCCTCAGACTGACTCATTACCTCCACTGCATCTCCAAGAACATGACTGGTGGGGACAGGAGAGTTCATTCAATAGTATTCAATCGTATTTATTGAGCGCTGTGTGCAGAGCACTGTACTAAGCACTTGGAACGTACAATTCAGCTACAAGGAGAGACAATCCCTGCCCACAATGGACTCACAGTCTAGAAGGTGGGAGACAGGCATCAAAACAAGTAAACAGGCATCAATATCAATAAATAGAATTATAGATATATACACATCATTAATAAAAATAGAATTATAAATATGTACACATATACATACAAGTGCTGTGGGGGGTAGGTAGAGCAAAGGGAGGTGAGTCTAAGCGATGGGGAGGGGAGGAGAGGGGGAACAGAGGAAAAGGGAGCTTAGTCTGGGAAGGTCTTCTTGAAGAGGTGAGCCTTCAGTAAGGCTTTGAAGGGGGGAATCAAAACACAGACCTGCAATCAATCCCTCAGTGGTGGATCAGTCAATGAGTGGTACTTATTGAACACTTTACTGTGTGCAGAGCACTGTACTAAATGCATGGGAAAGTACATCAGAGCTGGTATACACGTTATTTGCCCACGAGGAGCTTTCAGTCTAGAGGGGGAGACAGTCATTTAAATAAAATTATGGATATGTACGTAAGTGCTATGGGGTAAGTGAATATCAAATGCTTAAAGGGTACAGAAAATAATAATAATGGTACTTGTTAAGCACTTACTATGTGCCAAGCATAGTTCTAAGCTCTGGGGCAGATATGTGTTAATCAGGTGGGACATATTTCCTTGTTCCACATTGGGCTCACACTCAATCCCCATTTTGTAACATATGAGGTAACTGAGGAACAGAGAAGTGAAGTGATTTGCCCAAGGTCACACAGCAGGCATGTGGCAGAGCCAGGATTAGAATCCAGATCCTTCTGACTACCAGGCCTGTGCTCTATTCACTAAGCCATGCTGCTTCTCTAAGTGTGAGTGCCGGGGTGACACAGAAGGAAGAGGGAATACAGGAAGTAAGGACTTAGGGAAGGCCTCCTGAAGGAGATGTGATTTAAATAAGGCTTTGAAAAGTAGGGAGAGTGGTGGTCTGTCGTATAATAAGGGAGTTGGAGTTCCAGGCCAGAGAGGGGATGTGGGCAAGGGTCAACAGTAAGATAGATGAGATTGAGGCACAGTGGGTAGATTGGCATTTGAGGAGTGAAATGTGCAGGCTAAGACAGGAGACTTTAAATCCAATGATAAGGCGTTCTTGATGTGGAGATGGATGGGCAACCAATGGGAGTTCTTGAGGAATGGGGAAACATGGAGTGAACTCTTTCAGGAAAAGTGATTGCGGCAGCAGAGTGAAGTAAGGACTACAGGGAGGAGAGACAGGAGGCTGAAAGGTCACTGAGAAGGCTGATACAGCAGACAAGGTGGATTATGATAAGTGTTTGGATCAAAGTAGTAGCAGTTTGCATAGAGAAAGGGCAGATTTTAGTGATGTCGTGAAGGTAGGACTGACAGACTTTGGTGACAAATTTAATAGTGGGTTGACAGAAGTGAGTGAAGGACAGGATCTTGGTACCAAAGCCTTCAGGACTGGACTGAAGCTCCCCCATCATTTAGGATAGGAGATTCCATCATCAATTAACGGCAGTTGAGTGCACAGCAATGTACTAAAAGCTTAGGAGAATACAATAAGGTTGGTAGTCACAATCCCTGCCTTCAAGGATCTTACAGTTTTAGTGAATTATATCACTTATCTTTGTGTATGTTGAGGAGCCTCAGGTCCCCAGGGGAAAAAAAAAAATTAACTTACCTGAGATTTTGAGGATCGACCTCCCTCCCACTTTCAACTCCAGATTCTGAGGGATCCTACAAGTTCAGAACAGCCTCCTTCCCATTAGACTGTTAAATCACAGCTGGGAGGCCACCACTGCTAGGAATCATTCCCATATTAGCCCCACCCATTCACCAATCAGCACAATTCGTAGTCCAATCCTACTGCTTAACCCCCTCTTAAATTCCAATAATCATATGTGCATATTTATGCGGATGGCACACCCACCTCTTATCTCCCTTATTAGGTTACAAATACCTCGAGGATAGAGATTTAAACTTTTTAACCAAGCCTAAACTAGCCAGATTGGGTTGGTCACCCTTTGAGGCCTCATTATATACTTGCTGGCCAACTCTGGAGGTTGCATGCCTATTCAATCCAAAGAGGGTTGCACTCGCTAGTCAAAGCCTAATAAGAATGGAGATTAATGGAGAGGAAATAATGAAAGAATGGAGATTCTTTCATACTTTTTAAAAAAAAGATACTAAATATTACTTTATATTCCAAACCCACAAAGGCTGAGAACTTCAGGGTCCTTGATTGAGAATAGTTCCAATGGAAAAGATCGAATTTTTTATAGCATATATAATCCTACTCCCTCTTAAATTGTGTACTCCATTAGGGCCAAGAACTGTGCCCAACCTGATTATCTTGTACCTGCCCCAGTGTTTGGTACCGTACCTGGCACAACGTAAGTGCTTAACAAGAACCATTAAGGAAAAAAAACCCAAAAAACACTTCTGTGACCTTCATCTAATCTTGTTTCCTTGTGCCCTTTGATTTCATTTAGTTACACTTCCTCATAGTCTGATATTCAGCCTCACTTCTACCAAGATATTTTCCTCGGTATCCTCAAGATCTTAAACACATTGCTCTTTACCCACACATTCCACTGGGGGTGTTAATGAAATAGCACTAATACACTCCTTTACCATGGAATCCCGGCACTGGAAAGATTCTGGAAAGACTCCTAATCCATTCCCATACCCCCAGGAAGAATAGGACTGTAAAATGGTCCGGGCAATGGTTGCTCCTCAGGGAGGGCAAGTGAGTGGCTAGGATGAGGACTTGCTCAAATATCTCTCGTAAGAAAGGTTATAGATCCACCTAGTTTAGAAAACTCTTAATCATTAGTCTTTATTAATAATAATGATGGTATTTTTAAGTGCTTACTATGTGCCAAGCACTATTCTAAGCAGTGGGGTAGACACAAGGTAATCTAGTTGCCCCCACTGAGCATTGTGTGCAGAGCTCCATACTAAGCACTTGTGAGAGTCCAGTACACTGGAGTTGGTAGGTAGGATACCTGCTGTGGGAACTTCCAGCCACAATGGAGACACAAAAAGGTTGTCCGTTGTTGTGTAGTTATACTTAACGTTTGTCACATCTCAAGCTGTTTTCTCTTTTGCTTCCATCGCTTTTCACACACAGCTTTTGCTCCAAAGGAACCACTCCTTTATTGATGGCAGCATGCCATGCTGATCTAGCCTCACCAATGGGCTCCCAGTTTTCAGATGGGCTGCAACATTGTCTAACGTTTTGTTCTACCGTGTCTTTAAAACGCTTCCACTCCCCTACTGGCTTCTGGTTTCCCAGTTTGAGCTTCCCACACAGCAAATCTTTGTGTACCCGGCTGCCGCTGAGAGATTTTCAGTTTTGGAGACGTTACTAGATTAGTGTAGGCCCCATCTCAGAATTAACCCCTGACTTGGAAGAGTCTATGCCAGGGTCAGGGGGAAACAAGCCGGGGAGAGATGACCAACCAACCAATCCATCAAAGCATCTGCAGAGTGCTAAACATTATACTACTGCTTGGAAAAGTAATAATAATGATCACGATAACAGTGGTATTTGCTATACACTTACTATAAGTCAAACACTGTTTTAGATACAAGATGAGGGCCCACACAGGGCTCACAATCCAAGTAGGATGAAGGACAGGTTCCGAATCTCCATTGTGCAGATGAGGGAACTGAGACACAGAGAAGGTAAGTCACTTGCCCAAGGTCACACAGCAGGTAAGTGGTAGAGCCAGTATTAGCACCCAGGTCCTCCGACTCCCAGGTCTGTTCTCTTTCCACGAGGCTTCACTGCTTCTCATACAACAGAAGCAAGACCCAGTCCCTTCCTAAAAATATTTATAAGCACAGGGCAGAGTCAGGAGACCTGGGCTCTAATTCCAGCTCTACCACTTGCCTGCTGCGTGACCTCATGCAAGTCACTTAACTTCTATGTGCTGCTACCTCATCAATACCTGTTCTCCCTCCCCCTTAGAATGTGAGCCCTCTGTGAGACAGGAACTGTATCTGATCTGACTGAATTGCATTTACCCCAGCACGTAATAAGTTCTTAAATACCATAATTAATAGTATAATATGAAGATGGTAAAAATATGAAAAAGTTTCATTTTCAAAAAGATTAAATGCTATTAATGGCAATATTGAGTTACTAAATCCTGAAGTTAGAATTTTAATGTTTGGGTTTTGTTTGAGTTGTTTTTTTTTAAATTCAGACACCTGTGCAATCAAAATAGGGCTTCCAATCTCTTAAGTAAGCTCCCATCAAGTTTCAGGAATTAGTGAGCTCCCAATGACGCTGTTAAAGACTTTTTCCCACACCTCAAAGAGGAAGGTATTGGTGGAGTCACAACAGATTTTGCTATCTGACTCACAGCTGGCACCACATTTAAGCATCTTCCTCCCTGTTTCACAGATGTCAAATCACCTTCTTGAGAAGGACACAGAGCAGACCTCTCCACCACCATCAGCCACTACCGAGTGGCCCCAGAGTGCCAGGAAGAGATTAAGAGCCAGCACAAGCACACTTCAAAGTGCTCCACAAATACTCTCCACACACCAAAAAAAGCCATGAAGGTGGAAGAGGGCTTTATTCAAGGGGGGAAAAAGCATGGTAGATCACACCTAAAACAGTCCAGAGGCTGCTTTTAACCTAAGATTTGAAATGCAAACCAGATTGAGGCAGCTTTTGACCCGTGCTCAGTGTTTTTAGGAACTTCTAGTCAGTTAACCAGTTGGTGCCTCGGTTTCCTCATCTGTAAAATGGGGATTAGATTCTCTCTGTGAGAGACAGTGAGCTCTGTGGAAAAGAGGTGTGTCCGAAAGGATCATCCTGTAACTACCTCAAGGCATAGCATAGTAACTGCTTAACAAGTACCACTAATATTATTACCATTATTACATATCTAGCAACTCCCTCATTCTGGGTAAAAAACCTAGGGTTACTGACAGAAAGGGCCTGTTTTCAGTTATTTCTGTTCTCCTAGGAATGGAAATTATTCTCTTTGGGACCTTCACAGTTTTGCACTTAAATCACTCTTAAGACATGCATCCTGGGGTGGCTCTCCCAATCGCACTCCTTTGCCCCACACGGCAAAGGACAGAAAACTCAGGGGAAGTCAGATGCAGATAGAAGTGAGGAGGCAGGACTATCTACACTGTGAGCTCGTTGTGGATTGGGAACGTGTCTACCATCACTAAGCACCAAGTCAGGCAATCCTACTCAGCTCACAGGTATTGTACACTCCCAAGCACTCAGTATGATGCTCTCCACAAGTAAATGCCTTTGACTGATCTACCCCGGAGCTTAGCCTAGTTAGCGCGAACTCAACAATTTTTATTGTTGGCCTTAGACAAAATGGTCCCTGATGGATATAGCTTGAAGCTTCAGATACGATAATAATAACCGTGGTATTTGTTGAGTGCTTACTATGCGCCGGGCGCTGCACCAAATGTTAGGGTGGAGACAAGCAAATCGGGTCCCTGTCCCACGTGGGGCTCACAGTCTCAATCCCCATTTTACAGATGAGGTAACTGAGGCCCAGAAGTAAAGTGACTAGCCCAAGGTCACACCCAGACAAGTGGCAGAGCCAGGTTTAGAACCCATGACCTTCGGACTCCCAGGCCCATGCTCTATCCACTATGCCATGTCGTCTTTCCTCCAGAGACATTCAGTCAATCAGATTTGAGCCACTTACTGTGTGCAAGACACTGTACTAAGTGCTCAGTAGAGTACAATAGACACTTTATTTGCCCACAATGAGCTTACAGTCTAGAGGGGGAGGATCCACCATCACTAAGCACCAAGTCAGGCAATCCTGCTCAGCCCACAGGAGTAAACAAACAAAGCAGCCAACTAACCTAGGTTCACAGTGTTCCAGGACCATGAGGCAATTTCGTCTGGCTTAAAAGAGATTTACAGGTTGTTTACTTTCTAACATTTATTGGCCCCGGTAATTAATGCCACATAAAACTTAATTGTGGTTATCATTATCCGTGGAACAAAAGGACTGGATGCCAACAACCTTATAACGATGACAAATTAAAAAGAAAATGTAATGGGGCCAAAAGATGCCAGTTAACTGAATAGAAAAAAGAAGAGTCACACACTGAAGCTCATTTCAAGGTCAGTAGGTTATGGTCTGGTAGCATACCGGGATTTCTGGTACACGGGATAGGAAAAGGTAAAAAGAAAAAAAACTCAATTGTTACAGAATGTCCAAACCAGGGTCTCTAATCGTTTAACAAGGGGAGTTTCTAACTCAGCCATGGGTACGGTCTAGCATCCAAACTGGGGAGAAACATAAAAAGTAAGCCAACTCCTTGCTCTCTCTGCATCTATCTCCCAACCTTGTCCCCAGTGGCATCTCCTGCTGGGGGACTCACCCACCTTTGTTTTAAAGACATGGAAACTGAGGTACGACACAAGTAAGAGACAGTTGTAAACAGGGAATGGTTTCACCAACTCTTTCGTAGTGTACTCTCCCAAGCTCTTAGTTCAGTGCTCTGCATGAGATCAGCACTCAAATACCATTGACTGATTCATCAATTAGGCCCAGGCAAGATAGCTAGGCCCTCGGCTACCCTGTCTCTGTCACGACAGAAGCTCCTTCCTTAATCTGTGACTTTCATGAAATTATCTTTGTCTTCAGCCACACCCAAATAAAATCTCCCTACCTCACTATAATCAATGGCATTTACTGAGTGCTCGTTATGTGCAGAGCACTGTACTAAGCACTTGGGAGAGTACAGCAGAGTTGGTAGACATATTCCCTGCCTACAAGGAGCTTACAACTCTTCTCTCAGATGTGTACTACTTCGCATATGGGAAACCTCCAAGCCTTCTCAAAATATGGCTCCAATGGAAAAGTCACTTGCTCTTTGGTTTAACAGTCAAATTATATTTACTGAGCGTTTACCGTGGGCAGAGCACTGTACTAAGCACTTGGGAGAGTACAACAGATACATCCGCTGCCCAGATTACATTAGGTAGAACCTAAAAATTCTGCTTTAACAACTATATCAGTATAGGAATGACCCTGAAAAGGGTCACCTTATTATATTCTGAGAATGTAGGTAAGAATTTCATTCAAACCAGATTGAAAGGAAAAAAAAAACACACACACACCCCAAAAAAACAAAAACAAAAACAAAAAACGGATCAGTCTAATGAGCAAGGGCTGTCTGCACCCTTTCCCCTGCAAGTAACAACAACAAAAGAGAAAAACCATCACACACACACACACACACACACACACCCCTTTGGACTCCTATTGAGGGCATTCAAGATGTATTTATATAATTACACAAGGGAATACTTATAATAAAAAGGAAACTGGAGAAGGAGACACACAAAGACACAGCCCTTTTTTCAAATATAAGAGATTCATTGTACCCAAGTGGGATTAGGCTGCATTACTAAACAGCAACATAATAAGTATTTAAGAGGAAACACGATCTGCTGGGTAAAGCAAAAAAGCAATTGCCTGTCTACTTGTTTTGTTTTGTCTGTCTCCCCCTTCTAGACTGTGAGCCCGTTGTTGGGTAGGGATTGTCTCTAGCTGTTCCCAAATTGTACTTTCCAAGCGCTTAGTATGGTGCTCTGCACACAGTAAGCGCCCAATAAATATGACTGAATGAATGAATGGAAGTCAGACACCTGGGTTCTGCGAAGGATTCCTCAACTACTTCCCTGGGTCTCAAGTCACTTTACTTCCCTGCCCCTCAACCTCCTCCACAGTACGCAAGCCTATTATCGACCCCCTATGAGAATCTCTAGGTTAAAGCAGCTTGGAGATAAAGCGCTACATGAATACAAAAATGTCAGTAAAACTATATTAACACTAATAATAGCTTAAGCAAACGAAGCTCCCTTAATGGGAACAACTGGTATCAGTTCTTGACAGGAAGTGCCCTGTAGCAGAGAAAGGCAGAGGAGGCTCCTCTGAGTGCAAACAACAACTCCCAATAGGGAGGTAGGGATTGTCTCTAGCTGTTCCCAAATTGTACTTTCCAAGCGCTTAGTATGGTGCTCTGCACACAGTAAGCACCCAATAAATATGACTGAATGAATGAATGGAAGTCAGACACCTGGGTTCTGCGAAGGATTCCTCAACTACTTCCCTGGGTCTCAAGTCACTTTACTTCCCTGCCCCTCAACCTCCTCCACAGTATGCAAGCCTATTATCGACCCCCTATGAGAATCTCTAGGTTAAAGCAGCTTGGAGATAAAGCGCTACATGAATACAAAAATGTCAGTAAAACTATATTAACACTAATAATAGCTTAAGCAAACGAAGCTCCCTTAATGGGAACAACTGGTATCAGTTCTTGACAGGAAGTGCCCTGTAGCAGAGAAAGGCAGAGGAGGCTCCTCTGAGTGCAAACAACAACTCCCAATGAGGTAGATAAGACATGGTCAGATTTTCCTCATTTCTACAGGCTCCAGAGACTGATCCAAGTCCACTCTCACAAAAGCAGTGGACACAAAGGGACCTTGAGAGGTCAACGGTCTAGTGGATAGAGCCCGTGCCTGGGTGTCAGAGAGACCCGGGCTCTAATTCCAGCTCTACCACTTGTCTGCTGTGTGACCTTGGGCAAGTCGTTTCACTTCTCTATGCCTCAGTTGCTTCATCTGTGATTGGGAGCCCTGTGTAGGATAGGGACCGTGTCCAACCTGATTAGCTTGTACCTACCCAAGCTGTGTGATCTGCTGTGTGACCTTGGGCAAATGACTTCATTGGGTCTCCAGTTACTGTATCTGTTAAACGGAGATTAAGACCGTGAGCCCTGTGTGGGACATGGACTGAGTCCGTCCTGATTAGCCTGTATCTACCCCAATGTTTAGCACATAGTAAGTACTCAAATTTCATTTTAAAAAAAACAGTTTTTGACAAGTCACTCATTCTAGAGCCAATTGACAACAGTCAAGTATAGAGAATCCTCTGCTTTTCTGATAAACAGTGGTAGCTCAGAAATCAAGACATGCTCAAGAAAGCTAAAATAATAACATAAAGAACAGTGTGGCCTAGTGGAAAGAGCATGGGTCTGAGAGTCAAAGAACCTGGGTTCTAATCCCAGCTCTGCCAGTTCCTATGTGACCTCGGGCAAGTCATTTAATGAGAAACAGAGAATTTATCTCCATCCATAAAAAATGGAGATTCAGTGTCTGTTTTCCTTTCTACTTAGGCTGTGAGCCCATGTAGGACAAGGACTGTGTCCAACCTGATTGGGCTCTAATTATCCCAGCACTTAGAACAGTGCTTGATACATAGTAAGCAATTCCCAAACAGAATAATAATAATAATAATAAATAAACTTCTCCCCTCCAATTGGATGTTTCAAAGAATATAGGAATGTAAGAAGAATATCCTAACTTATGAGAATCTAGTTGGGACAGATGTTATAAACTCAGGCAGGGACTGCCTGTCTAGCTCTCTCTCTCAAGGACTTAGACTTAGTATTCCTCTGCATACAGTAGGTGCTCAGTAAATACTATTGAGTAGTTGATAAACTAAGTAGAAAAGCTCTACTTCATCAGAAGGAATAAGAAAATTGGTTAGGGAGGTAATGGGAAAGACATGGAGACAATCAATCGGTGGTATTTATCAAGTGTTTACTGTGGGCAGAGCACTGTGGTAAGCACTTGAAAGAGTACGATAAAATAAAGATAGTAGGAACGATCCCTTCCCACAAGGAGCTAAAAGTCTAGAGAAAGAAAGAGAAAGATTCTTCCCACAAGGAGCTAAAAGTTTAGAGAAAGAACAAAAAAGAAAGAGAAAAAGAGAAAGAGATAGAGAGAGAACGATCAAACAGTGCTTTCTACAGAAGCTCCAAGATCATACAAGGAGCTCCTGAAAGGAGACCAGTTTTTCTTACTTCCAAGCACCCCAACCCCACACACCCCCAGCAGCATGGCATAGCAGAAAGAGAATGGGCCTGGGAGTCAGAGGACCTGGGTTCTAATCCTGGCTCCGCCACTCGCCTGCCATGTGTCCTCAGGCAAGTCACTTAACTTGTTTGTGCCTCAGTTTCCTCAACTGTAAAATGGGGATTCAATATCTGTTCTCCTTCTCACCTGTGAGCCGCATGTGGGACAGGGGCCGTATCCAACCTGATTAACTTGTATCTTTCCCAGCTCTTAGGATAGTGGGCAACACATTTGTCATTTAGTAGTGCTTAAACACCTAAAAAAAAGCCAATACTTCAGCAAAGACAATGAACAAGGACAGAAGTCCTGCTGGGCGAAGCAAAAAGCAAAATGCAGCTGTAATTATTCTTAACCTGGGCTGGTGGTTCACCACACCCTGGGAAAGCCGTCTCCTTGTCTGCCTGGAGGTCAACCTCACATATGCACCTAAAGATCATTTCCAAATGACATGAGGCATTCAGGAGGAAGTTTCAACTGGGTAGTTTGAGCTGCACAGAACCTCAGATGTCACAAAGTCCAAAGCCGACCAAGCCAAATCTTCCCTCCACAACTCTCATTTCTTTAAATATCTGGAAGGTGAAGATGCCACAACTCTCTTGGAAAATTCACGCCCAAGTCAAATCAATGGCTCTCTATTTGGAAGATCTTTACACCACGTGGAACCCAATCCCGCCTCTCCCGCTCAGGGAGGCAAGACACCTGGGTCCCACGACCCAATTAAACGTTCAGCACCCACTAGCTGCGGAACCTTGGGAAAACCCACCGGGCCTTGGCTTACCCATCTGTGAAATGGAAATCATAATTCCTAAGCCACCACCTATCTCGGAGGGATGGGGTGAGGCAAAGAGTTAAAGTAGCTGAATGAATGAATGAATTCAGCAGACGGACGGCAGGCTTTTTAAAGTAGCTGAAGCAGGTCAGAGTTGGGCACGTCCATAAAACACTATTTATAAAGACTTCTTTTCACAACTCTTGGGTGCAAAGTTAAATGTACAGTTATTGTAATTATTCATTCCTGACCAAAAAAAAAAAAAAAACAACCAAAAAAACTTGTGCAGAGAATGACTCAGCATGAAACCACTCTCATTTTTAATTACTTGTCTCAGGGTCATAGCAAGTTAGTGATAATGTTGAATGCTCAGCGTCCTTATATTTGTCGTGGGTCCCGAGTTGCCCTACCTTTATAGAAATACCAATGAAAGCCTGCCGTCTGCCTGCTGAATTCATTCATTCAATCATATTTATTGAGCGCTTACTGTGTGCAGAGCACTGTACTAAACGCTTGGAAAGTACAATTCGGCTACTATTCCATACAAGTCATTTTCTCAATGACTACTTACTAAACGTTCGGTTACCTGAACCAAGATCTGCTTGAATTAAAGGAAAACTCCAACCCCAGCACAACCAGACTTGGATAACTGAACTCAAAACTGGACAACTGTCCCACAGGCTAGCCAAATTCCATTTTGTTTATTCTGAATCTCAACCATCTGAACTCTCCAGGGTCCCACTCGTTTCTTTCAAATAATATGTTCAACTGTGTTGAGAGAAAAATCAGAATATAAATTGATTCCAAAGGTGACTCTCCCAGAGCTCAATCCATTGCAGTCAGTTACCCTGAGATCTTTGAGGTTCGATTTGCCCCGTTTAATTTACCCCTCCTTCAACCCCACAAACACTTATGTACATTTCCATAATTTATATTAATGCCTGTCTCCCCCTCTAAACTGTTGCGGGCAGGGAATGTGTCTAGCGCGGGCTTTTGAGTCAGAGGTCATGAGTTTGAATCCCAGCTCTGCCACTTGTCAGCTGTGTGACTGTGGGCAAGTCACTTCACTTCTCTGTGCCTCAGTTACCTCATCTGTAAAATGGGGATTAAGACTGTGAGCCCCACGTGGGCCATCCTGATTCCCCTGTGTCTACCCCAGCGCTTAGAACAGTGCTCGGCACATAGTAAGCGCTTAACAAATACCAACATCATCATCATCATTACCAACTCTGTGATATGCTACTCTCCCAAGTACAGTGCTGCACAAACAGTAAGCACTCAATTAGAGAAGCAGTGTGTTCTAGTGGATAGAGCAAAGGCCTGGGAATCAGAAGGACCTGGGTTCTAATCCAGACTCTGCCACTTATCTGCTCTGTGACCACGGGCAAGTCACCTCACTCCTCTAAACCTAAATTCCCTCATACGGAAAATGGGGATTAAGGCTGTGAGTCCCAAATGGAACAGGCATTGTATCCAACCGAGTTTGCTTGTATCTCCCCCTGCCCAGTGCTTAGTACAATGCCTGGCACATAGTAAGTGCTTAAAAAATACCATGATTATTACTAATAATAATAATAAATACCACTGACTTTACCACCAGCCCTGGCACCACAGCCAGGTCTTCCCAAAGAGTCAGTCAGTCACAATAACAATAATTATGGTACTTGTTAAGCACTTACTACGTGCAAAGCAGTGTTCTAAGCACTGGGGTAGATACAAGTTAATCAGGCTGGATAATAATGTTGGTATTTGTTAAGCGCTTACTATGTGCACAGCACTGTTCTAAGCGCTGGGGTAGACACAGGGGAATCAGGTTGTCCCACGTGAGGCTCATGGTTAATCCCCATTTTACAGATGAGGTAACTGAGGCACAGAGAAGTTACGTGACTTGCCCACAGTCACACAGCTGACAAGTGGCAGAGCTGGGATTTGAACCCATGACCTCTGACTCCAAAGCCCGTGCTCTTTCCACGGATATAGTCCCTTCTTCGCAATCTTAATCCCCATTTTATAGATGAGGTATTTGGGGCCCAGAGAAGTGCAGTGACTTGCCCAAGGTCACACAGACAAGTTGTGGAGCAGGGATTAGACCCCCTGACTTTCTGACTTCCAAGCCCATGCTCTATCCGCACCAAGTTGTTTCTCTATTCATATTTGAGCACTTACTGTGTGCAGAGGACTGTACTCAATGCTTGGGAGGGTACAATACAACCATATAACAGATATTTCCTGACCACAACGAGCTTACAGTCTAGAGAGACAGCTGAGAGCTCCTCTGCTCCCCATCCCACTGTTAGCCCAGAGTTGGCTAACACAGCTTCTTTATCCCCTCCATTTGGGTGCCAAGCCAGCATCAACCTGCTGCTGCACTTTCCCTAACCTGGCTCCACCCTACAATTGGTGGCCAGAGCTGCCAGTTTCATGCCAAGTGCCAGAGGGAGAAAGGAAGGAAGGGCAAGCTGAGTGTGTTGCCGTCGGCTACCCCGACGCCAGAGGAGTTTCAGACTCAGACACAGGAAGGAGGATGTTGCCATCTGGATGTGTCGGATTTGTGATTTGGCAAATCCTCAACTTCCAACAGGTCTCCAGAGGCCCGGGAGTTCTTCAAGTCCATAGGAACAACCACAGTAGGGAAGAAGAAAGGGAGAGAGGGAGGGAGAGGGAGATTGTAAGTGCATGTGCAAGCCCCCCAAGATGGGAGTCTTGAAGTGCATGCTTCAAGGACAGAGAGAAATGAGGTGGTAAGAAGCATTCATTCATTCAATAGTATTTATTGAGCGCTTACTATGTGCAGACCACTGTACTAAGTGCTTGGAATCTACAATTCGGCAACAGATAGAGACAATCTCTGCCCAATGGCGGGCTCATCATCTAGACTTGACCTTTTGAGATACCAACCACCATAAAATAAAGCCAAGCTCAAGAACCAAGAACATCAAAGATCTAAGGAAAGCAGAGTAAAAATCAGGCAGTAGGGGTAAAAGAGGTGGGCTAACCAAAATTTAATCCACCCTGCCTCTCCTCTCTTTTTTTCTTTCTGTTAGACTCTCACAGAGGAGCTTGAACTGTTTTTGCTGAAAGCAGTACTGGTATACTCTCTGCATAATAGAGCACAGACCTGGGGGTCAGGTGGTCATGGGTTCTAATCCCAGCTCTGCCACGAGTCTGCTGTGTGACCTTGGGTGAGTCACTTAACTTCTCTGTGCCTCAGTTACCTCGTCTGTAAAATGGGGATTGACTGGGAGCCCCACGTCAGACAGGGACTGTGTCCAACACGGTTTGCTTGCATCTACACCAGTGCTTAGTTCAGTGCCTGGCACATAGTATGCACTTAAATATTACAATTATTATTATTATATTGAGATGGGGAACAGGGTGATGGCATAGGGTGGGGTTGGAGGGGGAGAAAATTAGAAAATGGCCCCAGAGGGCCCAAAGCAAATTTCACCAAATATTTATGGAACATTTCTGAGCTGAATTATTCTTTTGTAAGAACTTACAAGGCTGGTTACTAGGATTAAAATTGGGGGTAGGTAATTGGGTTGAGAGGAAAGAGTGAGAAAAGCAGCAAAAAAAAAAATCCACAACTTGCTTCTAAAAAGAAATCTGCAGGAATGTGAGGAGAGAAATCGTTTTAAGAAAAAGTTGGAGAGTATTTCTTAAATTCATGCAGCTCTTTGCCTCTGAAAGCCTAAATGGTAGAACTGCTAACCACTTAACTTTTGTCCAACAATGTCCAACCTGATCATCTTGAAATCTACCCCAGTACAGTACCTGGCACTGAGCAAGTGCTTAACAAATACCATTTGAAAAAAAAAAACCCAACAAAAAAACAAGTAAAAAAAAACCCACCACAAGCCAAAGGGTGGCATGCAAAAACTGCTACAGTTTTGGGTACCAAGACCTGAATGCTTGGGTCCCTAAGGAGAACACTGAAACCTTAAATTGTGAACTTCTGGAGAGCAGGGATGGTGTCTACTGTTTTATTGTATTCTCCCAAGCGCTCAGGACAGAGCACTGCACACAGTAAGCGATCAATAAATATCACTGACTGATGGATCCCTGGGGTGGCCGGGGTGGAGAACCATCTCAGCAATATTTATTGGAGGCCTTCTGTATGCAGAGCACTGTCCAACGCACCACAGTCAAGAGCTCACTGTCTCTTCCCTTTCTTGCTCTCCGTTGCCTTCTGCTCTCATTGCATACTGAGAGAACTTGAGGTTCTTTATTCCACATTGCTATTTAATGCTGTTGGAGCCAAGAAGGTGATGCACCTTTCCCTAACTCAAATCAATTCATCAGCTTCAAAGCACTCAGTCACCTTGCTCCCTCCTACCTTACCTCCCTGCTTTTCTATTACAACCCAGACTGCACACATCACTCCCTTAATGACAGCCTACTCTCTACCTCGGTCTCTCCTATCCCTCAGCAGACCTCTCGCCCATATCCTGCTGCTGGCCTAGAACACCCTCCCTCTTCATAACTGACAATTACTCTCCCCACCTGGAAAGCTTTATAGTAATAATAATAATAATAATGGTATTTGTTAATCACTTACTCTGTTTTAAGCACTGTTCTAAGCCCCGGGGTAGATACAAGGTAATCAGGTTGTTCATTCATTCATTCATTCAATAGTATTAATTGAGCGCTTACTATGTGCAGAGCACTGTACTAAGCGCTTGGGATGAACAAGTCGGCAACAGATAGAGACAGTCCCTGCCGTTTGACGGGCTTACAGTCTAATCGGGAGAGACGGACAGACAAGAACAATGGCAATGGCAATAAAGGTTGTCCCAAGTGGGGCTCACAGTCTCCATCCCCATTTTACGGATGAGGTAACTGCGGCACAAAGAAGTTTAGTGACTTGCCCAAGGTCACACAGCAGATAAGTGGCGGAGCTGGGATTAGAACCAATGTCCTCTGACTCCCAAGCCCGTGCTCTTCAGGCATACTAATTGAGGACATATCTCCTCCAAGAGGCCTTCTCTGACTAAGCTCTCATTTCCTCTTCTCCCACTTCCTTCTGCATCACCCTTACACTTGGATATGCTCCCTTTTTTCATCCCTCACTCAGCCCCAGAGCACTTATATGCAGATCTGTAATTTATTTATATTAACATCCATCTCCGTCTAGACTGTAAGCTCACTGTGGGCAGTGAATGTGTCTACCACTATGTTATAGTGCACTCTCCCAAGTGTTTAGTACAGTGATCTGCACACAGTAATACACATGATGGAAGCTTGGGAGAGTACAATAGAGTTGGTAGATGTGTTCACTACCCACAACGAGCTTAAAGTCTACAAGTTGAGAACAGTCTGGATGTGTTGATGAGACAAAGTTCAGGATTTTTCAGGGGAGAAGTTAGGGGAAGGGTATAGCAGAGGAGAAAAGATAGATTGTTGAAAAACTGCAAGATCTCAAGCCAATAGGAAAATTAAAGATTTTTGAAATCCCCTCAAGAAAAAAAAAATTCCTGAATAAAATGTTTCCCTACATCTGAAAGAAATCTAGAATCATTTTGACAGCAAGAGCCATGCTCAGATTGATTTTTTTTATATTGCTTCCTATACTAAAACCTGAACTTGATGCAATAAATCAATCTTATTTGAGTACAGAACCCTGTACTAAGCACTTGGGAAAGTACAATACAACAGAGGTGGTAGAAGAGGCATGCCCAAATTTTCTCTCCCCCACAAAACAACAGGGTAAATGGCCAGAAGACACAGGCCATTCAAGGAATCTGGAAGTACACACACATTTTAAACATGGCCACTAATAATAATAATAATAAAAATGATAATTGTGGTTTGTTAAGTGCTTTCTATGTGCCAAGCACTGTCCTAAGCACTGGGGTAGATTGTCCCACATGGGGCTCATAGTCTTAATCCCCATTGTACAGGTGAGGAAACTGAGGCACAGAGAAGCAAAGTGACTGCCCGAAGTCACACAGCTGACAAGTAGTGGAGTGGTGGTGGAGCACAACCTCTGACTCCCACATCCATGCTCTTTCCACTAAGCCATGCTGCTTCTCATCTACCAGGGCAATGGGTGTTTTGTCCTTGTGCCATTCCCTTGGCTTAGAACAACTGAAATTTCAATATCTGGGCTTTTTTTTTTCAACAGTTTCCACTTTAAGCAAAGCCTGATTGGATCTGGTGACTTACATTTTTGGCCTCACTGATGGGGAAATGGTGTGTCCTCTAGTGAAATGGTTTTTTAGGTTGCTTCAGCCAAGATTTGGCACAAAGCTAAGGACAAATCTAAGGACAGAATCACTTGATGATTTATAAACTATTGACCCTGAAATACATGAGGCTCAAGATACAAGAATGCTCTAAGACCCCTGGTAACTCATCGGACTCAATAGGAGCATGTAAAGTACTGGGAGAGTTTGAGCATGCTGTGAAAAAGTCTCAAGGAAAGGCTGCCAAGCCACAGGAGTTATCCCCACGCCCGCCTCCTACCCACAAGTTCTACAAACTTTGCAACTGCTTAAAGCCTACAGGATCAATGGGGAGGTGGGGGAAGAATAGCTGTTATTAAAAGTCTGTTTTCAGTCAGCAATTCCGGAGTTTGTTGATAAACAATGGAGAAGCAAAAAAATGCACAGCAGGTTAAAGAGGTGACTGTCAGCTCCAATAGGATTGCGGATCTGCCTTTCAACAGTAAACCCTAAAAGCCACATTCATACTTATGAGTCCTCTAGCCTAGATAACTTCTTTGTTCTGAAATTGGAACGAAAGCTACAAGCAATCTCACAACCTCATGGCCAATAAAAAAGCACAAAAGCTGGAGGAACATGGCATCATAAATAGTCTTGACGTAATTTATGCCGCTTATCTTCCAGGGATCCCTAAGCAGAATTTGCTTTAAAAAAAGAATACCCAAAAAAAACAACTTTAGGAAGCAGGACTTCTTTACCCAAAGAGTTCTGCATGCTGGCTTCTTTTAATAATTGGAATATCTGTACACTGATTTACCCCCAGCTTGACTTCAAAATGACACTTATTGGGCATTTCAGGCCAGTCTATTTTGGACAGGCCTCATTTTTGACCATCTCATTTTGGAAGCTACATACAGCTTGAGGGGGTGAAGAGTAATTCACACAAACTCAAAATGCAGAAAGCTTGACCTTAGAGAGATGGGAAAGTCAGGAAAAGAGAGAATGCTTAAAGGTCATATTGGCATTTTTCGGCAACAGTAGAGAGGGAGTGTGGCCCAGAGAAGCAACCCGGCCTAGATGGTAGAGCTCAAGCCTGGGAGTCAGGAGGATCTGGTTCTAGTCCCGGTTCTGCTACTTGTCTGCTGTATACTTCACTTCTCTAGACCTCAGTTACCTCATCTGTAAAATGGGAATTAAGTGGGACAGGGACTGTGCCCAACCTTGTATCTACTCCAGCACATAGAATAGTGCCTGGCACATAGCACGTGCTTAAATGCCATAAAAATATACATATATATAAAAATATATATATTAGCCAACCTTTGTATTTGAAGTTTACCTCTGAGTATGTGTATGGCTGAAAGGATCAACACAGAATCCACAGTGTAAACAATCCAGCACTACTGGGTCATTTAAAAGAAGGAAGTCTCAACTTCAATCAACAGTTTTCCTGAACACCTACTGTATGCACAAACAATCAGTGGTATTTATGGAAAGCTTACTGGCTCCAGATCACTGTACAACTGGGTTTTAGACACTACAATCCACGCCCACAATTAACTTACAATCTACAGTGGGGGGAAAACAATAATAATGACGGTATTTTTTAAGTGCTTACTATGTGCCAAGCACAGATCTGGGCGCTGGGGTAAATACAAGGTAATCAGGTTGTCCCACGTGGGGCTCATAGTCTTAATCCACATTTTACAGATGAGGTAAAAGGCACAGAGAAGTCAAGTGACTTGCCCAAAGTCACACAGCTGATAAGTAGCGGAGCGGAATTAGGACCCACAACCTCTGACTCCTAAGCCCATAGGAGGAATTGTAGAGTATAAAAATATTTCCATAAGTAAGAATACTTACATAAGTACACATGGGACAGAGCAGTGTACCAAATGCCTGGGAGAATACAACAGAGAGAGTAGATACGATCCCTGTCCCCTATCTTGTATTTGAGAGAGAAAGGAGGTGAGGGGGTCCTAAGGCCATTCGCCCCCAACTTTCCCCGCAAACATATGACACACAGCCTCCCAGAGCCGTGGGATCAGGAGAATGCTCAGACCACCAGCAGGGTTCCCAGTTTGATAAACCGTCATCGTACTCCCTTCTGCAACACCCTCTTGCACTTGGATCTCCTCCCTTAACCCCACAGCACTTACGTCCATCTCCATAATTTACTTGTATTTATGTCTGTCTCCCTCTCTAAACTGTAAGCTCGCTGTGGACAGAGAATGTGTCTACCAACTCTCTTATACTGTACTCCCCAAGTGCTTAGTAAGCAGCTCCATATATGCAATTGATCACAGATTCCACCGCCCACCAGGCTGGGGGTGTGGGGCAGTAGTCAATCAAATGGAAGTAATTGTATTGCATTCTTGTTGTGTGCAGAGCAAAATAGTACACATGATCCCTGCTCTCAAGAAGCTTAAAATCCACTGCACAGAAAAGTTTTTAAATGGTGGGAAAATTCCCACAGGCACCACTGGCACTTCCCTCTTGCATAACCACGGACTGGTTTGGGGGGATGGCTAAAATGTCCGGATAGTGGCGTTATCTTCCCTGTTCCAACTTTCAACAACTGTATCTAGGCCCCATAGACTTTCAGCTCACACACCCCTCACAAGTTTGTTGAAGAGAAGGACTGCCCAGAGACGTTTTCACACCTCCCTCTCAAAGAAACCACATCCTGATAAAATGGAATCTTAATATTTTTTGAATTCTTTGGATCAAACTGTAAGATCCTAGAGGCAGCAAAGAGGCCTCTTGTTCTTGTTCTCCTCCCCCAACCTCACATGCTGAGAACGTTTAATAAATTATGAAACAATGACAATGAATAATAATAATTATGGTATTTGTTTAGCACTTTCTGTGTGCCAAGCACTGTACTAAGCACTTGGGTGGACACAAGGAAATCAGGTTAGACTCAGTCCCTGTCCCCCATGGGACTCACTCTCAATTCCCATTTACAGATGAGGTAACTGAGGCCCAGAGAAGTGAAATGACTTGCCCAAGATCAGCCAGGAGACAAGTGGGGGAGTCAGGATCAGAACCCATGACCTTCTGACTCCCAGGCCCGTGCTCTAACTACTATGTCATGCTGCTTCTCGAATCAACAGAACTACCTCTTCTGCCTTCTACTTAGACTGTGAGCCCCATGTGGGACAGGGACTGTGTCTAATTATATTGCATCTAAACCAATGTTTGCCACATAGTACATGCTTAACAAATACCACAGTCACTATTATGGACCACAGTCAACGTCTCCATTTTTCCCAGAGAAGCCAATGATTTAATGCCAAGCAGTGAATCAACCAACTACACCAGAAACTTTCTGCAGGGTGCCCTGTTGATAAAGAACATGGGATTGGGACACAGAGGACCTGGCCTCTAATCCCAGCTCTGCCACTGCCCGCTGTATGACCTTGGGCAAGTCACTTATTTTCTCCATGCCCCGGTTTCCTCATCTGTAAAACGGGATTTCAATACTGCTTCTCCCTCCACCTTAGACTATGAGCACCACATGGGACAGGGTCTCTGACCTGATTATCGTCCAACTCCCCCAGTGCTGAGGACTGAGCAAGCGCTTAATAAAAAGTGCACAAGTATTGTTATTATTATTACAATGCTGTTGGTTTCCCCCCTTGGTCCCATGGAGATCCTACCTTGGTTGAGGTAGGTCAGTGTTTCTTCATGAAGCTTCACAGCAGGTGAGGTGGCTGCACAGAGTACATATTGAAAGGGAGGCAGTTTGGCTTCATTCTCTGGAGACAACTGGGGCTCCTCCTGCTTAAAGATTGGCAGTGCAAGGACATCACTGAAACATACAGTTAACACATGTGTCAGCAATATGCGTAGGAGAATCTTTCCAAATTAAACCATTGACAAGCAAATATACAACAACAAAAAAAGTCTTCCTGAACATCCACATTCTAAAATCCCCAGCCCTGCATAAAGACCCAACCCAGATGGAACTCTCTGCCTAAAAACTGCAATCTTGAAATCCTGGCTGAAATATCACCCAACAATCGAACACAAGAGCATCTGTTTGGGTTCTACTCCACAGGAGCATTACTGGATGTGCAGCTACCGAAGATAGATGGGTAGAGAAAATGTCGATTTCAAGAAGGACATGGCAAATGATTTTAGGTGATTGTCACCTAAAAGTGTACCAATTTCAGCAACTATTGTTTTAAGATGAACAGTTGGGTCTTCGAAGTTTTTGTAGATCTCACCTCAGTCGTCAAAATATACATTTCTATTTGTCAAAAAATGGCTCTAATGAGTGTTAGATGTGGCAAATTGAAGGGGACAGAACCAAAACAAAAGCCAAGACACTTTATCAAGAGCTTCATTCATTCAATCGTATTTATTGAGCACTTACTGTGCACAGAACACTGTACTAAGTGCTTGGAAAGTACAATTTGACAACAGAGACAATCTCTACCCAACAACAGGCTCATAGTCTAGAAGGGGGAGACAGTCAACAAAACAAGTAGACAGGCATCAATAGCATCAAGTGTTTGTCATGTCAAATAGTCCCAGAAGGCTTAGCCCACTCTGCAAATACAGATTTCCTCGTATACTACTGAGAGGACTCCTCCTCTACAGAGCGGGGCAGCTGGGCCCCAGATTAAAGCCTGCTCCTTGAAATCAGAAAACCTCTAAGAGAGGTAGGGTCATGCTTCACAAACTAGTAGGGGGGATTCAAACTTCTGGGGAGCTCAGCCCACACTCCTCAGTTACATCACTCCATAGCAGTGGAGGGCCATCTGAAGGCTTTCTTGTTTGCTTCAGGGAACTGCTGGATCCCTTTTGGAGAGTAGGCGGGACTGGTCCTCGTAAATATCCATGGAGTTCTTCATTCTAGGTCTTACAGCAAATCTCCCTCCACCCCCACCGTACCACGGAACGGCACGCTAACAAGAAACGGGTTGGAAGATGGATATAGAACAAGGACCTTGATTTTTCATTTTCTTCTTTATCCAAATGAAGATTCCACTCTTAAGAACAGCAAGATCGAAACGACTCTCCCTCATCTCAAAAAAATGAGTATCGTTGCACCTTTGCGTTATGCCATCGTTTTTGTTTCACATAAGGTTTGTGGGCTCTTGCATTCATGTTTAGGAAAAAATAAATATGAATGGCCCATGGCAGAGAAGTTCGAAGGCTCTCAAATTATGTGAACAGTAAGGAAGCAGGTGCCCCAAAATAAAAATTAAAAAAAAAAATGAAGTTCCCTTATCTTGATAAATACCCTTCCCTATATATGCCTCCAGTAATGTACCAGATTAGTTTAACTACCCTCAGTAAAAGAATTGTATAAACACTGAAGTCACTTGTATTCACTTGGGACAATCTGTTCCCCAACACAATAAACTTGTATCTCCAAAACATACAACACACACACACACACACACACACCCCACCGAGGTCTAACCAGTTCCCGAAAGGAAGAGATGGCTATCCGCACACCACAGAAAATCTTAAGAGTTATGCCTTTCCTGGGGAAGTCCAAACTACACCTCAACACGCAACAGGGTCACTAATCATTAAGTATCAACGGCCCTAACACAAGAAGAACAATGTAAAAAGAGAGGTCTTTGCAGCTTTCAGGGCATTTCATTTTTGCTCTGCCTGCTTAAGTTAATAATCTCCATGTTTTGGTGGAAGGGGGCCAGCTTGTCCCTCAAAAGTGACTGGTTTCAAGACTGACAATTCTTTACAAAGAAAGCAAAGGAGGAGCAGGAATGCAAGCTGGAAGTGAAGCCAACCATGAACATACTATCTGACTGTGTGATCAAATGGTTAGAGTTCCCAGTGTTATCCCTGGGATCTGCTCACAAATCTCAAGTCAATGACCTTGGGCATGTCCCTCTAGCCTGCCCTGTTTCAAATTCTGTCTCAGAAAACCAAAGCCTTACTCCCCTGGACAGAAAGCCATCTCGACTGCCAAATAACAGTGCTGATTGGACCTTCTTGAATAAAAAACACTACAGATGTCAAGAAAATGATGATTATTACAATAGCTCTAAACCCAGCTATTTTTTTCATTTTTGAAATTCTATGAAAACTTGGGTTTCTAAAGAGTCTGACATCAAGACAAACCACACA
Source organism: Ornithorhynchus anatinus (assembly GCF_004115215.2). Classification (NCBI taxonomy): domain Eukaryota; kingdom Metazoa; phylum Chordata; class Mammalia; order Monotremata; family Ornithorhynchidae; genus Ornithorhynchus; species Ornithorhynchus anatinus. The sequence goes on along the minus strand of NC_041728.1, from coordinate 170,778,822 downwards.
AACACACAGACACACACCCACCCCCTCCCCCAACTCCCCCCTAGTGAATACAACCACTGTCCTTAGTGAGTAAGGCTCCTTGACCAGGGAAAATTTTGAGGATAATTTTAAGCTAGGCACAACTAACTTAAATCAAACCCAAGGTCTCCCCATTTCAACCCGAAATCCGAATGCTCTCATGTGGTCTAGACTAAGTTTTAGACAAAGTCTAAGATGGAAATTAATGCGACGTACAGAGCAAAATACTAACATTTCTTGAGGTTTTGGTGAAGTAATGATTTCATTTCCAGGAAAATGCTTCTCCTACTGATCCTGTCGATTAACATTCCCCAGGATAGTTTCTCAGCAACTTCTATGCACCTCAGGGTTGCAGCTGAGACAATTATATTCTTCTAATAAAGATTTCCAAGATCCACACTTTATCTTTGTTCCCCCAGTGTGATGAATGTCTTATGCGTTATGTGATTCAGTGAATTTCCTTTATTTCTCAAAAGTCAGAAATTTGGGAAATTATGTCAGATGATATATAGTAGGTACCACATTAAATTCTTGAATTGCAGGTGTACTAAATTTAAAATACTAGATATTTGGAATATCTGGACATTAAAATGTCCCTACAGACAAACCACCACAGAAGGAAAAAAAAAAAAGAATCAATCTGCCTACACAGCTAGTAAATTGGTTCTTTGCAGGTACAGTACTCTAAGTGCAAACCGCCCCTTTGCTTAAATTAAGCCCATTTTAATAAACTGACTAGTGTGGAAAAAGACAGGTTAAAGCTGGTTCAAGCAAGTTCAGAAAGTGATATTAGAGTCCATTATTACCCAGTCTGCAACAGAGGAAAAAAAACCCATGAAACTCCAATCCTAAATAAAGCATGGAGAAAAGCTGGGTACTTGTAATTTTTTAAGAGGGCAGTTTGAGCATTTTAGAGTACTTTGCAAATAGGCATGACTTACTTTTCCCTCTGAAGAACACTAGTCAAATCCCTGCAGAAGAAGAGAAATTTCCATCAAGTGCAATCGGCCAGAGCTCATGTAAATACATTCAAGATTGTCATATAGTGGATACTTTAATCTCCAGGAGCGAAGGGAGAAAATGGCCCTTCCACTACAATCAATCTCAGAGCCTCGCCTGACAGGTTTCCCAATTCAGGCTCTTGCATTCTAGTTAGGGTCCACTCCTTGACACTAGGCCCCGAACCTACAAGTTAATGACCAAAGGCAAAAAGATGGGGGTGCTTCCAAAATTACAAGTAGCACCGCTTTGAAAAGTGAATTGCGGATCAAAGGCAGAATCACCCTGGAGCATTTTTATAAAGCTCGTAACGTTTAAAAGCACTCCCGAGAAACTCCTAAGTGACTTTGAGCGTTTGTCACAACCCGACCAAATGCCCAAAGAATTCAAAGTCCTTCCTTTGCAGGGACGTATATTGGACACCCACAGACATACATTACAATGTATCTTTTTGTGGGGGAGATGGAGTTTGAGTAACTGCAGAAGCGGTCCTAGCTAGGTAATTTTCACCTGCATGAGGCAAACGTCTTTGAGAATGTTGTGCCTTCTCCCTCACCAGATGGCAGGGAGATGGGCCTCGCCAAGGACGAGAAGCCCCATGGGGTTGGGAAAAGTTGTGTGTGACCAAACACATATACCCCAAAGTGGCCCTTTGTGGGAAGCCTGGGGAAGGGGGGGGCCGGGAAAGGTCAGCAGGCTTCTTGCTTGGTGGGTGGGGGGAGGAGGGTGGGAAATCAGTGGTGTTCCTTGAGCACTTGATGTGTGACCAGAGCACTGTACTAAGCACTGGAGGGGCTAAAGTGGAACAGAATTGGTAGACACGATCTCTTGACAGAGAGAGTTTACAGTTTAGAGGGGGACCGGGGCTCAGCCTAGGAGGTGGGTTGAGCTTAGAGGGTTTTAACACTGAATGGTCTCCCCTGGCACCCCTTTCACCTCTTGCCCATTTCTCTCCCCAGCTCCCCAGGGCAGGAAGCATGAGAGAAGTGTGAGGCCTCCGTCCCAGGGAGGGGAAGGGGGCATGGGAAATCAATCAGTCAATCAATCAAAAGGATTTACGGAGTGCTTATTGTGTGCAGGACACTGTACTAAGCACTTTGTGGCATAATGGAAAGAACACGGGCTTGGGAATCGGAGGACATGGGCTCTAATCCCGGCTCCTCCATTTGTCTGCTGTGTGACCCTGGGAGCGCCACTTCCCTTCTCTGTGCCTCAGTTCCCTCATCTGTGAAATGGGGATTGAGATTGTGAGCCCCACGTGGGGCAACCTGATTACCCTGTATCTACCCCAGCACTTAGGACAGGGCTTGGCACATAGCACTTAGCAAATACTATTAGTATTATTATTACTATTGCAGTAGTAATAATAATAGTATTTATTGAGCACCCACTTTGTTCAGTGCACTATACTAGTTGTTTGGGAAGTACAAAATAACAGTTTCGTATTGTTTTATTTTGTAGTAAGCGCTTAACGAATACTATTATTATTACAAAATAGAGTTGAGAGGTTCCCCGCTCACAACCGAGACTAGAGGGGGAGAGGGAGCCTTGCCCTGGGAGCTCGATGTGCGCAGAGATTGTCGCTCTTAATTGCTGTGCTGTACTTTCCCGAGCGCTTAGTACAGTGCTCTGCACATAGTAAAAGCTCAATCAGAATGAATGAACGACTGACTGTCAGTCCTGAGGCCGGAGAGAGGACAGGGGATGCCCCCCTCCCCGGTCCTGTCCTGTCCGAGCAGCCGGGACTGAGGCCAGAGCAGTCAAGTGACTCACCCAGGGTCACCCAGCAGGCAAGAACCTGGATTAGAAAATTTTTTTAAAATGGTGATATATGTTAAGCACTTTCTATGTGCAAAGCACTGTTCTAAACGCTGGGGGATACAAGGTGATCCCACATGGGGCTCACAGTTTTAACCCCCATTTTCCAGATGAGGTCACTGAGGCACAGATAAGTCAAGTCACTTGCCCAAAGTCACACAGCTGGCAAGGGAGAGTCGGGATTAGAACCCACGTCCTCTGACTCAGTCCTTGCCACTAAGCCACGACGCGCTTAGTAGAGTGTATAGTACACGCGGGGAGCACTCAGCAGATGCTCCGGATGGATTGACACCCCCCTCCCCGAGGACCCCCTAAAGGGGGGAGGATGGAGGTGGGGTGGGAGGCAGACTTACCGCAGGTAGCTGCCCGAGTTGTGCTGGTTGTAGTGCTCCGGCTGCGTGTGCCAAAAGAGCATGGTGGGGCCGGGGCGCAGGGCAGCCCGGAGGACAGCCCGGAGGAGGCGGCTGGATGGGGGGGAAGGGAGGGAGGATGCGCGCGCAGCCGCTGGGTCCAGCAGCCGCCGAAGCCGCCGCAGCCGCCGCCCGCGCCTTTATGGAGCGGCCCTGCCGCCCGCTGATTGGCTCGCCCGGGGTGACGTCACGGGATCCCCGCCCTGCTCGGCCACGCCCCCCGGGGAGTCGAACCACCGCTCCCCTCCGCGCCCATTATTGATCCCTCCGCGCTCATTGCTTCCCTCCCCAGCGCAGATCCCTCCGCGCCCTGGGCTCCCCCCTCTCGGGGTCAGGGGTCGCGGAGGCCTTCGGCCTCTTCCTCATCGTCGTAATCATAACAGAAATTCAATCACAATAATAATAATGTTGACGTTTGGTAACCAGTACTCTGTGCTGAGCACTGTTCTAAGCACTGAGGGAGATACAAGATAATCAGGTGGTCCCACTTGGGGCTCCCAGGCTTCATCCCCATTTGACAGATGAGGTCACTGAGGCCCAGAGAATTTAAATGATCATAATAATGTTGGTTTTTCTTAAGCCGTTAGTATGTGACAAGCATTGTTCTAAGCAATGGGGGAGATACAAGATAATCAGGTTGTCCCACTTGGGGCTCCCAGGCTTCATCCCCATTTGACAGATGAGGTCACTGAGGCCCAGAGAATTTAAATGATAATAATAATGTTGGTTTTTCTTAAGCAGTTAGTATGTGCCAAGCATTATTCTAAGCACTGGGGGAGATACAAGATAATCAGGTGGTCCCCCATGGGGCTCACAGGCTTCATCCCCATTTAACAGATGAGGGAACTGAGGCCCAGAGAATTTAAATGATAATAATAATGTTGGGTTTTCTTAAGCAGTTAGTGTGTGCCAAGCATTGTTCTAAGCACTGGGGGAGATACAAGGTATTCAGGTTGTCCCACATGGGGCTCCCAGGCTTCATCCCCATTTGACAGATGAGGAAACTGAGGCAGAGAATTTAAATGATAATTATAATAATGTTGGTTTTTCTTAAGCGCTTAGTATGTGCCAAACATTCTTCTAAGCACTAGGGGAGATACTAGATAATCAGGTTGTCCCATGTGGGGCTCACAGGCTTCATCCTCATTTGACAGATGAGGTCACTGAGGCACAGAGAAGTTAAATAATGTTGGTATTTGTTAAGCACTTATGTGCCAAGTACTGTTCTAAGCACTGGGGGCGATACAAGATACCAATAGTAGTAATGTTGGTATTTGTTAAGCACAACGTGCAAAGCACTGTTCTAAGCACTGGGACAGTACAAGGTAATTAGGGTGTCCCACATAGGGCTCACAGACTTCATCCCCATTTTACAGATGAGGCAATTGAGGCCCAGAGAAGTGAAGTGACTTGTCCCAAGTCACACAGCTGACAAGTGGCGGAGCCGGGATTAGAACCCATGACCTCTGACTCCTAAACCCAGGCTCTTTCAGCTGAGCCATGCTACTTCTCTGATCATCCAGTTGTCCCACGTGGGGCTCATAGTCTTCATCCCCATTTAACAGATGAGGGAACTGAGGCCAGAGAATTTAATAATAATAAAGTTGGTATTTCTTATGGGCCAAGCACTGTTCTAAGCGCTGGGGGAAATTCAAGATAATCCAGTTGTCGCACGTGGGGCTCACAGTCTTCACCCCCATTTAACGGATGAGGGAACTGAGGCCCAGAGAATTTAAATGTCTTGCCCAAGGTCACACAACTGACAAGTGATGGAGCTGGGATTAGAACCCACGACCTTTGTCTCCAAAACCCGGGCTCTTTCCACTAAACCACGCTGCTTCTCAACCTCATCGAACAAACCCCTTCCTCCTCCCACCCAGCACCTCCCGGACAAGTCCAGAGGGCCTTGGTTCTAATGCTCTGGGCATGTCACTCCCCTCCTTAAAAACCTCCAGTGGTTGCCTATCAGCCTTCGCACAAAACAAAAACTCCTCCCTCTTGGTTTCAAGGCTCTCCATCACCTTGACCCCTCCTACCTCTCCTCCCTTCTCTCTTTCTCCTGCCCACCCCGCACGCTCCGCTCCTCTGCCGCCCACCTCCTCACCATCCCCCGTTCTCGCCTATCCCGCCGTCGACCCCTGGGCCACGTCCTCCGCGGTCCTGGAACGCCCTCCCTCCTCACCTCCGCCAAACTAACTCTCTTCCCCTCTTCAAAGCCCTACTGAGAGCTCACCGCCTCCAAGAGGCCTTCCCAGACTGAGCCCTCCCTTTCCCTCTGCCCCTCCTCCCCTCCCCAGCGCCCCTACTCCCTCCTTCTGCTCTACCCCCTTTCCCTCCCCACTGCACTTGTGTATATTTCTACATATTAATTATTCTATTGATTTTATTAATGATATGTGTATATCTATGATTCTATTTATCTATTTTGATGATATTCATGCCTGACTACTTGTTTTGTTTTGTTTTGTTGTCTGTCTTCCCATTTTAGACTGTGAGCCTGTTGTTGGGCAGGGATTGTCTCTATCTGTTGCCAAATTGTACTTTCCGAGTGCTTAGTACAGTGCTCTGCACATGATAATGATGATGATGTTGGTATTTGTTAAGCGCTTACTATGTGCCGAGCACTGTTCTAAGCGCTGGGGTAGACACAGGGGAATCAGTTTGTCCCACGCGGGGCTCACAGTCTTAATCCCCATTTTACAGATGAGGTAACCGAGGCACCGAGAAGTTAAGTGACTTGCCCAAAGTCACACAGCTGACAAGTGGCCGAGCTGGGATTCGAACCCATGAACTCTGACTCCAAAGCCCGTGCTCTTTCCACTGAGACATGCTGTTTCTCAATAGTAAGCGCTCAACAAATACGATGGAATGAATGAATGAATGAATAATTGCAGCTACGCCACGGCTCTGCTGGGTGACCCTGGGCCAGTCACTTCACTCCTCTGGGCCTCAGTTCCCTCATCTGGAAAATGGGGATCAAGACTGGGAACCCCATGAGGAACAAGGAGCATTTCCAACCTCATTAGCTTGTATCATTCATACATTCAATCATATTTATTGAGCGCTTACTGTGTGCAGAGCAGTGTACTAAGTGCTCTGAAATTGGCAACAGGTAGAGACAATCCCTACCCAACGATGGGTTCACAGTCTAGAGGCAGGGAGACAGACAACAAAACAAAACAAATAGGCATCAATAGCATCACAATAGATAAATAGAATCATAGATATATACACATCATTTATAAAATAAATAGAGCAATAAATATGAATGAATATGCACAAGTGCAGTGGGGAGGGGAAGGTGTAAAGCAGAGGGAGGGAGTAGGGGCAATGGGGGAGGGGAGGAGGAGCACAGGCATCAATACCATCAAAATAGATTAATAGATGCATAAATGCATATCATAAATAAAATAAATATCTACCCCAGCGCTTAGAACACTGTTTTGCCCATAGTAAGCACTTAACAAATATCACAATTATCATTATTATTAATATTCCTTTGGCCACAGTTCCCAGATCTGGAAAATGTAGACCAAGACTGTGAATCCCACGAGGGACAAGGACTGTGTCCTTCCTGATTACCTTGTCTATATCCCAACGCTTAGAACAGAGCTTCACACATAATAAGCACTTAAGAAATATCACAATTATTATTATTATCATTATTATTACTCTCTGGGCCTCAGTTCCCTCATCTGGAAAATGGGGCTGAAGACTGTGAGTGCCAGCTGGACTCTGTCCAACCTGATCGACTTGTTTCTACCCCCAGCGCTCAGTACAGCATCTGGCATCTAATAAAAGCATAGCAAATGCCATAAAACAAACAAGCGGACATGCCTGAAGGCCTGGAAGTGTCAGGTAAATGCTACTCGGAGTTGGAATGCAGCCACCTCCAGGTTGCAGTACAAGGGAGCCATGCCAGAGTCAAAAATAAATAAATAAATAATGGTATATGTTAAGCGCTTACTATGTGCCAGGCACTGTATTAAGCACTGGGGTAGATACAAGCAAATCAAGTTGGACACAGTCCCTGTGCCACATGGGGCTCACAGTCTCGATCCCTATTTTACCGATGAGATAACTGAGGCATAGACAAATAAAGTGACTTTTCTATCCTTTCACTCAGAGTTGTTCCTAGCTCTTTCTCACCTTGACAGGTATTCCCTTTAAATGTTTATACATACATGGATGTAATCAAATACTCATCAGCTCTGCCTTCAAAGAGCAGCTTGGAGAATGAATAAACACCCCATCTTGAACTTACATGACCCCTCTTCTCCAAAGAGTCAGTGAGGCTTCACCTCTACTCTCCCCCATTCTCCCTCATAAATTCCCTGTGAAGGAAGGAGTTAGACTGTGAGCTCATCGATTAGACTGTGAGCCCATCATCATTGGGCAGGGATTGTCTCTATCTGTTGCTGAATTGTACGTTCCAAGCACTTAGTACAGTGCTCTGCACATAGTAAGCGCTCAATAAATACTACTGAATGAATGAATGAATAAATGAATGAATGGTGGGCCTAGGACAGGGATAGCTACATTTTCCAGGTGGGGAAACCGAAGTCCTGCCTGTTTACTTGCCTGAAGCCAATCAGAGAGCCAGGTGTTCTTGTCGGGGGATGGCCAGGAGCCTGGCTTAGTGGCAAGAGCATGGGCCTGGGAGACAGAGGTCATGGGTTCTAACCCTGGCTCCGCCATTTGTCAGCTGTGTGACTTTGGGCAAGTCACTTCACTTCTCTGTGACTCAGTTGCCTCATCTGTAAAATGGGAATTATCACTGTGAGCTCCAGGTGGGACAACTTGATTACCTTATATCTACCCCAGTGCTTAGAAGAGTGCTTGGCACACAGTAAGCGCTTATTAAATAGCATTATCATCATCTTCTTCTTACTTCTGATTGGCTGTTCCAGAAGCAGACTGCACTACCTTCCAGATAATAATAATAACAGTATTTGTTAAGCACTTACTATGTGCCAGGCACTGTACTAAGCACTGGAGTAGATCAAGCAAATCAGGTTGGACACGGTCCCTGTCCCACATGGGGCTCACAGTCTCAATCCCTACTTTACTGATGAGATAAATGAGGCATAGACACATAAAGTGACTTGGCTAAAGTCACACAGCTGAGAAGTGGCAGAGCCGGGAATTAGAACCCTTGACCTTCTGACTCCCAGGTCCGTACTCTAGCCACTACACCAAGCCCTACAAATTGCCTTAACACGTTCAGAGAAGGGCCCTGCTTGGTGGTAGGCCAACATCTGTTTGTTTGGCTTTTTCCTGTACCAATCCTCAGCCCGGCAGCAGCAGCATTATGTATATAATAATAGTAATGATGATGACATTTGTTAAGCGCTTACTATGTGGTGAGTACTGTTCTAAGCGCTGGGATAGATAGAAGGTTATCCGGTTGTCCCATGTGGGGCTCACAGTCTTCATCCCCATTTTACAGATGAGGTAACTGAGGCCCAGAGAAAAATTCATTCAATAGTATTTATTGAGCACTTATGTGCAGAGCACTGTACTAATCACTTGGAATGTACAATTCGGCAACAGATAGAGACAATCCCTGCCCATTGATGGGCTTACAGTCTTGTCCAAGGTCACACAACTGACAAATGGCGGAGCCAGAATTAGAACCCACGACCTCTGACTCCCAAGCCCGGGCTTTTTCCATTAAGCCATGCTGCTTCTCTTGAGTGACTAGTAGTAGTACTTTTAGCAGTAGTAGAAATAATAGAGCATTTATTGAACATCCTCTTGGTGTGGTGGACTATAGTAGGCTCTTAGGAAGAACAGCCTAACAAAGGGACACGTTCCCCATTCACAAGGAGCTCACACTCTAGAAGGGGAGACCAACATAGAAATATTTACATCTCCAGAGGCCAAAATTGATCAATCCATCAACCCATCCGTGATATTTATTGAGTGCTTATTGTTTGCAAAACATTGTACCAAGCCCTTGAGAGACTATAATACGACAGAGTTGCTGGACACGTTCCCTGTCCACAGTGAGCTTACAGTCTAGAGGGGAAGACAGAAATTAATTTAAATGAATAATTTATAACATAATAAATAAAAGCTAATGTACTCGAGTGCTGAGGAGGTTATAAATAAATTGACAAGTGTTAGGGTTGTTTGAAGGGCTGATACGACTCAAGGGGCTGGGAAATTCATCAGAGAAAGTTTGTTGGAGTAGGTGAGAATTTAGGAGGCCTCCAAATATGGGGGAGAGCCGTAGTCTGTCTGATGTGACGAAGGAGGGGGCAGAGGGATTACCGTTGGCTACCGAAATTGGACATCTGGGAAGACGGATTACGGTCGGCTACCGAAATTGGATGTCTGGGAAACTCTGCCTCTACTCTGAAACCCTGTTTCAGTTTCAGGATCCTCTCAGGGCCCCCACGGGGTTGGCACCGGGCCATAATGTCTTTGAGGATAGGTAACAAGTATCCTAAGGAATTGTCCTAAGGAAGGAAACTCCTCACTCCAAAAGCAGGTTCCAGTGCTTCCCTGGAATTTTATGGGCTCTAGGGAGAGTCCAGAGGGATTCAGAGAGAACCTTTTGGGGGTCTCAGAACCACCTGAAACTCACAGGGTCCCTAACCAAGAAACTAAGAACCCATTTAGTTCAGTTCACATTCGCAATCCTCCCCCCAACAATCAAAGAGCGGCTTGAGCCATTGGATCTCCCAGACCACAGCTCTGCCCCTTCTTCAAAGCCTCCAAAAGCATTCACCATCTACTTTTCTTCTGAGTCACATCCTCCCAACTATCACCTCAGCACTATGTACTCAACTGCAGCATTTATGCAAGTTAGTACAGTGCTAACTTTTTAAATTGTAGATAGTTTTGTGTCTTTTTGTTTATCTGTCCAATTAGATTATAAACTCCTTTAGGGCAGGGATTCAATCTGTTCATACTACTGAACTCTTCCAAGTGCTTAGTAGAGTACTCTGTATACAATAAGTGCTCAATAGGACAATAGGGAAGCAGCATGGATAGAGCATTGGGAATCAGAAGGTCATGAATTCTAATCCCGACTCCACAACTTGTCTGCTGTGTGGCCTTGGACAAGTCACTTAACTTCTCTGCGCCTCAGTTACTTCATCTGTAAAATTATAATTATTATCAATAAATACTGTTGATTAAATGGGTAGAAGGGACACACTTGCACTGGAAATGCCCACCAGGCCCTCCAGAGTGCTAATCTAGCTTCACTCTCTGGCCTCCTGAGGCTTACTACTATTAATAATAATAATGATGATGATGATGGCATTAGTTAAGTGCTTACTATGTGCCAAGCACTATTCTAAGCGCTGTGGTAAATACAAAGTAATCAGGTTGACCCACGTGGGGCTCACAGTCCCCATTTTACAGATGAGGTCACTGATACACGGAGAAGTTAAATGACTTGCCCAAGGTCACAAAGCAGACAAGTGGCAGAGCCAGGATTAGAGCCTACATCCTTTGACTCCCAGGCCCATGCTATCCATTACACCATGCTGCTTCTCCAAGGTTTAGTGTTTAGACTGTGAGCCCCTTGGTGGGCAAGGATTGTCTCTATCTGTTGCCAAACTGTACACCCCAAGCAATTAGTACAGTGCTCTGCACATAGTAAGCGCTCAATAAATGTAACTGAATGAACTGAATGAATGGATCAAGACCACATCAGCCGGCACCATTCATTCATTCAATCATATTTATTGACGACTTTCTGTATGCATAGTACTGTACTAAGCACTTGGGAGAGTACATTGGGTAGACACTATCCCTGCTCACAGGGAGTTTATGTTCCAGTGGCCAGACGTGTGCCTGAATTCACTTGAACTTAGAGCGTTTCTCTGGTATACCAAGTCTCCTCCTTCTCCTCCTCCCACACCCACCTGTGACTTGTACCACAGCCATTCATATTCCTTCCACCCTCTCCAAACTTGCCCTTTAGACTGAAAGCTCATTTTGGACGGGGAATTTATCTGCTAACTCTGTCGCACTGCACTTTCCCCGAGTACTTAATAATAATGTTGGTATTTGCTAAGCACTTACTATGTGCAGAGCACTGTTCTAAGCACCGAGGTAGATACAGGGTAATCAGGTTGTCCCACGTGAGGCTCACAGTTAATCCTCATTTTACAGATGAGGTAACTGAGGCACAGAGAAGGGAAGTGACTTGCTCACAGTCACACAGCTGACAAGTGGCAGAGTACTTAGTATAGTGCTCTGATCATAGTAAGTACTCAATAATTACAATCGATTGATTATTTTTTTTCCTTAGAACTGAAAGTATAAAGACCGGGCATAAAGTGGCCTGGGACTGAGCCCACGTTGGCTAGGGAACTGACCTGTTAAAAAAAAGGACAGCTGGCCAGCCTACTGGCAGGGGGGAAATCTTATCCCAAATGTCTCAGTGGATGCTGAATCCCGGCAAAGTGCTGGCTGCGGCTATTCTCTCGCAAAATTGTCCATCCCTCCCGTTTTATGATCCCCAAAGTTCTTCATCACATTGAACCATTACCTCAGCCATTTCAACTGTTCCAGGTGAAAGCAAGTGTGAATATCTTGACTAGTCAACAACCTGGTTACTGAGAAATACTACTATTAATAATGATGCTAATGGTAATTATGGTATTTGTTGATCATTAACCCTATTTGTGTCTTTTTATTGTTGTATGTACTCTCCCCACTTAGTACAGTGCTTTGCACAGAGTAAGTGCTCATTAATCTGATTGAATGAATGAATGAATGAATGAATGAAATGCTTACTGAATGCAGAGCACTGTACTAAGTACTTGGGAAAGTACAATATAACAGAGTTGGTAGACACATTCACGGTCCACAGTGAGCTTGCAGTCTACAGGAGGAAGCACTTACAATCTGCCAAGCACTGTTCTAAGCACTAGGGTGGAAACAAAATAACCAGATCAAATTGAGTCCCTGTCCCACAAAGCATTCACAGTCCAAGTAGGAGGGAGAACAAGTATTGAATCCCCATCTTTCAGGTGAGGAAGCTGAAGCACAGAGAAGTTAAGTGGCTTGCTCAAGGTCACACAGCAGGTAAGGGGATGGAACCAGGATTATTCATTCAAAAGTATTTACTGAGTGCTTACTATGTGCAGAGCACTGTACTATAGCTTTGTAGAGATGAGCTGATTGTCATAGTGGATAGAGCCCGGGCCTAGGAGTCAGAAGGTCATGGGTTCTAATCCTGATCTGCCACTTGTCTGCTGTGTGAACTTGGCCAAGTCACTTCACTTCTCTGGGCCTCAGCTACCTCATCTGTAAAATGGGGATTAAGACTGTGAGCCCCTTAAGGGGCAGCGACTGTGTCCGACCTTATTATCTTGTATCTACCCCAGTACTAAGAACAGTGCCTGGCACATAGTAAGTGCTTAACAAATACCATCATTGTTTTTAGCCTATCTTTGCTATCTTAAGACATCAGAAACACTCCAGTTTCTAAGAAGCCCCTCATTCCCTACAGGAATGATTGATTCCTTGAGAATCAGCCGAGTCTAGTGGAAAGAGCCCAGGCCTGGGAGCCAGATGATGTGGGTTCTAACCATGGTTCTGTCACTAGTCTGCTGGGGGACCTTGGGCAAGCCACTTCACTTCTCTGAGCCTCATTTCCCTCATCTGTAAAATGGGATTAAGACTGAGCCCCACATGGGACGTTGACTGTGTCCAGCCTGATTAGCTTGTATCTATTCCAGTGGCTAGTACAGTGCATGGCACATAGTAAGCACATAAAAAATACCATTTCAAAAAAAAAAGGAGTCTCCATTGGAACTTCAAGGCACCTGCTCCCATTTCTCCCTTCTGTTCTTCCCCATGCCCCAGTCCATCTTGTTGCAACCTGAATAATCCAGGTATTTGGGTCCCTGCAGTATCACCCTGGGAGCTGGTGCCCATCTAAGGGAGTGGTCTGGGTGGCGGGGAGAGGGGCTAGAACATTCAGAGAGTAGGCCTGGAAGACAATCACTGCCTAGATATTACGGTTCAAGCAGAAATTAGGGCAGCTAGAAGGACAGTTTTCTAATCCCCACTCCACCACTTGTCTGCTGTGTGACCTGGGACAGGTCTCTTCACTCTTCCAAGCCTCAGTTGCCTCATCTGTAAAATGGGGGTTAAGACTATGAGCACCAAGTGGGACAGGGACTGTGTCCAACCTGAATAACTTGGATCTATCCCAGTGCTTAGTACAGTCCCTGGCACACTGTAAGCGCTTCACAAATACCATAAAAAAGACCCAGAACTGGAGCAATTGACCCTCATCAGCAATCTGAACTTTATGAATTGAACTTGCTCTGGCCCCCACCCTTAGCCCCGCACAAAGACAGGGGGCTTCAGGAACAGGCCTGTAGCTGTTAAAAATTCCAGAAAATTAGCAATTTCTAATAGACATTTTTAGGACATCCTATAGGTCTTACCACACAGAAGGATTTGATTGTGTCTGACTTTTTTTTTCCAATATTCAGCAGAGCAGGAGCACTGAGTCAACTAGAGAACTAGAGAAATAGACATTTGGAGAAGTGAAATTGGATAGGAACCACTGAGCCTGGTATCAGATTAATCCATCGATCAATCAGTGGAATTTTTTGAGTCCTTACTGTGTGCAGTGCAGAGCACACAGTACTAAGCACCTGCGGAAAGTACCATGCAACAATACTAGGACATCATGTGGCAGAAGAAAAACACTCATGTATATTTGTACATATTTATTACTCTATTTGCTAATGATGTGTATATATCTATAATTCTATTTATCTATTTTGATGGTATTGATGCTTGTCTACTTGTTTGTTTTGTTGTCTGTCTCCACCTTCTAGACTGTAAGCCCATGTTGGGAAGGGATTGTCCCTGTTGCCGAATGGTACTTTCTGAGGGCTTAGTACAGTGCTCTGCACACAGTAAGCACTCAATAAATGCGATTGAATGAATGAACGCTGTCACGTTAATCCAAGCATTTATCCTCTCCCACAGTGATTACTTTATCAGTCTTCTTGCTGACCTCCCGGCCTCTTGTCTCTCCTTACTCCAGTCAATACTTCACCCTGTTGCCCAGATCATTTTCCCCAAAAAACTGTCAGACCATGTATTCCACTCCTCCAGAAACTCTAGAGTTTGTCCATCCACCCCTGCATCAAACAAAAACTCCTCACATCGGCTTTCAAACAATCACCTTGCTCCCACCAACCTCACTTCGCTATTCTCCTACTACAATCCAGCCAGCACACTTCACTCTTCTAATGCCAATCTTCTCACTGTACCTCCACCTGGTCTCTCTCGCCGCCCCAACCTGAGTCCTGCCTCTGGGCTGGAATGCCCTCCCTCCTCATATCCAAGAAACAATTACTCTCCCATCTTCTAAGCTTTATTGAAAGCATATCTCCCTTCCCTGACTAAGCCCTCCTTTCCTCTTCTCCCACTCCCTTCTGCATCACCCTCACTTGCTCCCTTGATTTATTCCCCCTTTCAAGCCCCACAACACTTATGTACCTATTTGTAATTGATTTAATTATTTATTCATATTAATGTCTGTCTCCCCCTCTAGACTGTAAGCTCATTGTGGGCAGAAAATGTATCAGTTTATTTTTATCTTGTACTTTCCAAGTAAATCGGTTGGACACAGTCCCCGTCCCACGTGGGGCTCACAGTCTCAATCTCCATTTTACAGATGAGGGAACTGAGGCCCAGAGAAGTGAAATGACTTGCCCAAGACCACAAAGCAGAAAAGTGGCAGAGCCAGGATTAAAACCCATGACCTTCAGCTTCCCCAGCCCATGCTCTATACACTATGCCCTTGGGCTGGAAGAGGTCTCAAGAGGTCATGTGCTCCATCCTCCATCCCTCCATACGCGGCATGCCCAGACCCAAGCAGAGATCATGGAATCCCTTAGCCAGAGATCTCTTCATTCATTCAATTGTATTTACTGAGCACTTACTATGTGCAGAGCACTGTACTAAGTGCTTGGAAGGTACAATTTGGCAACAGATAGAGACAATTCCTGCCCAATAACGGCTTCATCAGCTCGGCCTGATGGGAATGGGTCCTGTGGCCCCCTGAGCCACTTCCTGCTCCCACTCCTCTCCCTTCCCCTCCTCTCTCCCTACCCCTCTCGACACCCTGGGCTCCAGGGTCTCCCCACCCCTTCCAAACAACCCCCTAGCTAACAGTCGCTTCACCCGTCCGCCGTCTCTCTTGCCGTTGGCTTCCCCAGTGAACGAGGACCTCGTCACTGCCGGGAATAATTTGGCCCTTCGGGATTCACTTTAGGTTGTTTCAGTGGCGCTCCGCTCCTCAGGAACGGTGGGAAGGCACTCTGTGGAGAGGCTCACTAATCAGCCTAATAAGCAACTTGAAATGGCTGCAAAATCAGGCTAGCAGGAGTGGGGGGCATTCTCAGGATTCAGAGACCCTTGCTCTGCTGCCCCACTTTCCCTCCTCAAGCTTCCTATGGGTCATCCATCCGTCCAGGCCGAGGCAGGTCTGGGGGCCACATTTCAGCTCCCTCTGCTTTGGGAGGGTGTCTCTCTCCTCCCAGTGCTTTGGATCACTGTGGGCTGGGAATGTGTCTGCTATATACAGAAGCAGCATGGCTTAGTGGAAAGAGCCTGGGCTTTGGAGTCAGAGGTCATGGGTTCGAATCCCAACTCTGCTATTTGTCAGCTGTGTGACTGTGGGCAGGTCACTTAACTTCTTGGTGCCTCAGTTACCTCATCTGTAAAATGGGGATTAGCTGTGAGCCTCACGAGGAACAACCTGATTACCCTGTATCTACCCCAGCACTTAGAACAGTGCTCTGCACATAGTAAGCACTTAACAAATACCAACATTATTATTATTATTATATTGTTGTCTTGTACTCTCCCAAGCAGTTAATATAGCGCTCTGTCCACAGTAAGCAATAAAGTAATCAATAAACGTAATTGATTGATAGCTTGAGTGTGAATGAAATCTGCTTTTTGGGAGCCCGGATGTAAACTTTCACCATGAACCGCACCAAACACCTTCCTCCCTGTGGAATAATAATAATAATTCTAGTATTCGTTAAGTGCTTATGGAGACTATCCATCCTGATTTGCTTGTATCCACCCCAGTGCTTAGTATAGTGTCTGGCACATAGTAAGTGCTTAACAAATACCATAATTATTATTATTATTATTATTATTATTATTATTATTACCAAACACTTTTCTAAGTGCTGATACAAGGTAAACAGATCAGAAACAGTCCCTGTCCCACATGGGGTTCACAGTCTTAATCCCCATTTTACAGATGAGGTAACTGAAGCCCAGACAAATGAAGTACTTGCCCAAGGTCACACAGCAGACATGTGGCGGAGCCAGGATTAGAACCCACGACCCCTGACTTCCAAGCCCGTGTTCCTTTCGCTAGGCCACGCTGGAACTCAGTAACAGGAAATCAACATGGTGTAATCGATGGAGCACGAGCCTGGGAGTCAGAAGGTCATGGGTTCTAATCGTAGCTCCACCACTTGTCTGCTGTGGGACCTTGAGCAAGTCACTTCACTTCTCTGTGCCTCAGTTCTCTCATCTGTAAAATGGGGATCCAATGAGCCCCATGTGGTACAGGGACTGTGTTCAACGTGATTTACTTGAATTCACCCCAGTGCTTAGTACAGTGCCTGGCACATAATAAGCACTTAACAAATACCATAATTATCATTAGTTTTATTACTAACACCATCACCCATTGAGTCTTTTTCCCCACTCTGCTCCCAATCTGGCCTCTGCCTTTCCAGAGAATCCCAGGTTAATCCCCAATAAGGTTCTGGAAGGCCCCTTCTGGATTTGAAAGGCTTTTTTGGCCCAGCCCTGGCCTCAGGCCAAAGCCTGGAGTCCTACCTGCAAATCGGGGGTCTGTCTCCGGGTGCCCCTCCCCACCCACTGGTCACTGGACCAGAGCCCAGCCCTCTTCGCACCACCCACTCTCCAGTCCTGAGATGGATGTAGGGGCGAGCACAACTCAGAAACCAACAGGGCAAGATCAAGGTGAACAACTGAAACAGATTGTGTCAACAGAGTTAGGACTTCACTGGAGAATAATAATGCTGGGATTTGTTAAGCGCTTACTATGTGCCGAGCACTGTTCTAAGAGCTGGGGTAGGTACAGGGTAATCACGTTGTCCCACGTGAGCCTCACAGTCTTAATCCCCATTTTACAGATGAGAGAAATGAGGCACATAGAAGTTAAGTACTTGCCCACAAACAGCTGACAAATGGCAGAGCCGGGATTCAAACCCATGACCTCTGACTCCCAAGCCCGGGCTCTTTCCACTGAGCTATGCTGAGAAGCAGCATGGCTTAGCAAATAGGGCAGAGGCCTGGAAGTCATGGGTTCCAATCCTGCCCATTTAGGGCTTGCCGCCATCTCTTAGCAAGAAGTCTGCAGACGTTAGGTGCTTCTCAGTATAAATGTATTACAGTCCAGGGGTGATGTGGATGTGCACCTTTTAAGCCTCATCTCCCCAGTTCCCAGTGGTGGCACCTGCTAGGTACTTTTTAAAAATATCTATAAATTATATTTTTTAAAGTGTTTTTTAAAGCTATATGTAGATCATATTCTCTCCTATGCATTGACACCTTATCGTGGCAGGAGAATTCGCAGATGCTGATGAAATTTAGAGCTTTGCCATATAGGGCTACTCAGAATGGAAAGGTCCAAGCTGAAGTGACAGATAAAGTTGATTCACCTGTGCTGGGCAGCAGTGGTGTGGGAGTCAAAGGCGGATGACCAAGTGATCAAAACACTGATCAAAGAAAATGGCAGAGACTCAAGTTTTTACTGCATAGAAAGAGGCAGTGGAAAACCTTTACCAAGAGAATTCTCCAGATACACATACCAGAATAGCTTAGTGACCGAAGATGGGATGTTCTGAAGAGGATGTTTCCAGATAGGACTCGACAGCATTTGAAGATAAATTATATTACAAATTACTTGTTTATAAGAATGTTTGTGTCTCTCTTTAGACTGGAAGGTGGTTGTGGGCAGGGCATGGGTCTACCAACTCTACTGTATTGTACTCTCCCAAGCACTTAGTACAGTACTCTGCACAGAGTAAGCGCTCAAATACCACTGATCATGGTGATGATTTTGCCTCCAGTTATTCTATTGCTCTGGTTAACTGAGCTCCCTAATTTCAACCAGAGCTTTGCTTTCTGTTGGCAGCAACCACGAGACTAATAAAAGAAATCAGAGGACAAAGAGTATTATTCAGAAGGAACCAGGTTCTAATCCTAGCTCCATCACATGCCTGCTATCTCACCTTGGGCAAGTCACTTCACTTCTCTGTGCCCGTTCTCTGTAAAATGGGGATTAAGAGTGTGAGTCCCTTGTGGGACAGGGACTGTGTTCAACCTGGTTAGTTTGTATCTACCCCAGCACTTAAAACGGTGCTTGGCAAATAGTAAGTGTTTAATAAGTACCATTATTATTATTCTATTCTAGAAACATGCAGAGTTAGTCAGCTCCAAAGATAATGCACCCTCAAGAACACAGAGGCTCTGGATGTGAACATATAGAATAGCGATGTGAGTCTTCTGTAAATAAGAAATTGTACTCATCATTACCATTAAAATGTACCTCTAGACTATATGCTTTTTAGTCAGCCAATCAGTCAATCGAATTTATGGAGCCCTTTTTGTGTGCAGAGCACTGTACTAAGTGCTCAGGAGAGTTCAATGCAACAATAAAAAGACATTCCCTGCCTATAACAAGCTTAATAATAATAATAATGTTGGTATTTGTTAAGCGCTTACTATGTGCCGAGCACTGTTCTAAGCGCTGGGGTAGACACAGGGGAATCAGGTTGTCCCACATGGGGCTCACAGTCTTAATCCCCATTTTACAGATGAGGGAACTGAGGCACCGAGAAGTTGTGACTTGCCCAAAGTCACACAACTGACAAGTGGCCGAGCCGGGATTCGAATCCATGACCTCTGACTCCAAAGCCCATGCTCTTTCCACTGAGCCACGCTGCTTCTCTATAATCTAAAGGGAGAGAGCAACTTTAATATAAATAACTGAAGGATCTGTACATAAGTGCTGTGGGGCTGAGAGGGGAGATGAATAAAAGGAACAAGTCAGGGTGATGCAGGAGGAGTAGGGGAAGAAGAAAGGAGGGCTTAGTCAAGGAAGGCCTCTTGGAAGAGATGTGCCTTCAATAGGCTTTGAAGGTGGGAAGAGTCATTGTCTGTTAGATATGAGGAGGGAAGGTATTCCAGGCCAGAGGCAGGACATGGGCAAGAGGTGAGTGATGAGATAGATGAGATCGAGGCACAGTAAGAAGTTTGGCATTGAGGAGTGAAGTGTGCGGGCTGGGTTGTAGTGGGAGAGAAGTGAGGTGAAGTAGGAGGGGGCAAGGGGAATGAACTGCTTTAAAGCCAGTGGTGAGAAGTTTCTGTTTGATGTGGGAGAGAACATGTCTATCAAATCTATTATACTGAACTCTCCCAGTTGCTTATACAGTGCTCTGCACACAGAAAGAGATCAATAAATATCACTGATTGACTGACTGATTGGTTGCTGCATGGAGAAGTGGATAGAGAATGGGCCTGGGAGTCAGAAGGTCATAGATTGTAATCCCGGCTCTGCCACTTGTCTGCTCTGTGACCTTGGATAAGTCACTTCACCTCTCTGTGCCTCAGTTACCTCATGTTTAAAATGGGGATTGAGACTGTGAGCCCCACGTGGGACGGGGACTGTGTCCAACCCGATTTTCTTGCATCCACCCCAGCACTTAGTATAGTGCCTGGCACAGAGTAAGCACTTAACCAACATCACAGTTATTATTATTACTATCATTACCATGAGGAACCTCTGTTTGCAAGTAGGCTCTAAGGCTCATTATGCATACTCCCCTTCTTCCATATCAATCAGGTGTTCTCCCCTACTCTTCTCTGGCACACCCTCTTTGATCCTTCCAAGCCGACCCTCTCTCTCACTCTCCACTCTCTTCACTCTCTGCTCTCTTCAGTCTCCTGCCTTCCTCCCCTCACAAGGCTTTGAACTCCCTCCACTGAAATCTGACAGATTACAGCTCTCCCCACCCTCAAAACCCTCCTAAAAGCCCATTTCCTCTGAGGCTTCCCTGATCAACTGCCGAATCTTAAATTAATTCATCAGCCACCTTTTGAATTTGCAGATTTATTTATTTGTATTCACCTTTAGGATTTAGGTCCGTATGTCTGATCAGTGTGTCAATATTTATATACCTACCACCCCCTTCAGAGTATAAGCTCCTTGTGGGCAGCCACTGTGTCTCATTTTTCTATCCTACTTTCTCAAGTGGTAAGTACAGTGCTTTGCACCTAATTTCCTCTCCTCTCCTCTCCAATCCACCCTTCATTCTGCTGCCCAGTCAGAAGGATCTGGGTTCTAATTCCAGCTTCACCACTTATCCATGCTTCAGTTACTCCATCTGTAAAATGGGGATAAAGACTGTGAGCCCCATGAGGAACAGAGACTTTGTCCAACTTGATTTCTTTGTGTCTACCCCAGTGCTTAGAATAGTGATTGACACATAGTGAGCACTTAACAAATATGATTTTTTTAAAAAAATTTAATCGATATCTCCTTGTTCCTCAAAAACAGCCAATGCTTTACCCATTTACCACCATATCAAACAGAAATTCCTCACCATTAGCCTCCAGGCACTCAATCAACATTTTCCCTCCTACCTAACCTCACTGACCTCCTAAACCACACACTCTCCACCCCTCACACTAATCTACTCTCTGTACATCAATCTTGCCTAATGGGACACCAACCTCTTGCTCACGTTTTTCCTCAGGCCCAGAACTCCCTCCCTCTTCATATCTGACCATCCACCTCACTCTCCACCTTCAAAACCCTCCTAAAATCACACCTCCTTCAAGAGGACCTTCCAGACTAAGCCCTTCTTTCCCCTACACACCCTCCCCTCAGCATCAACTATGAACAGTAGAGGTATAAGTATTCTTATATTCCACTATTTCCTCTATTCTTATTCTGCTTTACTGCTCATGTGTGCCCATAAACTGTAAGTTCCTTGTGGGCAGGGTTTGTGCCTACCAACTCTATTGTATTGTACTATGTCAACTGCTGTGCCCAAGGTAAGCATTCAATAAATACCACTGATTGATTGACTGATTAGCTGAATGCCCTAAGGAGGCCCTCAGTAATAATAGAAATAATAATAATATTTGTGGTGTTTGTTAAGCAACCTTCTCAGGATCGCATCTGGAGAGGTTCCAGTCCTCTACCAGTCTCGGCTATGGGAGGGAGAGTCAAGTAGAGGCCTACCCATTCCATTCCTAGCTTGGCCTGTGGCTAGCGAGTGGAAGGCCATCTGCTACAAGTCAAAATTCACCCATGCTGGGCAGCAGTGACATGGGAGAGAGACGAGGGTGGAGGCTTGAGTTTACTCCCAATGGTAAACATCTTCCGTATTTTTACCAAGAAAACTCTCTGGATCAACTACCAGAACGATTGCAGATGGAGAGAGAGGCGTTCTGGAAGAGATGTGTTTGTGGTATCACTAGGGGTTGGTAACGACTTGATGGCATAAGACAAGACAAGATTTGTCAAGCACTTATTATGTGCTTGGCACTGTACTAAGTGCTGGGGTAGATACAAGGTAATTGGGTTGCACATAGTCCCTGTCCCACATGGTGTTCACAGTCTTCATCCCCATTTTACAGATGAAGTAACTGAGGCACAGAAAAGTGAACTGACTTGCCCAAGGTCACCCAGCAGACAAGTGGCAGAGCCAGGATTAGAAGCCACAGTTTTTCTCTTAGTAAATATCTTTAATAATGAGATAATTTAAAAAAATTTTAATGGCATTTGAAAAATCGCATGGCCTAGTGGATAGACCATGGGGCTTAGAGTCAGAAGTGTATGGACCGAACTGTTAGACAGTGAACTGACAAAATAAAGGGTTTTTTCATTTAAGCCATTCAGAAACTGTGGTGAAATAAAAGGCCTGTGTCCCAAGGGGCCTGGGTAATCACACCAGCCTTTCTCTGCTTTCACTGAGAAACAGCGTGGTCTAGTTGGAAGAGCACAGAACCGGGAGGCTGAGGACTTGGGTTCTAATCCTGGCCCTGACACTTCCCTGCTCTGTGACCTTGGACAAGTCGCTTACCTTCTCTGTGCCTCAGTTCCGTCATCTGTAAAACGGGGATTCAATACCTGTTCTCCAACTACCTAGACTACGGGATAGGGAGCTGATCATCTTTAACGACTGCAGGGCTTAGTACAATGCTTGACCCAAAGTAAGTTCTTAGCAAATACCACAGTTATTATATCTATAATTCTATTTATTTATATTGATGTTATTGATGCCTGTTTACTTATTTTGATGTCTGTCTCCCTCCTTCTTGACTGTGAACTCACTGTGGGAAGGGATTGTCTCTCTTTGTTGCTGAATTGTACTTTCCAAGCACTTAGTACAGTGCTCTGCACACAGTAAGCACTCAATAAAAATCATTGAATGAATGAATGAATGTTTCTTCAATCAGTGGTATTTATTGAGTGCTTACTATGTGCAGAACACTATACTAAGCACTTGGGAGATTACAATATAACAATAAACAGGCACATTCCCTGCCTATAACAAGCTTACAGACTAGAGGGGGAGACAGATGTTAATAATAATAATAATTTTGGGATTTGTTAAGTGCTTACTATGTACCGAGCACTGTTTTAAGAGCTGGGGTAGATACGGAGCAATCAGGCTGTCCCACGTGGGGCTCACAATCTTAATCCCATTTTACAGATGACATAACTGAGGCACTGAGAAGTTAAGTGACTTGCCCAAAGTCACACAGCTGACAGGTGGCGGAGCCAGGATTAGTACCCATAACCTCTGACTCTTAAGCCCATACACTTTCCACTAAACCATGCTGCTTCTAATAATGATGGCATTTGTTAAGTGCTTATTACATGCCATGGACTGTTCTCAGCACTGGGGGTTGGATACAAGGTCATCAGGTTGTTCCACTTGGGGATCACAGTCTTAATCCCCATTTTACAGATGAGGGAACTGAGGCCCAAAGAAGTTAATTGACTTGCCCGAAGTCACATAGCTGACAAGTGGCGGAGGCAGGATTAGAACCCATGACCTCTGGCTCCCAAGCCCAAGCTCTTTCCACTGAGCCACGCTGTTATGCATAAATATTTTATATATATAATTTAAAGATACTTACATAAGTGATGGGGAGTGGGGGGAATAGCAAATGTCCAAAGGTCATAGATGGAAGTTCACAGACTATGCAGAACGGAGAGTGAGCCAGGGAAAAGAGGGTTTAATCTGGGAAGGCCTCTTGGAAAAGATGTAACCTTGGTAATGCTTTGAAGGTGGTGAGAGTGGTGGTTTGGCGTATATGGAGCAGAGGGAGTTCCAGGCTAGGGAGAGGATGTGGGAAAGGGGTCGGCAGTGAGATAGATGAGATCGGAGCACAGTGAGTAAACTGGGGCTAGAGGAGCAGAGTGTGTGGGCTGGGTTCTAATAGAAGATCAGTGAGGTGAGGTAGGATGGGGCAAGCTGATCGAGTGCTTTAAAGCCAATGGTAAGGAGTCTCTGTGATGTCTACGTTAGTGTTTCCCAACAGTCAAAGAGGAGAGTTCTCGGAAGCTGGCCGTTGAGAAAGAGACTGAATGGAGGTTCATGGAAGAAGAAAAAGAGCATAGTGATAGCTTCCTTCTTTTCCGGACTGTGGGCTGGGCAATTTAAAATCTCGTTGACCTCCATTTTTATCCCACATTGCCAAAAGTCAGACTAGCAGATGGCCACAAAGGAAACTGCAGGCACGATGAGCAACGTCGCTCCTTGATCTGATCCGCCTCGTTTCGTTTCCCACGGAAGACCACGGTCCCTGAATGATTTTCTGAATTGTCTTCCTAGAACAGGTGTGGTAGCAGTAAAGCCTTTTCAGGCCCAGGCTGGGTCGAGAGGGTGGGGTCATTGTCAGAGATAAATAATGTCTGCAGTTATCCAAGCCTGCAGCCCCTTTACTGGTCTGGTGACAAGGGCCCTACTGGAGACTTGGGTTCTAATTCCCACACCGATTGCTTCTAACATTATTCAGTCAGTGGATGGGTGAAGGGGGCACATTTATTTCACCCTGCTTACTCATTTTCTGCATTCCATGTCACCGGCAGGAATGCGATGAGCGAGGAAGATTAAACCCTCTTTTCCCCAGCTCCCGCTCCTTTCTGCATTGACTACACACTTGGATCTGTGACCCCTTTGGGTAACTGATAGTCACCCCACCCTCAACCCCATAGCACTTATGCCAGTCATTTAATTGCTGTCAAATGATTTCTGATTTGTTAATAATAATAATGATGGTAGTTGTTAAACACTTCCTAAGCACTGCTCTAAGCGCTAGGGTAGATACAAGTAAAGAGGTTGCCCAACTGAGGCTCACAATCTTAATTCTCATTTTACAGATGAGGTAACTGAGGCACAGAAATAAAGTTACTTGCCCAAAGTCACACAGCTGATAAATGGCAGAGGATTAAAACTCAAGACCTCTGACTTCTAAAGCCGTGGTCTTTCCACTAAGCCACTCTGCTTCTCATGCTGATTAATAGCAACTTCCTGGACCCACTTTCTCCAGAACGACCTACCTTAGCCTCATTCTGGCATGTGTATCTATAGAGTTGTCTTGGTAAAAATATGGAAGTGGTTTACCACTGCCTTCTTCTGCCAGCACTTATGTACATATATTAAATATTACTTATTGAATTGTTCAATTATCAAATTATATTAATATTAAACATTAACATATTGACCTATATTAAAATCGTTTATTCATATTAATGACTGCCTCTCCTTGAAACTGCAGGTTTGTCTTGGGCAGGGAATGGATCTAAATCTGTTGTAGTGTCCACTCCCAAGTGCTCAGTACAGTGCTCTGCACACAATAAGCAGTCAATAAATAGAGATGCAGCATGGCGTAGTGTAAAAACACAGGGCTAGAAGTCAGAAGGGAGTCAGATCTAATCCTTCCTCTGCCAATTGTTTGCTGTGCAACCTTGGTAAAGTCACTTCATTTCTCTGTGCTTCAGTTTCCCGAACTGTAAATACCTCTTCTCCTTCCCACATGGAGTGAGGGCATCATGTGGGACAGGGATTGTGTCTGACCTAATTAACCTATACTTACCCCAGTGCTTAGAACAGAGTTTGACACATATTAAGTGCTTAACAAACACTTTAAAAATTATAAATAAATCAATACCGATGATGATGAAGTTGAAGAGTCTTTGTGAGTGGCCCTGTGCACAACACCAGCAGGAGAAGCAGCATGGCCTAGAGGATAGAACATGGACCTGGGAATCAGAAGGACTTGACTTCTAATCCAGCCTCTGCCACTTGTCTCCTATGTCACCTTGGGCAAGTCACTTCACTTCTCAGTGCCTCAGTTACCTTATCTGTAAAATAGGATTAAGACTGTGAGCCCCATGTGGGACAGGGTTTGTGCCCAACCATATTAGCTTGATTCTTCTCCAATGCTTAGTACAGTGCTTAGCACATAGTAAGTGCTTAAATTCCATGATCATTATTATTATTATTAATTCCTCTGAGCAGGGGGTCAGTCCTGAAGGCTCAGGACATAGGACGCTGAAGGAAGACTACCTCATCACTAGGCAGGAAGCAGGGCGAACTCCTGCTCTTAGCTTCCTATGGGTCAGGGTTACTAACCGAAAGTTGCCTTGTTCCCACCCAGGGTAAGCCCCCATTTTTCCAGAAACCCTTTGGGACTCAGATCCAGTGTTCATTAGCTGGTAAAAAAAACTTCTAACACCTGCAGAAAGCATCTCCTTCCTTCTTGCATTCACACCCTCTTCCCTTCTTTTGTTCTCTGTATAACAAGCTGACAAACATACTCCAATTATCTTCCAGGGAATTGATCCTCTCACATACACTGAACATATATAAACAAGAGATAGAGATTTTTGATTTCTTTGTGCCTCAATCTGTCCTTGACCTCTCAGGTGCCTTTGACACTGTGGACCACCCCCTTCTTCTGGAAACAATATCTAACCTTGGCTTCTCCGACACTGTCCTCTCTTGGTTCTCCTCATCTCTCTGGTCATTCATTCTCAGTTTCCTTTGTGGAATCCTCCTCTGCCTCCCATCCCCTAACTGTGGGGGTCCCTCAAGGTTCAGTTCTCTGTCTCTTTCTATTCTCCAACTATGCTCACTCCGTGGAAAACTCATTAGCTCCCAAGGCTTCAACTGCCAACTTTTTGTGGATGATACTCAAATCTACATCTTCTCCCCTGATCTCTCTCCCTCTCTCCAGGCTCGCATTTCCTTCTGCCTTCAGGACATCCCTACTTAGATGTCCTCCTGCCACCTCAAACTTAACTTGTCTAAAACAGTGCTCCTTTATCTTTCCTCCCAAAACCTGTCCTTCTCCAATCTTTCTTGTCACTTTAGATGGCACAACCATCCTTTCTGTCTCACAAGCCCATAACCTTGGCGTCATCCTTGACTCCACTCTCTCATTCAACCCACATATCAAATCCGTCACCAAATCCTGTCGGTCTAAACTTCACAAAATTGTTAAAATCTGCCCCTTTCCTCTCCATCCAAACTGCTACCAAGTTAGTAAAGTCACTCATACTATCCTGCCTAGATTACTGCATCAGCCTCCTTTCTGACCTTCCAACCTCCTGCTTCTCCCCACTCCAGTTCATACTTCACTCCACTTCCCGGATTATTGTTCTAACAATAATAATAATAATAATGTTGGTATTTATTAAGCACTAACTATGTGCCAAGCACTGTTCTAAGCGCTGGGGTAGATACAAGGTAATCAGGTTGTCCCACGTGGGGCTCACAGTCTTAATCCCCATTTTACAGATGAGGGAACTGAGGCACAGAGAAGTTAAGTGACTTGCCCATAGTCACACAGCTGACAAGTGGCAGAGCTGGGATTCGAACTCATGACCTCTGACTCCAAAGCCCGTGCTCTTTCCACTGAGCCACGCTTCTTCTCTACAGAAACATTCAGGACATGTCACCCCTTTCCTCAAAAATTTCCAGTAGTTGTCCATCCACCTCTGTATCATACAAAAACTCTTCACCATTGGCTTTAAAGCTCTCCATCACCTCGACGCCTCCTACCTCACCTCCCTTCTCTCCATCTACAACTCAGCCCACACACTTCGCTGTCCTGGCACTAACCTCCTCATTGTGCTTCGATCTCGCCTGTCTCACTCCTGACTCCTGGCCCATGTCCTACTTCTGTCTCAGAACGTCCTCCCTCCTTAAATCTGAAGGCTCTCCCGACCTTCAAAGACTTACTGAAGGCACATCTCCTCCAAGAGACCTTTCCAGACCAAGTCCCACTTTTCCTCATCTTCCACTCCCCTCTGCATCACCTGACTCATTCCCTTTGCTCTTCCCCCCGATCCCTGCCCCACAGCACTCATGTATAGATCTGTAATTGTATTTATTTATATTGATATCTGCTTATTTGTATCAATGCCTGTCTCCTCGCCCCCACCCCAGACTGTGAGTTCATTGTGGGCAGGGATACTCTCTCTTTATTACTGTATTATACTTTTCCAAGTGCTTAGTACAGTGCTCTGCACACAGTAAGGGCTCAATAAATACAACTGAATGAATGAATGCATTATATTGTATCTATCAACTCCAGGGCTTAGCATAGTTAATAATAATAACAATGAAGGTATTTGTTAAGGATTTACTATGTTCCAAGCACTGTTCTAAGCACTGGGGTAGATACAAGGTAATCAGGTTGTCCCACGTGGGGCTCACAGTCTTAATCCCCATTTTACAGACGAGGTAATTGAGGCACAGAGAAGTTAAGTGACTTGCCCAAAGTCACACAGGTGACAAGTGGCAGAGCTGGGATTAGAACCCACAACCTTCTTAGCACATAGTAAGTGCTTAATCAATCAATCAATCAATTGTACATATTGAGTGCTTACCGTGCAGAGAGCACCGTACTAAGTGCTTGGGAGAGTATAAAACAAAGTTCTTGATAGACATTTTCCCTGTCTACCACGAGCTTACAGCCTAGAGGGGGAGACAGTAATATAAATAATAACATTACAGACAAGTACATAAGTGCTGTGGGGCTGAGGGAGGGACGAATAAAGGGTGCAAATCCAAGTGCAACACTGACAAAGAAGGATAAGAGAGGAAGTGAAATGAAGTTTTAGGAAAAGTTTCTTGCAGAAGATGTGTTTTTAATATGGTTTTGAAGGTGGGGAGGGTGATGATCTATCAGAAATGAAGAGGGAGGGCACTCGAGGCCAGAGGCAGGATGCGGGAGAGAGGTTGGCAGTGAGATAAATGAGATCAAGTTATGGTGAGAAAGTTGGCATTTAGAGGAGTGAAGTGTATGGGCTGGGTTGTAGTAGGAAAGCAATGAGGTAAGGTAAGAGGGGGCAAGGTGATTGAATGGTTTAAAGCCAATGGTAAGGAATTTCTATTTGACATAGAGGTGTATTGACAACCACGGAGGTTCTTGAAGAGTGGGGAAATGTGGACTGAAAGTTTTTGTAGAAAAATGATCGGGGCAGGAGAGTGAAGTATGGATTGGACTGGGGAGAGACGGGAGGTAGGGAGGTCAACAAGGAGGCCGAAATAGTAATCAAGGTGGGATAGGATAAATGCTTGGATTAACCTGGTAGCAATTTGGCTGGAAAGGAAAGGTTGGATTTTAGAGATATTTTGAAGGTTAAACCGACAGGATTTGGTGGCAGATTGAATATGCGGGTTGAATGAGAGAGATGAGTGGAGGATAATGCGGCGGTTACAGACCTGAGCGACAGGGAGGATGCTGGTGACAACTACAGTGATGGGAAAGTCCTGGGGAGACAAGCTTGGGTGGAAATAGAAGCATACATTTAATAGAAGCATACATTTTTGGACATTTTAAGTTTGAGGTGTCTAGCGGGACATCCAACCTAGCTTCCCTTGCTGACCAAATTGATGCTTTCAACACCACCTTCTCTACTGAACTCAACTTACTCACCCCCCTATTGCTTCCTTGATCTCATACCACCAACCTTCAGCCCTGGATCACCTCCACAGTCTGCTTCCTTCACTCCTGTGCATGAGCCGCAGAGCGCTGCTGGTGGAAATCTAGATATAAGGCCAACTTTGTCCACTTTGAGTTTATCCCCTCTAGACTGTGAGCTCATTGTGAGCAGAAATGTATCTGTTGTTAAATTGTACTCTCCCAAGTGCCGAGTATAGTGCTTTGCACACAGTATGCACTCAGTAAATACAACTGAATGAATGAATCCTTATGAGCTTTAATGCTGCCCTCTCCTCTACCTTGCAAAATTATTTCCCCATCATTATTAACACCCAAGTCCATTGCCCTTGCCTGTATTCCAGATGTTTAACTTCCTCCTTAAACTCCATGTCCCCCTGCCTTCCCCATCTCTTGCTCCTAATGACCCGCCCATCTACTTTATTGAGAAAATTGAAACTATCAAGCATGATCTCCCAAAAATCTCCTCTGCCCTTCCCCGGTCCCTCTCTCTTCCTTCCCCTGAGAGGAGGCAGGAGATCTCCTCTTGTGATACTGCTGGGAAGGATGGGAGAGTTGAAGAAGGGACAGGAGAGGGGAGAGGCTGGAGTGGAGCAGGGGAGATTTTAGGGAGATTATGACTGATTATTTCAATTTGCTCAATAAAGTACAGTGCCAGGTCATTAAGGTCCAAGGGCAAGAGATGGGGGACTGAGAGGAAAGGTAGTTTGATGAGGCAGTTAAACATGTGAAGTTACTGGTGAATGCAATGGGCATGTGAGTCAAGGAGAATGGAGAAATATTGTTTCCAAGCAGAAGAAGGACAGAGTTAAAGCATGCAAGGATGAACTTGAAGTGAACACGGTTGGCCTGATACCTGGATTTCCACCAGCCGCGCTCTGTGTCTCATGCACTAGAGCAAAGGAAGTGGACTGGGGAGGGAATCCAGGGCTGAGGGTTAGTAGTATGAGATCAGTGAAGGGATAGGGGACTGAATGAGCTGAGTTCAGTAATAATAATAATAATGATGGTATTTGTTAAGTGCTTACTATGTGCCAAGCATTATTAGAGATGGTGTATTGAGGGAGTCGTTTTGGTCATCAAAGGAAGGCAGTTTGGGTATGGAGACTAAATGGGATATGATGATGTGAGAAAATTGTTGTGGGTTCAAAAGATCAGAGGTCTCTGTTGAGGAACAGGACAGACATGCTGGGAGGGGGCATGTAGAAGAGAAGGCAGGTGAGGAAGTTGTGGTCAGATAGAGGCATTTCAGAATTGGAGAGGGTAGAGACTGTACAATGAATAGTGATGATGAAATAGAGTCTGTGTCCAAGTTGGTGAGTGGGTAAGGTGGGGTGGAGCAGGAGGTCAGTGGAGTTGAGGAATGATAGAAAGTAGGCAGCGGAAGAGTTGTCAGGAATATCACACAGATATTGAAGTCCCTGAGGATCAATGTAGTTATGAAGAAAGAGAGAAAGAATATGAAAAAGCATATGAAATGGTTCAAAAACTCGGAGGCGGGGCCTGGGGGTCAGTAGATGACCATGTCTAGTATCTGGAGTGGGTGATAGAGCCAGGTGATGTGGACTCCATACGTAGAGCCAGATGATGTGGATTCCAAAGGGAGGGAAAGAGAGGGATGGGGGAGGTGGAATGGTGTGAAAGCTGCTCTGGGTAGCAAGATGGACTCCTCCCACTTTCCCAATGAGTCTGATGAAATGAGAGGAAAAAGATGAAGGTCCTTCTGGAGAGAGAAGCCGGGGAGAAAGCTTCATCTGGGAAGAGCCAGGTTTCAGTGATAGCAAGGAGGAGTAGGGATTGGTTCAGAAACATCTCAAGGATGAAGGGAAGCTTTCTCATGAGGGAGAGGGGGTTCCACAGATGGCATTTGGCTGAAGGTGTGGGTATGTGTTGAGGGGCGGGAGGATGACTCGAGGGATGTGGAAGGGCTGGAAGGGAGAGCTGATGGGGGTCCAGTATTGTGGGGATGAGGATGAAGGGTTGCGATGATATAGGACAAGAAGGATGGGGTAGGGGTAGTGCAAGGGGTGGGGAGGGGTTGAATGGAGGAGGACAAAGGTGGAGTGCTGGGAAGGAAGGACAGGGTTGGCCTGATTGGAGGGAGGGAATTGAGGGGACATAGTGGAGTCCCAGAACTTTAAACGTTACAGGTAAGGTCGTCAGCAGCAATAACTGCTTAATCCATTGCTCTGCGGCTCCCGGATTAAATTGCTGAATCGAATGCAAGTCAGTGGGTCCTTGAGGGTGAAGAGGAGAATGTTTAGGAGTAAACAGAGGGTTTGGTTGATATGTAAAAATCCGGGTCTTTGTCACCAGGGTGTCAGAGAGCCACACAGGTTCTGGGTTCTCCACTGGGGATTCAGGTGGGGCTTCAGAGAGAGGGAAAACCAAGGAATGGCCCCTTAAGGACTGGAGTAGTTTGGGAGAGAGATCTCGGTGTCCTGGCAGTCGGACGATAATAATAATAACTATGGTATTTGTCAAGTGCTTACTCTGTGCCAGGTACTGTTCTAAGCACTGGGGGAGATACAAGATAATCAGGTTGGACACAGTCCCTGTCCCTCATGGGGATCACAGTCTTAATCCCCATTTTCCAGATGAAGTATTTAGGCCCAAAGAAGTGAAGTAACTTGTCCAAGATCACACAGCAGACAAGTGGCAGAGATGAGATTAGAACCCCTGACCTTCTGACTACCAGGCCTGAGCTCTAGCCACCTTGCCATACCAGCGGTTCAGTTGTTTCATATCCTGGGTCGGCTGAGGCCTCTCTGTGTCCGCATGCAGTTCTCTGTACCTGGTGATGTTCCATGTCTTGAGCAGGCTGAGGCAGTTTGGCAGGGTCTACCAACTCTGTGGAATTGTACCGGCCCAGGTGCTTAGTACAGTGTTCTGCACACAGTAAGTGCTCAATAAATATGAATGATTGATTGTACAGATTGAATAAGTTCCATTATGAATTTTATTGAAACCAAGATTAGAGAAGAAAATGATCTACAGCGTCTAAGGCAGTCTAGAGGGTGAGAAGAATTATTTGAGGAGGGATTCCTTTAAATTTAACATGAAAGGGTAGGAATTGTCTCCGTTGCTAAATTGTACTTTCCAAGGGCTTAGTATGGTGTTCTGTACACAGTAAGCACTCAATAAATGCGATTGAATGAATGAAAGACACCAGTGACCTTGCCTAAGCCTTTACCATCTGTAATTGTTGGTGATGATGATGATGATCCATTTAATCATATATTTACTGAGAGCTTACTGTGTGCAGAATACTCTACTGAGCACTTGGGAAAGTACAGTACAACAATAAACAGTCACAGTCCCTGCCCACAACGAGTTTACTGTACCCTATTTATTTTGTTAATGAGGTGTACATCCCCTTGATTCTATTTATTATGATTATGTTGTCTTGTTTTTGTCCATCTGTCTCCCCCAATTAGACTGTAAGCCTGTCATTGAGCAGAGATTGTCTTTGTTGCAGAATTGTACATTCCAAGCACTTAGTACAGTGATCTGCACATAGTAAGCACTCAATAAATACTACTGAATGAATGAATTGAATGAGTGGGGGAGACAGACTTCAATACAAATAAAGATGATGATGTCAGATGAGTTGTTAAAAAAGCTGATGTCATTAGGGTTGTTCCGTCCTGTGGGGAGAGTGGAACAAAAAACGAAACAAAACTGTGAGCTGGAAAAATGTTTCAAGGGGTTCTAGCTTCACCAGAAACCAAGGCAGGGAATCAAGCGTGGAAAACACAACTCCACAGTAAGCATAAACTCCTCACCATCAGCTTTAAGCTCTGAATCAGCTCTCCCCCTCCTACCTCACCTCACTCCTCTCCCACTACAATGCAACCTGTATATATCATACTATTTACCCCGCCTAGATCTCTTTTCTCTCACCATCGACCCCTTGCTCACACCCTTCCTTATGCCTCGAACCCCCTTCCCCTTCATATCCAACATCCCAGAATCATCCCCATCTTAAAAATCCTACTAAAATCATATCTTTCCCAGGAAACATTGTTTATTTAGATTAATGTGTCTCCCCCTTTAGACTGTAAGCTCATTGTGGGCAGGGAATGTGGCTGCTAATTCTGTTGTATTGTACTCTCCCAAGTGCTTAACTTAGTACAGTGCTCTACACATAGTAAGAGCTCAATAAATGTGATTGATAGATGGATTGATTGAAACTTTTCCTCACTGACCTCATCTCCCTTCCCTATTCTCCCAGCCTTCTGCATCACCTATATACTTGGGTTTGTACCCACTAAGCACTTTGATATCCTAGCTCGATCCCCACGGCACTTATGTCTATAACCTTATACTCTGCTGTTTCCCCTATCTGTAATTTATTTTAATGTCCATTTTCCACAGTGGATTGTAAATTCCTTGTGAGCTGGGACTATGTCCCCTAACTCTGTTGCATTATACTCTCCCAAGTGCTTAGTATGATGCTCTGCACACAGTAAATACTCAAAAATATCACTGATTGAAAATGCTTAGGTGCTTAGTACAGTGCTCTGCACACAGTAAATATGATTGATTAGTTGATTGATTGAATGATTGATAGATTGATTGACTGATAGAGAAGCTTCAAGGCACTTGGGCCTACCCACAAGGCCCCTGATCTGGCTTTACCACAGAGAAGTGTATACCAAAGGGAATCCAAATTCCTGCCTTCTAGAGTCATCAAGGGATGAGCTAAGCAATGCCAAACTAAGCTAAAGCCAGCTAAGCAATGCTGGGCTAGACATACAGAGAAATGGTTTTTGAGCTGGGCTCTCAGCTTCCCTTATCCCAAATCTCTGACAAGACCAGTGAGTTCCCAATCAGGGCAGAAACGATCAAAAAGGATCAAAAAGGATGGTTTTCTGGCCTGGTTTTTTTTTTGTTTTTGCTTGTTTTGGGGGTTTTTTGGGGGGCGGAGGGTAGGTTTAAGATACTTCTTAAGCACTTATGCCAAGTACTATACTAAGCACTGGGATAGCTACAACTTAATCAATTTGGATCCGGTTGGACCCAGGCAGGTTGGACCCAATCTCTGCCCCACATGGGGTTCACAGTCTAAGTAGAAGGGAGAACAGGTAGTGAATTCCCATTTTACAGATGAGGAAACAGAGGCTCTGAAAAATCAAGTGACGTGTCCAAGTTCACACAGCAGACAAGTGGCAGAATCGGGATTAGAACCATGGCCCTCTTCCTCTCAGGCCTATGCTCTTTCCACTAGGCCACGCTGCTTCTGTTTGTTCTCTGAAGTCTATTTCCTCCTAGGCCTCCATCCCTGCCTACTTCACACCCCTACCTTCGAAATGGAAAGTTTCTCCCTGGTGGACAAAACAGACACACCAAGTGAGCTGCTGAAGTCAGTCGTTGGTTTTCCTACATCGAGGCCTTTGGGAAATATTGGCCCAAACCAGGTAAGCAACGGTGGGGGGACTCCCGATCTTTTCTTGTCGAGTTGTCTCTGACCCATGGCGACCCCATGGACCTGTCTCTTCCACAGCGCCCCACCTCCACCTGCAATCGTTCTGGTAATGGATCCACAGAGTTTTCTTGGTAAAAATATGGAAGTGGTTTACTGTTGCTTCCTTCCACGCAGTAAACTTGAGTCTCCGCCTTCAATTCTCTCCTGGGCCCAGTTCAGGTGAGTTTTGTCTTGTAACAGATTGCCTTCCACTCACTAGCCACTGCCCAAGCTAGGAATGGAACGGATATGCCTCTGCTTGACTTTCCCTCCTGTAGTCGAGGCTGGGAGAGTACTGGAAATTCTCCAGGTGTGACTTTGAAAGGGTGGGGAGTCCTGGTAGAAGACAGAAAAGAAAATATACCTTAGAGACCTTCAGGGCTAAGCAGTTCCATGCTCCTTCCTTTCCAGATTAGGCCCCATTTTTCCTCTTCTCTCACTCCCTTCTGTGTAACCCTGACTTGCTCCCTTTGCTCTTCCCCCCTCAAGCCCCACAGCACTTACATACATATCTATTTTATTTATTTTTATTCATGTCTGTCTCCCCTACTCTAGACTGTAAGCTTATTGTGGGCAGGGAATGTGACCATTTATTGCAGCATTGTATTCTTCCAAGCACTTAGATTGCAGATCTTTTTATTTAGCATCTCTTTAATTAGTCGCTTACTTTTGTTTTCATTATTTGCATCTATGCTTTTACTCTTTGACCTATTTATGACTGGCAAATAATGTCTGTTTGACTCCTCTACAATACTGCAAATTTCTTAATGACAGAAACAGCATGGCCTAGTGGATAGAGCATGGACCTGGGAATCAGAAGGAACTGGGTTCTAATTCCGGCTCCACCTCTTATCTGCTGGATGACCTTGGACAAGTTACTTCATTTCTCTGGGTCTCAGTTACTTTGGCTGTAAAATGAGGATTAAGACTGTGAGCCCCATGTGGGATGGAGACTGTGTCCAACCTGATTAGTTTGTATCCACTCCAGCGCTTAGTACAGTGCCTGGCACACAGTAAGTGCTTAACAAATACCATAATTATTATTATCATTATCATCATTATTATTATTAATAAAGTTCATGGCCGAGGCTAATGACTGCTGTCACTTCAGGCCCACAGGTCTCTCAACCCAGTGGTGATAGCGGCTGCTATCGTGTAAGAATAAGACCCCCCACTCCCTCCATCCAGCTTATATCTACCCCAACGTTTAGAACAGTGCTTGACTCATAGTAAGTGCTTAATACCATCATCATTATTATTTGATAAAGGGTCTACCAAATCTGTTATTTTGTACTTTCCCTACTCCACCACCCTGTTCCCCATTTTAATATAATGACAATAATAATTGAAATATTTATTAAGTGCTTACTATGTGCCAGGCACTGAACTAAGCACTGGGCTGGATACAAGCAAATCGGGTTGGACACAGTCCCTGTCCCACATGGTGGCCACAATCTTAATTCCCATTTTACAGATGAGGGAACTGAAGCCCAGAGAAGTTGAGTGACTTGCCCAAGGTCACCCTGACTCGCTCTCTTTATCCATTCCCCACCTCGGCCCCTCAGCACTTGTGTTCATATCTGTCATTTATTTATTTTTATTAATGTTTGTCTCCCGCTCTAGACTGTAAGTTTGTTCATTCATTCAATCGTATTTATTTAGCGCTTACTGTATGCAAAGCACTGTACTAAGCGTATTTGGGAGAGTACAATATAACAACAGACACATTCTTGCCCACAATGAGCTCGCAGTCTAGAAGGGGAGGCAGACATTAATATAAGTTAATGAATAAATAAATTACCGATATATACAGGTATGTACATATGTGCTTGTTGCGGGCAGGGAATGTGCCTGTTTGTTGTTATATTTTACTCTCCCAAATGTTTAGTACAGTGTTCTGCACACAGTAAGTGCTCAATAAATATTATTGACTGACTGACAAGGTCACACAGCAGACATGTGGCAGCGTCAGGATTAGAACAGATCCTCCTGACTCCCAGGCCTGTGCTCTACCCTCTAGACCACACATCATTATTATTATTATTATTACTACTATCAGTCACAACCCTGGTCCACCCAGACCAATTTCCTGCCTCCGACAGTGGCAGCAGGATGTTTGGAGGACCAGTGTGATGGTTGCCATCCTTGACCCCCACCCTCTTGTGCAGGGTTGTGGCATCTAACGCATTATGGGCTGTTCATCCCTGATTTGATCCAAACCCTTCTAGAATCGACTGATATTTTCTGTCTGGACCACTTCCTTGTGGATTACCAGAGGAATTCCAGCTGTCAGAAGAAGTTTCCCTTGCTTTGTGTTAAAGTCACACCTTGGAGCCTCATATTTACCACCTCCCCTGCGGGCTGTGGGGTTTGGCGAACATTCATTCAGTCGTATTTATTGAGTGCTTACTGAGTGCAGAGCATCAATTCTGAGAAGCAGCGTGGCTTAGAGGAAACAGTAAGGGCTTGGGAGTCAGAGGTCGTGGGTTCTAATCCCAGCTCTGCCACTTGTCAGCCGGGTGACTGGACAAGTCACTTACCTTCTCTGTTTCTCAGTTACTTCATCTGTAAAATGGGAATGAAGACAGTGAGCCCCACATGAGACAACCTGATTACCTTGTATCTTCCCCAGCACTTAGAACAGTGCTAGGCATATAGTAAATGCTTAACAAATACTAACATTATTATTATTATTATTATTGATCTCAGGGCCCAGTGGTAACATCCAGGCACATATCTGACCTCGTGTTGAACCCCTGGAAGAAATAGAAGCAGGGCAGGGAGGGGGAGTAACTAGCCATGGACAATCGGAATCAGGGTGTGAGAAGTGGCGTGGCTTAGTGGAAAGAACCCGGGCTTGGGAGTTGGAGGTCTTGGGTTCTAATCCCAGCTCTGCCCACTTGTCAGATGTGTGACTTTGGGCAAGGCACTTCACTTCTCTGTGCCTCAGTTGCCTCATCTGTAAAATGAGGATTAGGACAGTGAGCCCCACGTGAGACAACATCATTACCTTGTATCTAACCCAGCACTTAGAACAGTGCTTGACACATAGTATTCATTCATTCATTCAATAGTATTTATTGAGTGCTTACTATGTGCAGAGCACTGTACTAAGCGCTTGGAATGAACAAGTTGGCAACAGATAGAGACAGTCCCTGCCATTTGACGGGCTTACAGTCTAATAGTAAGCACTTAACAAACACCATCCTTATTTATTATTTCCCAATACCCTCCTAATAATAATAATGATAACTGTGACATTCCTTAAGTGCTTACTATGCGCCAGGCACTGTCCTAAACAATGGGTTGGACCCGATTGGCTGGTATCACCCCCAGCACTTAGTACCGTGCCTGACACATATTAAGCATTTAACAAATACCACAGTTTTTATTATTATTACAAGCAAATCAGACTGGACACAGTTTCAGTCCCACATGAGGCTCCCAGTCTTAATCCCCTTCTTACAGATGAGGTCACTGAGGCCCATAGAACTGAAGTGACTTGCCCAAGATCCCACAGCAGACAAGCGGCAGAGTAGGTATTAGAAACCAACTCCTGACTCTCAGGTCCGGGGTTTATCCACTAGGCCGGGCCGCTTCCTGCTTCCGCACTGCCTCCCACTCAGCGGGTGGATGAGGTGCAGGTCAATGGTAGATGACAAGCCCTGCAGGCTATCTCTAGACCATAAACTCACTGTGGCCGGGAAATATGTCTATCAATTGTTGTACTGTACTCTCCCAGGTGCTTAGTAAGGTGCTCTGCACACAGTAAGCGCTCAATAAATATGAATGACGGCGGACTGATGCTGCTCCCTCTAGCAGGCTCCTCTTCTGCCAGCTCCTAACCCCATGTTCCTCCCAGGAGGGGTCAGAGAGAACAGGGGTCCCAGGCTAGAGGCCTAGAAAGAGTGTGATTGGGGGGGAGGAGGCCTTAAAAATTAAATCAGGAGGGAGAGGAGGAGACCTGAGTATGGAAGATGAGAGGACAGAGGGCAAAGGAGTTCCAAAATTAGTGCCTTGGTGCCTTCAAGTTCAAAGGTAATGATGAGGCTCCATCCTTCTAATAGCCTGAAACAACCCCTCAGCTCTCTCGGGCAGGTGGCTAACCGTAACCACATAAATAGAGATAAGCTAGAAAGAGAAGCAGCATGGCCTAGTGGATAGAACACTGGCCTGGTAGTCAAAGAGACCTAGTTCACTCATTCAATCATTTATTGAGTGCTCACTGAGTGCAGAGCACTGTACTAAGTGCTTAATTCTGGCTTTGCCACCTGTCTGCGGTGTGACCCTGGGCAAATCACTTCACTTCTCTGGGCCTCAGCTCCCTCATCTGGAAAATGGGGATTAAGCCTATGAGCCCCAGGTGGGACAGGAACTGTGTCCAAGCTGAATGGCTTGTATCTACCCCAGTGCTTAGTATAGTGCCTGGCACATTGTGAGAGCTTAAGAAATACCATAAAAAAGGATGGATTTTTGTCCATCCCATTATCTGAGGGAGTTTTGGTCCATCCCATTCTCCCACCACCCTGCTCAATAGTCCCTTGCCCCTCTGTTTGGGGGAAAACTATGCTGAGACGTGAATGGTGCTGAAGGTAAACTGCACTCATGGAGGCTAGGAAAATGGTCTTATGGGCTGATAAGAACTTCAGGAATGGTGCCTTAAAAATGATGATGATGGTAACTGATTAAGTGCTTACTACATGCCAAGTATCATGGAAAACCCTGCAGTAGATACAAGACCATCACATAGTACATAGCCCCAACCTCACATGGGGCTCACAATCTAAGAGGGATCTTATCCTTATTCTACGGATGAGGAAACTGAGGCCCAGAAAAATGAAGTGATTTGCTCAAGGTCGGACAGCAGACAAGTGGCAGAGCCAGGAAAAGGACCCAGGTCTCAAGTTTCCTGACTTCAGTCCCATGCTCTTTGCCCTAGTTCACACTGTCATCCAAATAAATATGGATGATTGATAGATTGATCGGCAGTGCCAGTTTTCAGCTTTGACTTCCTGGCCCTCGGTTTCTTCCAGAATCCTAGTTTCATGTCAATTTCCCCTCTCTCCCAACTTGCCCTATCTTGAATAGAGCGTGGGCCTATTTATTTAGCTTCAAAGAGTGACTGAGATCTCAGTCCACTGCCAATTTCATCACAGAAGCAGCTAAGAAAATATTGACAAATTACAAATCCTGAGCATTTCGAGTCGGCGATTAGCGCCTATCCATCTTGATCGTTTCAGCAGGATGGAGAGACCGTTCTAGGCCGGAGCGATCGCTAGCTCCGAGCAGGAAAAAACTGGCAGAGATTAAAAACAAGTGGCAAGCAGATTAGAAGCCTAACCCCCCTATTTTTAGACTACCGGCGCAATCGTCCTAGTTACCAGGCTTGCTGTGGCAGGAGTCATCTAACCCTTTCGCTGCTGACTCCAAAGAGGCGGAGAGAGAGAGAGAGGTGAGCAGGAGGAGGCCAGAGAGCGGGCTCCTCTTCCTCAGATTCAAGAGCTCAATAAATACTATTGAATGAATGAAATGAATGAATTCAAGACCCTCAACCATGGACCGTGGAGGGGGGGGCTTGCATCAGCAGAAGGGCCTTTGTCCAGACTGAGAGGTCAGCACGGTGGCTTCCGGGGCTTGAAGGGAGCAGGTCAGGGAAAAGGAATCTCAAAGCCAGCTCCGATTTGACCCAGAAACGTGGGAACACACACCAGCAGCTTTCAGCTCCAGGGGGCTGCCGCTTTGCAAAAACTAGTTAGAGACTTAGAGGAACTGAGCCAGAAGAGAGCTTGAAATGAACCCATCTGCACCTTGCCCCTGAATGTCTGCCAGACTGATAGGTTATTACTATCAACTCTAGACCGAAAGCTTGTTATGGTCGGGGAATGTGTCTACCAACTCTTTTTTTTTTTTAAGTGGTATTTGTTAAGTGCTTACTATGAGCCAGGCACTGTACTAAGCACTGGCGTAGATACAAGGTAATCAGCTTGGACACAGCTCTCCTATTACAACCCAGCCTGCACACTTCATGCCTCTGATGCTAACCTTCTCACTGTAACTCAGTCTCATCTATCTTGCTACCGACCTCTCCCAGACATCCTGCCTCTAGCCTGGAACATACTCACTCCTTGTATCCGACAGACAATGACTATCCCCCCCAGTCAAACCCGGACTGCAGACACATCTCCTCCAAGAAACCTTCCCTAAGCCCTCCTTTCCTCTTCTCCCACTCCTTTCTGCATCTCCCTGACTTGCTCCCTTTATTCATCCCCCCCAACCAGCTCCACAGTACTTATGTATATATCTGTAATTTATTTATATTAATGTGTGTCTCCCCTTCTAGACTGCAAATTCACTATGGGCAGGGAATATGTCTGTTATACAGTCATATTGTACTCTCCCAAGCACTTAGTACAGTGCTCTGCATGCAGAAAGTGCTCAATAAATATGATTGACTGTCCAAGTCAGGACACAGTTCATGACCCACACGGGGCTCACAGACTTAATCCCCATTTTCCAGAGGAGGGAACTGAGGGCCAGAGAAGTGAAGTGACTTGCCTAAGGTCACCCAGCAGACAAGTGGCAGAGCTGGGGTTAGAACCCAGGGTCTTCTGACTTCCAGGCCCATACTCAATCCTCTAGGCCATGCTGTTTCCCTAATGCACAGTAAGCACTCAATGAATCCCTTTGATGGATTCATCTGGTGTACGTGGGCCTGTGTGGGAAATCCAACTCCATGACCTTGACTGTGGCTACGTTATAGGCTCCCCTTAGTGGAGGTGGAGTGTTATGTGGGTCTGGCACACCCACTCCACACTCAATCAAAGGTATTTGTTTCTTAGGAGGCACTTCTGTGTGGATGGATGTTCTGGGAAACAGGAATTACTTGTCTGAAGAATCTGTAATCCACTACAATCCTGTACACCTCTCCCATCCACCAGGGAATTGCATTCAACAAGAGAAATAGTAATTATTAAGGATTATTGTGTTCAGAGCACTGAACTAAACACTGGGAGTGACTTCCTAGGTGGGAATTAGCCCTGGTCCCCATCCCTTGGAAGGCTTGTGATCTAATAGTAGAAGTGGGGAGAGAGGGACTGGAAACAGACACATCAGGAGTGATGAAACAGTAAAACCCTGAACCAGTTGAAAACACAAGCACAAATAAACACCAACAAAAATCCGTAGTGAGCTGTGGCTACAGGAGCAAAAATTTAGGCTTCTTGGGGCTCAGAGTTCAGGACACCCCTATAGCCACAGCAACCACCAAAGCAGCTGGAAGTCAAATGAAAATCACATTCTGTGGGGGCTGTTTTCTTTCCCGTGGGGGTAATGGAGGGTAGGATGGGATGGATGAGAAGCAGCGTGGCTTAGTGGAAAGAGCCCGGGCTTGGGAGCCAGAAGTTGTGGGTTCTAATTCCGACTCCGCCACTTAGCTGTGTGACTTTGGGCAAGTCATTTCACTTCTCTGTGCCTCAGTTACCTCATCTGTAAAATGGGGATTTAAGGGTGTGAGCCCCACGTGGGAAAGCCTGATCACCTTGTATCTACTCCAGTGCTTAGAACAGTACTTCGCACATAGTAAGCGCTTAACAAATTCCATGATAATTATTATTATGGTCCTACTCCCAGCCCCACAACACTTATGTCCATATCTTTATATTAATGTTTGCCTCCCCCACTCTAGACTGTAAACTCTCTCTGAGCAAGGAATGTATCTGCTTACTGGTAAACTAAGTTCCCAAGCTAGAGGTACGAGGTTTCCAACTTCTAGCTGCTCAGGGTATAGTAGGGAAAGCTGCAGTCAATCAATTGATGGTATTTACTGAGCACTTAACGAGGCTCACAGCATTGTCCTAAAGTGCTTGGGAAGCACCATGGCTCAATGAAAAGAGCACGGGTTTGGGAGTCAGAGGCTGTGGGTTCTAATCCTGCCCCCCGCCACTTGTCTACTCTGTGACCTTGGGAAAGTCACTTCACTTCTCTGTGCCTCAGTTCCCTCATCTGTAAATGGGGATTAAGACTGTGAGCCCCACGTGGGACAACCTGATCACCTTGTATCTACCCCCAGGGCTTAGAACAATGCTTGGCACATAGTAAGCACTTAACAACTGCCATCATTATGATTATTATTATTGGGATAGTCATTCAATCACATTTATTGAGCACTTACTGCATGCAGATCACTATCCCAACATTCTATTGAAAATTACAGAGTTTAGCTTCTGCTGTATGCCAAGTTCTGTGCTAATTACTGGGCTTGCACTCTATCTCTATTTCACAAATAA
Organism: Ornithorhynchus anatinus; assembly: GCF_004115215.2. Taxonomy (NCBI): domain Eukaryota; kingdom Metazoa; phylum Chordata; class Mammalia; order Monotremata; family Ornithorhynchidae; genus Ornithorhynchus; species Ornithorhynchus anatinus. The sequence continues at coordinate 170,735,779 of NC_041728.1, read as the reverse complement.
GGGAGCTAAGGGCCAGAGAGGTGAAGGTCACAAGATCACACAGCAGGCCAGTGGGAGAGAAAGGCTCAACACTGGATCTCATCGTTGCCGCTGCTTCACCCTGAAAATTTACTCCGTTCTGTGCCGTTTCCCCATCTTTAAAGTGGGGTTACCGGGCACCGTTCCTCTCGTGGCATGTCGGAAGGGGAAGTGAGTTCTAATCTCAGCCCCCCAAATGCCTGCTGTGTGACCTTAGGCAAGTCACTTAAATTCTCTGGGCCTCAGATACCTCATCTGTAAAATGGGGATTATTATTATTATTATTGTTAGCAATAATAACTATTGTTATTAATTACAAATAAAGCAATGTATTTGAAAACAATGACTGCAAAACTAATTGATAATAATGATAGTTAGAAGCAGCATGGCTCAATGGAAAGAGCCCAGGCTTGGGAGTCAGAGGTCATGGGTTCGAATCCCGCTCTTTCACTTGTCAGCTGTGTGACTGTGGGCAAGTCACTTAACTTCTCGGTGCTTCAGTTACCTCATCTGTAAAATGGGGATTAACTGTGAGCCTCACGTGGGACAACCTGATTACCCTCTATCTACCCCAGCGCTTAGAACAGTGCTCTGCACATAGTAAGCGCTTAACAAATACCAACATTATTATTATTATTATTATTATTAATAGTATTTGATAAGCGCTTCCTCTGTACCAGGCACTATACTAAGTTCTGGGGTAGATACAAACAAATCAGGTTGGATACAGTCCCTGTCCCACATGGGGCTCACAGTCTCAAACCCCATTTTCCAGATGAGGTAATTGAGGACCATAGAAAGTGACTTGCCCAAGGTCCCACATCAGACAAATAGAGGAGCCAGAACCAGAACCCATGACCTTCTGACTCCCAGGCCTGTGGTCTATCCGCTGTACAATTAAGAGTGTGAGCCCCAAGTGGGACAGGGACTGTATCCAATGCAATTATTTTGAATCTACCCCAGTGCTTGGCACATAGTAAGTGCTTAACCAGTACCATAATTATTATTACGACTGAATGAGGCAACAAGTGAGTCAGAAAAGGAGGACAGGAGATAGGGCTTCCTGGAGGGGAATATGAAAATGTGTGTTCAAGGATGGAGAGGGAAGGTCAGAGTACTTTACCGGTTTGTCCGTGATAGGGAGAGGCCAGAGGCCATCTGTAGCTCGGCTAGCTGGACAGCAGCAGAAAGTTCAGCCTAGTGGCCCCAACTCGCCGGGGACTTTTTCTGAAACAAGTAGCTTGGGAAACACCCCCCGCCCTCCCCACTCCACCTCCTGTCACCCCCACCCCCAAACCAGGAGGTATTCAGTGGAGATTGGGACTTGCATTCGACTGAGGGAAACAGATGTAAAAATAATAATAACTATGGAATTTAAGCACTTAGTATGTGCCAGACACTGTACTAAGCACTGGGGTGGATATGAGCAAATCAGGTTGGACACAGTCCCTGTCCCATATTTGTACATTCCAAGTGCTTAGTACAGTGCTCTGCATATAGTAAGCGCTCAATAAATACTATTGAATGAATTAATTAATGAATGAATATGGCTCTTCAACTGAATCTACAGTCACCCTCTAGGCTGTAATCTCATTTTGGGCAGGGAACTTGTGTTATATTGTGGTATTTTACTCTCCCAATCGCTTAGTATAGTGTTCTGCATACAGTAAGTGCTCAATAAATTTGATTGAATGACTACAACTGAATGAACGTGGATCTATTTCTGTGTGTCTGAGTTTATGGGTGTGTAAGTGGTAAGGATGAGACTGAGTAGGTATATCTTCAAGGTGGCACCTGGGAAAGAAGAACGCTGTAAGAGGGGGGATGCTCTCTTAACCTAGAAAGGATTTCCCTCACTTCCATTGACTCTGGGAAGGAGTATAGCCTGGTGGATAGAGCACGGTCCTGGGAGCCAGAGGACGTACTTCCTAATCCCATTTCTGCCACTTGTCAGCTAAGTGAACTAGGGCAAGTCACTTCACTTCTAGGTCTCAGTTCCCTCACCTGTAAAATGAGAATTAAGACTGTGAGCCCCATGTGGGACACAGACTGTATCCCACCTAATTTGTACCTACCCCAGCACTCAGCACAGTGCCTGCCAACTAGCAAGCACTTAACAAATACCATAAAAAAAGGGTCCACCTTGGACCTTGGACCTTGGAGATGGGGAGATTTTCCTTTCCTAGCAGGGGAGTTGGTTTTCTCAGCAGGACATGACAAAATCCATGGGCTTAGTTGGCACCCTGAGAATGAATGCTATTTTTCTTTGGAGTCGGGTTACTCACCAGCTCAAGCTGCTCTTGTCTGGAGTCACCCCACATTCAAGGCCAAGGAGAAAAAGTGGTTCTAACACATCGTCCAGGCAAATATTGATTCTGGCACCTCGACTGGCGTTCTCAGGGATGCCCGCAGCGATCCCTTCACTCTGTGTGTGTGCGTGTGTGCACACGCATGCACAGACGTCCATGTACAGCCATGTATCTCTGTGTTTCTGAGAATAGGAGAGGCAGATTATCTTCCTGGTTTGGGGCAAGGTTTTTTGCATTTTTGGTGAATTCAAAGGTTGAAACCTTCCCTTTGTAGAACTCCATTGTTCCAAAGCTAACATAGTCTAGCATAGTCTGGGGCTCCAAGTTAGGTGACTCGAGGTATAATCCTGGCTCTGCTACTGTCACCTCTCTGTGCCTCAGTTTCCTTATATGTAAAATGAGGGTGAAGCACCTGTTCTTTCTCTCTGTTAGCCTGGAAGCCTCAGGTGGGACAGAGATCTGATCTCATAATCCCGGCTCTGCCACTTGTCAGCTGTGTGACGGTGGGTAAGTCACTTAACTTCTCCGTGCCTCAATTACCTCATCTGTAAAAATGGGGATTAAGATTGTGAGCCTCACGTGGGACAACCTGATGACCCTGTATCTACCCCAGCGCTTAGAACAGTGC